>NW_004955468.1:11766593-11959539 GCF_000276665.1 Chinchilla lanigera | reverse complement strand
GGGAGAAAAAGATGGACTTAGGACAACAGAGTCAGAAGACAGAGGTCAGAGGTCAGAAGGAAGGTGGACCAGAGGCTGACAGGGCACAGGGAAAAGGAATGCCTAAGAGGTGGTAGATAGGAGATGTTCACTCACTCATTCCTTGGTTCTTTCATTCATATTTTACATGTAAGAAACTGGAGAATATATTGGGAGAGATAAGTATGCTAACTATGCCAGTACAAGGGTTGGTCATGACTGAGGTCACAGAAGGCTGCAGGGACACACAGGAGGTGCATCTAAATTAAACTGGAGAAAAGAGCTTATATTAAAAAAAAAAATGGAGAAACAGTGTGTTTATAAATAACTCATAGATCAAATAAGAACTTTGAAAATATGTAGAACTGCACAGTAATGAGATACTACATGCCAAGCCACACGGGATGTGGCCACAGTTGTACTTGGAGAGAAATCTAAAGCCTGGGATGACTAGAAAACAAAGGCTGAGAATTGATGAGCCAAGCATGAACCTTAGAATCAGACCAGTCAGCGTATTTGTGTGCATCCGATCATAAACACTACCCTTTACCGCAGTCAGCTCCTTTTACCTGTGTCCTGTCCCATCATTTCTTAAGGATTTTAGCTTTGACTCACTGTTACTCTATTGGGGCTGCTCTTGTTTTTTTTTTTTTTTTTTTCTGTACTGGAATTGAACCCGGGGCCTTTGCACTGAGCTAGAACCCCAGCCCTTTTCATTTATTTTGAGACAAGGTCTAGACAAATTGCTAAATTGCTCAAACTGGGCTCTAATTTGCAGTACTCCTGTCTCAGCCTTCCAGAATGCTGAGATTACAGGTGTGTGCCACTTGCTTGCCTTAGTGTTTGTTTTGAGACCTAAATATTCATATTGGGGCTGGGGATTTAGCTCAGTGGCACAGCGCCTGCCTGGCAAGTGTGAGGTCGTGAGTTTGATTCCCGGTACCAGAAAAAAAACCAAATAAATAAATAAATAAATAAATAAATAAATATTCATATCAATGATCCTTCAAATACCATGGTCTATTTTTTCCCACTCCCCAAGTGGGGTGCTTGTTCTCATAAGTCAGCTTTAGATATTATCCATCCCAACATCTACAATTTCTCCATAATCTTAATTTCAAGAATATCTCTCTGTCTCTCTCTTCACCATCTTTAGCCTTTATGCATCCATCTCATTCAGTGTAATATCTTAATTCTCATATTTCTTGGACTTCCAATCTGTTGACTGGATATTACGATATATATAAAAAACACTCTTTGCTGCTAACTAGAAATAAATTCCATGAGTGCAATAACTTGATCATGTTTGTTCCCAGGTCCTAGTACCTGGTACATAGGAGAGTTTCAATACATCCTGGTTGAACAAAAGAATGAGTTGTGATCTGCAAGATTAATAGTGAAGATATTTAGACAGGAAGGAGCTCACTCACTTCTAGCAGTAAGTAGTGTACTCCTTAGGTGGGAAGCTCTATGTTAGATGATCTAATACTTACAATTGTGGAAGAGACACAAACGGACCTTGCATCTATGGAATTTGTTCCTCAGAGCAACTGTTCACAACCTATTCTTCTAATACTTTGTGATATCTTTAGGGTACAAGGAGTTTACCTTAAGGTACTTTTAATTATCTTTATCATAAATTAAAATATGTCACACTGTGCCCTGGCAGCAGTGAGGAGGTATCAGGGTGTAAACTCACCAGGGCCTGAGTTGAGGGCTGAGGAAATATTGGCGGGCAGAACAATGCCACGGACCTTGGGCATCACCGGCATCTGGGGCAGCATTGGTGGCTGCAAACATTGATGTCCGATGGCCTCAGGGGGCTCAGCTGGCAGAAGCCACACGTGTATGACAGCCATCTTTCGACCAAGTCATATCTGAACATACTTCTGAGAAACCTGCCACTAGCTTAGTTTGGAGGTACCATGGTGAAGTGTGAAAATGCCAGACAGGAAACAACCGTCCAGAATCCTAATCCAGCTCTTCTGGGGATTCGCTGCAGGACTTTGAGCAAGTTGTTACATCTTTCTAGACTGTTTTCTTGTTTATAGAGTGAATACAGATAACAGGCTATGATTCTACACTTCTGCAGATAATTGGTGTCACACGTCTCGCTGACTCAGAAATGGGGATGGAAGGATTCAGTTACAAAAAAGCGCACTTCCTAAAATTCTTGAGCACATATTATTGAGGAGAGGACTTCAGTGTGACCCTTCTTTATCTTGGATGTTAGGAAAGATGACCACAGAGAGGCATCCTTTACATTTAAAAAGCTTAGGATGGTAAGGATGGAGCATAGAAAGAATATAAGTTTTTTGATTTCAAGTTACAGTACGTGAACTGTTACGGAGGGAGGGAATGTAACAGGAGAGGACTCAGCATTCTTTTGGGGAGCAACCATATTCAGAACCTGGAGAAACAGAAACAGAAGTCAGCCTAGAAGAGTTGATATCACAAAGAAGACCCCAGCTGCAAGGAATCCAGGAAGGTGGCGCATACGACAAAAAGAGGGAATGAACTGAAATTTGATCATTGTAATAAAAAAGAAGTTTACAGATGTGATAGGAGGTTTCAGACAAATGATGGCGCACTCAGGACTGGAGACGAGGTATCTATTCTGTCTGATGCCTCCTTTCTCCTACTCTTCAAAAATTTGCTAACCTCACTCTCTTCCCCATCACTTTGTTACTCCTCTCGGTCGCCATCTGCCACCCCAGCTCTGTACTCACCCACTGCTGTCCATAGCTGTCCTCCAGATTATTGAGGAAGTGATTGTCCCAATTCAGGCGGATGCCCAGCAGATCGAGAGGCTTAAAGCCATTCTCAGCCATGACCACGAAATAGGTGAAGAACCCAGCCACAGCCTGGATCATCCCTGTAAGTGGCAGAGCCATAGGACAGTCATAGAAGGCACCCAGTCCATCTAAGGGCAGAGGCTGGGCCCTGCATCTGTTGGATTGGTGTGTATCTACGCAGGAGTGAAGACTGTCACCTGCAACATCTGATCCCTCATCTAAGGGACTTGTCTTCAAGCTCTGACATTTATTTCTAAACTCTAACCCCGTGTCATTGAATCACATCATCCTCAAACTGCAAGAGCTGGACAACTCCCTTTCCTCTGACATTTGGACATTTATCAAGTGTTAGCCTCTTCTCATATCTCTGCTATTTACCCTTTGCCTCCCCCTCAGTCAAAACTTCTGCTCCTATGCCTGGGCCATGGTGAGAGGTGGGGTTAATGTTTGCCTACTAACTGCAGAACTGTGCACTGTGTGGGTACCTTGTGGACACAGATCATCCCAAAGCTGAGCTACTGTCTATGTCTCATGAATGGGAAACCTGAAACACACACAAAAGCCAGTCATTGTCCAGGATTATACAGTTAGGAAGTGGTGAAATCCGAATTCAAACATAGGTCTGGTTCCTAAGTCTGTGCTTTTTCTACAGATTCCTGTTGTAGGTGTTGGGATGGCCTCTCTTGTTCCCAGTCTCTTCTCTGTCCATCCCTCCCTCTGCTCCTGAAACACTCTGATATATCTGGCAAATCAAGAACAAAGGCCTCTAATGTCACCCAAATGTCTTTCCAGGGTGGACCCAACATAAATGCCATCTATATCTATAACCTTGTTTTCTACTACTTCCTCATGGACACCAAGAATGCCACCGAAACCGTCTGTCTGCTCTTCTCTAAGGATGCTGTGTGAGCTCTCCCTTTGCTGCTCCTCCCATCTGTCTATATATAGTACGTAGTTCAAGCCCGTAGCCTCTAATACCAAGTTCAAGCTCTATTTCTTCTATAAAACCTCCCTGACTGCCCTTAAAGTTAGCGAGCTGGCTAGTTTTGTGCTTGCATGTTGTCTGTACTCACTACTTAATGTGTAGAAAGATGCAGGCATTTTAGGCACATTTGTTTCTTTTTTTACTGGGCCCTACATCAAGGGCAGCTCCCAGATCAACAGCTCTTTGTGTTGCTAAGGCCTAGTGCATTTTGTGTTTGAGAAAATATCTCCCTATTTCCAAGCTGAGATGGCTCAAATGGGCAGCTGTTCTCCTCTCCCTCCCCGCTTCACTGCTTTGCATTCACCAATCTGTCCGTAGGCCATGCCGATGAGACGGTGGTTCACAAGATTATCAGTCTTTGGGTTTCGTGGATGCCTTTGCATGATGTCACTTTCTGGGGTCTCATAAGCCAAGGAGATAGCAGGTATCTGGAGATTAGAGGGATGGAATGATGGAGGCACAAAGTTCAGAAGGAAACTCAGGCACAGATCTGGCTTTATCCAGCCCACCATCAAGCTTTCTCCTACTCCTGATCTATCTCACAGGAGTTCCCAGAGCCAGGTCCCAGCCTGGCCCTCACCATGTCTGTGCCCAGGTCAATGCAGAGGATAGTGATGGTGCCCAGAGGCAAGGGGATACCAAGGATGATGAAAAGCAGGAAGGGAGTGATCTCAGGAATGTTGCTGGTCAGGGTGTACGCAATGGATTTCTTCAGGTTGTCAAAGATGAGGCGACCTGCGAAGGAAGGCCAACCTTCTGTGAGGAGCCCTATCTCTCACCAAAGGACCTATCTCTCACCAACAGTGCCTGGACTGAGAGGCCACTGCAAAGAAGTGTCATGGTCCGTGAAAAGGCTGGAAGTCCTAGACACTGGCTGTCCGATTTTGTCCCTAAATTGTGTGATGATTAATTAGAGCCATGATTTAGTAACATGTCCTGACTGTACTCTTTGTTCTTGGACTCAAAATGGCTAATGTTATCTGATCTCTGAAAATGTAGCAAATTTAGCCCTAGCTAATTCTCAGATGTCTGAGAATACCAATATTAAAGCCTTTACCAGATTAAGCCTGAAATGGAAAGAGCCTGGGCTTGGGATGGACTTGAGTTTGAATCTCATTTTCTGCCATAACCAGCTTGTGACCTTGGGTACCTCTTATCTCTCTGACCATCATTTCTCCTGTGCTGCAGGACTGCTGAGTTCTTTTAAAGACTGTAACCCCTTCCTGCATGCCATGTTTTATTTTTTCCATTGCACTTAACATAGTATGCAATTTGCATAGTATGCAGACAGTAGTCTGTCTCTTTTCACTAGAAGTTAAGTTGTCTGTGGGCAGGGATTCATGCATTTTCTCTCCCACCCTTGTATTTCCAGTACGTAGAATAGTGCCTTGCATGAACAGCCAGTGCTTAAAAGAATTTTTTGAATTGAATGGCTATTTGAAGTTAGGATCATACTAGGTTTCAATAAAATATAACTATTATTATTATGTGGACTGTCATGTTTTAGTAAGATAGCTCCAGACAGAAAGCAGGGAGCTTGGGTATAGCATTCTAGGGCTCTCCTATTCACCAATGGGTATTCTCTTTCAGGGCTCTCTGGGAAAGAGGGTGCTTAACTGTGTTTATGAAGTCAACTCCTGGATGGTTTCCAACCAATCTTGATGTGTCAACATTTCTAGGGTCCTGCTGATTGCAGAGTACGGAAGTTTCCCAGGGCTATAGGTACATGCATGTTCTAGAAACACCTGAATCCCAGTGAAAGGACAAAGAGGATACTCTCCTACACTAGAGTCCCAGCATCCCTTGCAAATCTGGATTTTCCTCCAATCTCATAAAAAAGTGATATTCTAGGTGTCAGCTGAATCCAATCTGCAAAATTTTGTCTTACAGTGATTATTTTGGAAATCTGTACAGGATCATGGAAGTTGGATGATGGGCAGAGAAGATGAGGGTAATGTACCCCAAAACCCAGTTAGGAGCAAGACCTAACCCTGGGCACCCTGCTTCCTCACCCTCCTCCACGCCTGTGACAATGGAGGCAAAGTTGTCATCCAGCAGGATCATGTCGGCTGCCTGCTTAGAGACGTCAGAGCCAGTGATGCCCATGGCAATGCCGATGTCTGCCTTCTTCAGTGCAGGGGAGTCGTTCACCCCGTCCCCCGTCACCGCCACAATGGCTCCCTGGTGAAGTCCAGAAGAAAGGAATGAAAAAAATTAGTACGTTAGACTTAGGACGAGTCCCAAAGATTAGTTCGATTTCAGCATCTCATTTCTTGTAAATGCATTGATCCAGGACTCCTGGCCCTTCCTGTTCCTGTTCCCCTGAGATAATTTCAATTCTTAGCCCCCAAACCAAAGGCCACCATGGAGGTGCAAGGTGGGATACTGTCTGGAGTCTCCTGTAGCTCAGCCCACACGTTTCCCTGCTTGTTTTGAGGCTGGGCTCTGCCATGTGAGTTCTGCTGGGTTCCCCCCCACCGGCTCCTCTGCCTCTCTCACCAGCTTCTGGCAGCCCTCCACAATGATGAGCTTCTGCTGAGGGGAGGTCCGAGCAAACACAATCTCTGTGTGGTTTTGGAGGATCTCTTTGAGCTGCTCTGAGTTCATATCCTTTAACTCTAAGCCATGCACCACAATGGCTTTGGCACTCCTGAGGAAAAGAATTTCAAAAGGCTGGTTCTGGGGCGCCTCGTACCCTCTGACCAACCTTTACTGTAAGTTCCTTGCTTTTCTTTCCACACAGTCTCATCACTTGTCCCCGGCATACACTGTCCCCAAAGTGACGCGTACATGTCATCTCTTTCCCTCTTTTGCCAACCACTTTCTTCTGCTTCTTTCTTTCTTACTACTGCTTCTTCTGAAAACCCACTGACACCTTCAGTTGGTTATTTCCTTCTTACATTTTAATTATGATGTATAAACCCTGCAATCCTACCTGGACGTGGGTGGGGCAGCTGAGGATGGCGGGGAAAATGATAGATCTGAGTTTTTTGGGGGGGTCTTACCTGGGATTGACCTGGCTGACAGGGATGCCAAGCCGGGCAGAAATATCCTCTGCTGTCTCTGTGCCTTCTGAGATGATGCCCACACCTTTGGCAATGGCCTTGGCTGTAATGGGATGGTCCCCGGTTACCATGATCACCTGGGTTGGGAGGGGAAGAGGAAGAGGAACAGAATCATCCTCAGAGAATCCTGGATCTCTTCTCTTTCTCCTCCCATAGCTCACTGCTTTCAATCCGCAAGGGTTTTAGTAGACCATTCCTGAGAACTTTTCGTAGACACCAAAGACCTTCCCACTGTGGCTTCCACCTTGGGGAATGAGTCAGGACCATCAGACCATAAAATATAGGTGTTCTAGATCTCCAGGAGCAAGCCAGAGTTTTGGGTGTATCACTATATTCAGAATTCTATTTAATCGTTCCACAAGCAGCTCTGTTTCTTAAGTGCCAAGTCAGAAACACCTACACACAGAACAAGTGGTAATAAAGGAATGTCCAGAATACCCGCCTACCTAACATTTTTTCAGGATCTCCACTGTACCTGTCTTTGTCCCCCTGCCTCATCCTGCACCTCAGTTTCAACTTGTCTTTGGCTTCTGGGTCCACAGTCCTGTCACGTCCCCACCTCAAGATGACCTGCCCTCCCTCTGTGTCTTTGTGGCAGTCTGTTCTTTTCACTTTTCGGCACTTGTCACTTCTCAGTATGGTGACTGCTTGCTTCTCTCTCTCCCTCAGCTGGACTGAGAACTCTGTGAGGGTGGGATGCTTGCTAAGTTTCCTGCCTGAGCACAATGCCTAGGACACAGTAAGCCACCAACAAATATTATCAAATGAGGGAATGATGAGTACCTGGGAGCCACTGCCCAAGGCTCCCGTGTACCCACCTGACACAACTGTTCAAACCCTGAGGAGGAAACCACCTGACTGATGGAAATAAGGCTGGGAGGAGTTTTCCCCCAAGGAACCCACTATGGTGCTTTCTGAGTCCTCACTGTTCCACACGGGTATCCCTGATAAACTGGGAGACAGAAAAGTGCTAACAGGCTGTGATGACCTGAGACAGTAAATTTCACTGCACGATTACCCACAGCCACTGATGTCCAGTGTCTTAGTGGGTTGGGGGCATTGGATCCTTACAAGTCTGGCCTGTTGGATAATTGGTAACAAGCAAGGACCTGCGAGAGAACTGCACAGAATACTTCCCTCCAGAAGTGGTTCAGACTGAGCCCTTAGTGTTCTGGTGTACAGTGCCTTGCAAGCCTTCCAACGACTCATCATTAGTGACCCAGAATCTGGTAGACAAGGTATGGTATCATTCTCGGATATTCGTAGCACCCAGCCCAGCCTGATTGTTCAAATGAATGGTTCCATACTACCTTCCCTAGGACTATCTCCATGCCAAGCCGGGCAAGTAAAAATACTGTCAGTGACCCCAAGAGCGAGTCTCCAACAAACATCGAGACAGTCATACAATAGACCCACAGTTATACAGAGAATGGCTCTCTTTAAAGTAAAGCACATCAGGCAGTTTCTGGACTGAATCGAGTACTAAAAGAACGTGCCTTCCAACTCCTTGGTGCTGACTATCCTCTGATGCAGTCTCAAAATCCACCCTCTTGTTCTCCTCTGTCTTCTTCCTCCAGATCAGACCCATCGGAGGGCAACTTTCCAGTGTTGGGAACATAACCATAGGCTCTCACAACAGCCTTCAAAGCCTGCCTGCAATTTTTTTTGGAGGGGTGAGCAGGTTCACAGCAAAGACCAAGTATCTTCATACTACTGAGATCCTTATTTAGAGGTAAATGTAATGGGAACACTTTTTAATTTTTAAAAATCACGTTATTCCAAAGCTGTGAGTACACAGTTACCTGGGAAGGCGCTGTCTCCCATCACGTCTTTGTAAAATCTTTGTGACCCTGCAGCAACCTTTACCACTTTTACTGGGCATCCTGGTAATGTCTGTCAGCTTGGCACCAAGCCATTTCCAAGCAGACCCACGGGACAAGCTCCTGTGTGTCCATTCCATTTTATCCTCCCTGAAGGATAGCGCCATGAGTATGTTTCACCCTTCCCTTATAGGGAAGACGGGTTGATTCACAATTTCTTACTGAGTCTGCCAAACGTCCATTGGTTTAGAGTCCAGGAGGAGGTACGAAATTGTGGTGAGACATGTAAACTTGTGCCCAGAACAAGGACTGGCCAGGCACAAGGCCTCTGCTTCAGTTGCCAGTTTATGGTCAACCCTCAAGGGTCTTGCTGTGCTGACATTCTGACCTGGCTGGCATTCCGACTAAATCACCCTTTCCCCGTGGTTTGGGTCTCCTTACTGGCTGGCACAGTTATGACTTTTTCCTAAAAGGATCCATAAACTCCCAGATGAGACAAATTCTAGACCACATCCAACACATTATTCCTCATTCTACTAGTCTACATTGAGGCTCAGAAAATTCAAATGAACCCCTTCCATGGTGTGATGTTTTAGTTTATAGAACTGCCAGGGTACACCAAGGTCACTTGCCTATTCTCTGTGGACCTGCTTTAGTAGCATTATCTCTGCAAAGAACTTATCACCTCAGAAACCTTGTAAGACAGTGAGTAAAGAATTCACCCACAGTAACTCCCTACATACTTTCTTAGTCTCCCTCTCTAGTGACTAATCACTGTACTAAGAACGGCTGGGATGGATCCCTTGACAAACTGCTAACAGTTCCAGGTCTAACATACTCCTCCTCCTGAAATACCTCCACCTCGCTGCCTTAACCTGCCCTCCCCCAGGTCTAGGACCCAGGATAGGCGGGGGATTCAGAGTATGAAGTAACAGCAAGGAAGGTGTCAGTATCTTATCTGTAAGGATATATGCGTGTCTCTGACCCAGGAAGTGGAGGCTCCACATCTCAGTTAGAGGAATCCTGCTGCTGCCATCTGTGAAGTCCAAGGCCCACCCCGTCAGAGAGGACTTCCCAGTCCCTGGTTTGTTCAGCTGAGTTTTACTCTCGGACCAAGTTATTTTCATTTCTACCTTTCCCTTGTGGACATAAACCTGTTAGGGGAGCTGCTCACTCCAAGTCAGACCCACTGAGGACTCTGCAGCTCTCAGGATCTTATTCTCACTACTGCATACCCCAGTTCTCCAGCGCCCTTAGCCTCTTGCCCTTTTACCACTTATCCCAGAAACACATTGGCACTACCGGAAACTTCAGCATCACCACCTGGTGACTCCCCTGCACGGCAGTTTGAGAAGCGCTGTGCTGGACACTGGTTCTCAAACTGCTCTGCTCACTGGGATCTCTACAGATGCCTGGGACCATCCTGAGAATTTCTAATTTAATGGATCTGGGCTGTGTGTTAGATATCAGATTTTTCAACCTTTCCAGGTGATTATAATGTCCAATGGGAGGTAAGATTTTTGATGTAGAGGAAGGTTAATATTAAATATCTCTTAAAACTAAAGATCATAAGATCAGCCATGGTACACATCTGTAGTCCCAGCTACTCAGAAGACTGAGGCAGGAGGAGCACCTGAGCTCATGAGTTTGAGATCAGCCTGAGCTACACAGTAAGACCTCATCTCAAAAAAAAAAAAAAAAAAAAAAAACCCAAACCTACAACTATGACCAAAACCCATAAGCTCGAGGAGGCAGAAATCTATTAAGCCAAGATTACTAAGCACCTACTCTGTTCAAGGCTTTCTACTAGCAGCTCCAAATGATGACAGGTCACCTGGGGCGGGCAGGAATTTACCTTAATCCCTGCACTACGACACTTGCTCACGGCGGAAGGCACAGCAGCTCGGGGAGGGTCAATCATGGATATGAGGCCCACAAAACACAGGTTACTCATGGGAAAATTTATCTCATCTGTGTTAAAGGGGAATCCTGCTGGGAAGCTGCTTGGAAGTTTCAAGAAGCAGAACCCTGGAGAGAGAAAGAAGGGGCCAGTAGTCATTCGTCTTTCTGTGTCCCTGTCCCATGCACTTCATATTCTAAACTGTGCACCCCACAAACAGCCAACTTGATGCCCTTCTTTCAAAAGTGCTCCCACGGTACCTCACCTAGCACGCGTTCCCCCAGGCCTCCCAGCTCTGAGTAGGCATCCTGGAAGGCATTCTTCATTTCATCATCCATTGGGAACTCCTGCCCATGCAGGAGGAAGGTGGAGCAGAACTCCAAGATCCTCTCCGGAGCGCCCTTCATCAGCAGCATGTGGCCCTGGGAGCTGTCCTCCGAACAGTGGATGGACAGCTGGAGAGAGGAGAGGAAGCAGCGATGGGACAGAAGGACAGGGCCAGGAGCAGCCGCAAGAGCCAAGGGGAAGGCCTTTTTTGTTGTTTTTTGAGACAGGGTCTCATTATATGGTTCAGATTGGCCTTGAGTTTTCTGCGTAGCCCAAACTGGGTACAAAACTGTGATTCTCCTACCTCAGCTTACAGTTTTGAAGGTAAAAAATGGCAAGCAAGCTGTTTCACGCTCTTCTCCACCATTTCCTTTGTCCCACTTGCCCCAAAATAGACTCAAGGTTGAGCCCAGCTCCCCTTCCCAGGAAACCTCAGCCTGGTACTATTTGCACAGGAATCTCAGAGCTCTCTGAGGGAAGACAAACACTCTCACTGCTGGCAGAGAGCGCAGCCAAGCAGGCAAGACACAAAACATAGGAGCCCAAAGACCTGTGTTTGCTGAGTGGCTCATGCCTGTAATCCTTGAACTCGGGAGATGAGGCAGGAGGTCTTGAGTCCCAGGCTAGCCTGTGTTACATAGTGAGTTCAAGGCCAGCCTGGAACATAGTGAGAACTTGTCTCAATACCCAACCCAAACCAAAAAACCAAAGGAAAACCAAAAGCAAACCTGTGTTCCGGGGCCAATATGAATGCCTTATTAGTGTTACAACCTCAGATTAAGCCACTTAACTCTGCAGAACCCTAATTCCTTCCATAACATGTAAAAGGGTCTGCCTCCCTACTTTGATAGGTTTTATGTGAGAGAGTTGTGAAAGAAAAAAAAAACTTGGAAAATTGTGAGGCACAATAGATTGGGCATCCTGGTGCCCACTCTGAGATTACTAGCTAGTGTTTGGGTGCGGTGGGCAGGGAGGGAAAATAGCCGTGAGGTAAACCTGGGGAGACCATAGCAACCAGGAGAGAGATACAAGATCAGCTTAGCTTTTGCATTTTCTCTTGCTCTGTGATCCATGAACACAAACTCTCCCTGAGTACCTCTCTTTTTTTTAAAATTAAAAATATTCCTTTTTGCGGTACTGGGGATTGAATCCTGCTGCATGCTAAGCAAGCACTACCACTGAGCTACAACCTCAGCACTTTAAATTTAATTTTATTCAGAGACAGGGTCTCACTATATTGCCTAGGCTGGTTTCACACTTGCGATTCTCCTTGCTGGCCTCAGCCTCCTGAATAGCTAGGATTGCAGGCGAGAGTCACAGTCACAGCGGCTTCCAGGGGGTGCCTCTGATTGATAGGAAATGCCTGCTGTGTTGCTTGTAGGAAACAAAACCAGCGCATTGAAAGGCAGTGTGGGAGCCCAGAGGAGATCAGACAGCTTGCCCCAGAGGCTGCTAGGTATGAAACCAGCTTGTAGAATGTGGTTACAACCATTGCGATTAGAGACTGTTCAATTATGTTTAAAATATGCTTAAACGGTTCACAGGAAAACCCTCGGCTCCTTGAGCAGAAAGCTATAAAATATTAAGAAAACTCAATTTTCTGAATGCTCAAGAAGTCTTTGTTGAATGAATGAAAGACTCAGAGACGAGAGCAAGACCAGCTTAAGCTAGTGCACAGATAGATCGCAGCTTGATAGGAGATTACAGATAAAGTGGAGGGAGGAACCGGAAATGCCAGAACAGAGAATTTTTCCTCTCACTTCCATCTTAGAGAGGGAAAGACAGCGAGCTTTGCAAGTGGCCAGTAGGCTCAGGTGTCCCTTGCACTGTCTTTACAGACGGGCTAACTCAGTCTCCCAGAGCAGGCTCCTGCTGAGCTGGCCTGTCGCACATGGTGTGTATCGAAGGACAGCCCTGTCACTTGAGCTGGATATTCAGCAGCTCAGAAGAGTCTCTAAGGTAGTCTGTACAGGGAATGTTGCTACTTGTTGGCTATCCTATCAATGTTACAAATATATTTTGCTTTAATTTTAAATCACATGGAGGGAGAGGTACCTAATTCTTTCTAAAGGCTTTGCCAAGTCACAAAATTCTTGTCTGGTTACTGAGGCCACCAAATGTCAAAAAAATGGAAATCAGGTTTGCAGCCTGAGCCTAGGAGACCTATTTTATTACACTGACTGGAAACCAGGCAAGACAGGAAGGCATGGATCTATTTAACTCTTACTTGCTCAGTATTCAGTATGAATATATTGTGTAGGTAGCTGGGTTTTTAAAAACCTGTATAGATTGTGTTATTTTATTATGTGTTTTTTAAGACAGAAAGGCAAAATTGATATGGGGGCTTCATTCCCCCTCTGTGTTACACACACCTGAAAGCTCAGCCTTCATAGCGGTGGGGGGAATTGGGGAACCCACTCCCCCAAGCAAGTCCCACCTCACCCACAGAACTCAGATGACCTGGGGAGCATTACTCGTCGTAAAGCCACTGTCTCCTGCTTTCTACTGGAACCTTCTCTTCACGTCTGCCAAGACTGTCACCTAACAGAGAAGTACTGTCTTTCCTGTCCCTCTGAATTTTGTTTGTGCCCTGCTGTCCCTCACCCGGCATTTCCTTTCCTCTTGTCTACTCCTCCCTAGATTATGGATCAATAAATCCCTGGGAAATGAAAAACTTCACAGCCACTCCAGAGACTCTTGACCACTGGCAGCCACTGGAAATGTAGGCACAGAGTGAAAGGAATCGCTTGATGGCTAATGAAACAGAATGCCCTGCAGACGACCTTATTCTGCAGTGGCGAATCTCATGCTGAACACGGGTGCCTCCAGCAGCTGCTTGTGACTCTAACACGACTTTCCCTGACCAGCCTTTGTCCCCTCCCAACACTTCAGAGGGAATTTTTGGACTTGTTTTCTCTACAAGTGGCACAGGTCAGAGGTCCGCTTAGAAAGCAACGCCTCTTCCTTTGTCACTTGGTCCACCTCTCTTGGCCTGATTGTCATCTCTTCTTGAGTTAAGACTTCCCCTTATTTGGGATTCTTCTCTCCCGAGGTATCCCACTGCTAGAGTCGAGGTTGAAGGCGGAGGCAAAGCTCCCTTTCCCCCAAGGATGAGCCCCGCCCCCACCACCTGTCTCCTACCTTTGATGGTTCTGTACCTGATACTTGTTGGTAGAATTAAAGGGAATCTCTGCCACTTTTGGGTTTTTCTCTCTCATCTCCTTCACAGAGCTGAAACTCTGCTCCACAAACTTGAGGAGGGCCGACTCTGAAGCATCCCCCGTTGTTTCCCGCTGCCAAGATGAGTTTGTATAATAAGCCTCAGGGTGTGCCAGCCTGGGCACAGGGCTTACGCGTGGCCACAGGGAGAAGGGGTGTCTGGGAGAAATCACCGCACCCCAGGATGGAAAGTCTGAGGAGAGGGACATTGAGGCACCCTCTTCGCCCTTGGGCCTGACACCTTAGCTGGGGGCAGGAGCTCCTGTTCAGCTTTAAAGTCAGCTCGGTTGCAGAGACCTGCAATCTGGGCCAGGATGAACCAGGTATCAGAGCCCTTGGAGAATTTTTCTAGGGAGAAAGAAGGAAAGGACTGTAAGGCATAGGAAGGTTTTTAAATCAGGGGGTTATTCGTATCCCGTTTCTTACCCCGGCCTTCTCCTGTCGTCTCTGTGACTGGACTCTCTCAACTCACCCATCAGAGCCCCCCAGATCCTGACTCTGGGCCCACCAGTACCACTAGTCACCAGTGTATTCCTCGCTGGTGTCGGCGTTGTGCACAGTCCCGTCGAACCATAAGTGGGCGACGGTCATGCGGTTCTGGGTGAGGGTGCCCGTCTTGTCTGAGCAGATGGTGGACGTGGAGCCCAGCGTCTCCACCGCCTCCAGGTTCTTCACCAGGCAGTTCTTCCGCGCCATGCGCTTGGCTGTCAGCGTCAGGCACACCTGAGGCCGAGGGCAGGGAGAGAAGGGACTCACTAACCCTACTTTGTATTTTGGAAATGTGTTCATTTTTCTCTCCCCCTTTGTTCCTCCGTGCTCCATAGCAATTCCATCTGTGCCCATGGTAAAGGAAGTTCAAGAAGTGATTTGTATTTGTGGTTTCTGGCAAGAGATTCCATGTATTCCTTGGCCAGATTATCACAGTGTGTGACCCTTGCCCCTGAGGTCTTTCAGCTGTTCTGCTGAGGGACCTCTTTCCCATTCAGATCCAGGCCACTCTCCCATCCCTTCTTTCCAGGGACCACAGTGCCAGTGGAAGAAGATGCTGTGTGTGGAGGTGGAGTTGTACCCATAGCTTTAAAAAAGAATGGACAGGAGAGAATGATGGTATTGGGAAGGAATATCCCAGCACTGAAAAGGACTTGAGAAATCATTTAAACCAGAAGAGTTTTGTAGATTATGAATTCAATACAAGTCAGATGTGTGGCACGGTTGTTTTAAATGCTAATATAGCCTTACTACATGGTTAATATAAGTACAGAATTCTAATCATGGGGTTATAATATATTTACATAATATTTCCCTTCCAATGCTTTCATATGAGTTTAAACATAACCTAAAGGGCTGGGGATTTAGCTCAGCGGCAAAGCGCCTGCCTGGCAAGCACAAGGTCGTGAGTTTGATTCCTAGTACTGGAAGAGAAATAAACAAAAAACAAAACAAAACAAAACAAAACAAAAATAAACATAACCCAAGCATTGTTCTCATTTCTACTTTAGGAAGAATATTGATAACTGAGAACATACCCCAAACATGTTATCAGCAGGACAAAGAGTCTAAAGACTTTGTCATAGGAAGAATGACTAATGGACAAAGGATAACTTTTCTTCCCCACTGGAGACTTTGAAGGGACATAATGGCTACAATAAAAAATCTAGAGTGCTGGGGATGCATCTTAATGGTAGACCACTTGTGTAGCATCCACAAGACCCTGGGTTTAATTCTCTAGCATAACACACACACACACACATTTACACACACACACGCACACACACACACACAAATCTGAAGGGCTAGACTGTAGAACAGAAAGAGAATCAACTTCTTTTATGTTTTTTCAGGTGGAAAAATGAGGATGAAACAATCATATTTCTGCTCCATATAATGAAATTTAACGATAGCAATCCATTGATGATAGGAGCAGAAACAAAAAGGGATACCTCTCATTCTTAAAAAAAAGTAATCATCTCTCATGGATTTTATAGAGAATGTCCAGTATCAGCTCAAAGATTGAATTTATAGGGCCTTGGTTCCTGCAGGATTCTATAACGATAAATGAATCTAGCTCTATAAACCGATGAATAAATTGAGGCCTGGAGATGTTAAGTGGTATGGTTAAGGTCACCAGCTAGTACACCCGGGACTAGAACTTGCTCTTGATGACCAGTGTTTTCTCCTTTGCAACTTGCTTCCTCTCTCATTGAAGAGAAAGGGAAAGGACCAGAAACTATGGCAGAAAAAGCCAGTGTGATATTAGCGGCTAAATTATTTCTGATCTATACACATTCAAGAATGCTCTGCACTTGAGAGTTTCCACAACAAAAAAAAAGGCATGAATGATTTCATTTTCCTTAGTTATTTGCCTGCACGGACAGCACCGTCCACCCTGTGTACTCACAGTGACAGTAGCCAGCAGCCCCTCAGGTACATTGGCCACAATAATCCCAATGAGAAAAATTACAGCCTCTAGCCAGCCATAGCCCAACACAAGAGAGAGCACAAAAAAAGTGACGCCAAGGAAGACGGCCACCCCGGTTATCAGGTGGATGAAGTGTTCGATCTCAACACCAATGGGGGTTTTGCCAGTTTTCAGGCCTGATGCCAGTGAGGCAATTCGGCCCATCACTGTGTAGTCTCCTGTAGCAATCACAACACCCCGGGCTGTTCCTGTGGACAAAAGGAAAAGAGTGTGATATCCTGATATGATAAGTACCTCTATTAGCCTCTGCCCCAGTTTTTGACATAGACGCATAAAACCCAAGATAGAGTTGCTAGGAGAATCTTTTGTTTTCACCCGTAGTCTTTGATCCTAGTTCCTGAGACCTTTGTAATTGAGTGATAGGAGTATCTGACACAGAGCTCCTAAATCCCCTGGAATTTCCTGGGTGATAAGCAAATCTTTTGTTTTGATGTGGCTACTCTTTGGTGGGCTCCTGGAGAGAGCTACAGGATGGAGCTACAGGATGGAGGGGAACCAAACTTGGGGCTTGAATTTTCAGCCCCGCTGCTCTACCTCTGCGAAGGAGGGATGGGTCGGTCACTAATGGCTGATGATGTAATCAGTTATGCCCATATAATGAAACTTCCATAAAAGAACAAAAAGGCTGCGTTAAGAGAAGATCCAGGTTGGTGAGCATGTGGAGGTACCTGGAAGATGGAGTACCCAGAGAGGGCATGGAAGCCCATGCCCCTTCCCACACACCATGCCCTGTGCATCTCTTCCACCTGCATGGTCACCTTTGTAATATCCTGTATAATAAATGGGAAAATATAAGTCAAACACTACCCTGAGATCAGTGAGCTGTGCTAGCCACTTAACTGAACCTAAGGAAGGGGTCACGGGAACCCTGATTTTTAGCAGCCTGTCAGAGATATAGATGAACAGCCTCAGTCTTGTGGGACTCAGTCCTTATTCGCTGTTATTTCCAAAGAAACAGTGTCAGAATTGAATTGAATTCTGGGATCCCTAGGTGGTATCTGCTGGAAAATTGGTGGCTGATATGAAAATCTTCACACACTTTAGACATAGAAGGGTTCTGTGTTCAATGTGAGAGTTGAAAGAAAAACACAAAAATCCTTTTTCTTTTTTGTCTGTGGCAAGCAACTAAGATATGCCCGGTCTGAAATGGGAAGGCTGTTGGGCTTGGTTCCTAAGAAAAGAAAGTTGTCCATGATCAAAAACAAGGTGGGCGTAGCAGGCCCTCTGGGAGGGAGGACGTTATGCTCTGTTTGTCTCATGTGTAGTGCATACAAGTGAGGGTTTCCAAATTAGAACAATCTCTGAAGCGCTTTCACGGCCCTCCAGACATACTCAGTTCTATCGCTTAATGGCCATCACTGTCAAGAAAGCCTTCGTTACACTTATTCTGAACACCTCCCATTGCCTGTACATTTCTTATTTTGTCCTCAGCAGTTGAAGAGTTTCTACAGCCCCAGAAACAGCAGTTACCCCATTAGTAGTGTCCTGTGTTCCAGCAGCCCTCTATCTGCTAATCTGGTGTTTGTCAACTGGGAGCAACTGGCTCTTCCTCTCAGGGACATGTAAGGTCTGGGGACATTTTGGGTGCCCCCAGCTGGGGGGAGGGGACTGCTATTGACACCTAGTGGGTAGAAGCAAGGGATGCTGCTAAATATCCTGCAGTGGACAGCACAGCCCTCCTCTTTCTCTACAACAGAGAATTCTCTGGTCTTGCGTGTCAGTAGTTGAGGATCCCTGCCTGACCCGAGCCCCCTTCCCCGCTTGCTAGCTGGAGCCAGTCTGACCTCTGCCGGGTAGCACAGGCCATGACAGCTGGGTTCTGTGCTTGCCTGACCTTTTCTCTGCACCTGTCTGCTCCCCATGTCTGAAGGGCAACTGTGTCATCATGATTGGCTTGTCACGCACAGAATGCGGGCCACTCACCTATGTGTGGCTTGCAATGCAGGGCGTGACAAGATTCTTTGCTTAAATTAACTCTTCCTGCTTTACCATAATAACTGAAATTCCTAAAATCAGAGTCACTCAGGAAAGGAACACACTGTAGAAATAGCCCTTATTTTAGAAAGAGACTCAGGGCTGGACGTACAGCTTTCCAAATAACTGTGTTCCCTGGGGCAAGTTGCTTTAACGCTGTGAGACTCATTTTAAAATGGGATTAAAGCATCTACAAAGCTGGGAATTTAAATGTTTTGAAAAGTGTGCCGACCAGGGTTTGGCACACAGGAGACACTCTATTAGTTATTTTATTCTCTTAGATGAATTTAAGGTCTCCGTAAGGTCCATTATAAAATTTTATGTGAGACCTAGGAGGGTAACTCTCATTTAGCAAGTCCCACAAACATCCCCTAGTACAGCTGGTGGCTTCCATTTGTAAGGTCATCTATATGACCTTAGAAATTCATCTATATGAGTGTGAATGTGGGGCCCTTGAACTGCAGACAGGTCAGAGTTTTTGTGGAGGGAGATTTCTGGAAATTTCATAGATGAAGCATTCTACATTTAACCTTTGAACTTGCTGTCAGAGGCATTCTTGAGTCTTATGAAACTATTACAGTAATTGAGAGGTGCTGAAGGGTTTTATGTTTTTGATGGGACGGGTGTGGATGGGTAGAGTTAGTGTCACCTGTATTTATTTTGTGCCATGGTTAAGTCTAGTTCTTCACCTTTATTCCTTCTGCTATGGTTTCCCCATGCTGGGAGAAATGAGGTTTAATAACTAATCCCAATATGTCTAGAGGCAGGATGGTTTGGTGTTAGTCTAGGGGAAGATTGAGGAGGCCAAGCATCTTATATTCCAGGGCAGACTAGTTCTTTTAAATACCATCCATGTCATCAAGGAAATAGCTTAGGCTGCCTAGAAAATCCATGAGCACCCACAGAAAGACATTTGTACTGCAGCCCCGTCAAGCCCGTAGTATGACAATTAAGAGGCAAGGGTACAGTTAGAGTTATGCTTTTCATTGTAGGGAAAGGTTAAAGGACAGATTGGTCCAGGGTAAATGCTACTACCTTGTAAACCACAAGAAATTACTCAATTTAACAGTTAAGAGCTCGTTCGACCCAGCTCCCCGATCTTGGTCACATTTGGGTTCTGCTCCTGTCCTTACACCCTTATTCACCTAGATTGATGCTCACTTCCCAAAGCAATGCCATACGTACTTCGCTCCAGCCCTCTAACCTGGAGCACATACATAGCTGGTGAAAAACCCATTTGGGAAGAAAAAATCTGAGCAAATTTGTTCTTGGAATATAATAGCAGAAGTCCAGTAATTTTGGAGAAAATTTGGTAACTTCCACCTTGCTGTCCAATTTTTAAATTTTAGTATATATATTATTTTCTGGTTTGATTTTTTTCCATGTCTATTCCATCTTTGTGTGTGTGTGTGTGTGTGTGTGTGTGTGAGACAAAGTCTCACTATGCAGTGCAGGGTGGCCTTGAACTCATGGTGATCCTCCTGCCTCAGCCTCCCAAGTGCTAGGATTACAGGCATGTGCCACCATGCCTGGCTTCTATTCAGTCTTAATGTTACACTTTAATGTATTTTCAAATTAAATTATTTGATTACAAGGAAGGACGTTAGCCATCTTTCAGGGCAGAGGAGGGTCTTGGGAAGGGCGTGAGTTTTGGAGACAGATTAGAAGTACTAATCGTCCCCTTCTGTTGACCTGTACTCTTTGATATGATGCTTAATTTTGTTGAGACTTAGCCCTTCGTGTGTAAAACAGGGATGATGATACCTACTATAGCGCACTGTGAGAAATGGAGAGAAAATCTATAGCACTTGACATAGTGCATCCCATAAAATGCATTTATGCATTCAATAAAGAGCAGCTATTTCTAGATACCCCAAATTTACTCTTAAGCATTAATCATGGTTTTCAAGTGTGTTCCAGGGAGTCTTCAGGCTGCTTTAAGGGAAAAGGGCAAAGAAGAGATTGACATAACGATGCTGAGTTGTCAGCGCTTTGGCCAGAACCCCTCCTAGTTCAAGGGTGCCCTTGATTCTAGGAGCAAAGCCAAAGTCTGAGTGGCATCTCTGGTACCTCCAATTTCCAGTGCCAGTATCGTTGGAGTCTTGGAGAGGCTTGCTCCAGGGAAAGAACCACCCAGCAGGGATGAGTAGTTTTCCTCCCTCTGTGTCCGTGTCAGTACATACACCATAGTCCTTTCACTTGCTAGAATAATAGTTGATAATTATAGGACACGTCCCATGATTAGGGACTTGAGTTAAGCATTTTAGACTTATTATTTTCTTTAACCCACACAAAAAATCTATGGGTAATGACTTTTCGTGCCATCACTGTGCAAAGGTGAAAATAGTAGCTTTGACCTTTCACCAAGGGCACACAGCTACTAACTGCTCACCAGTTCTTACCCCAATACCTTTAGAAGACAGAAGCTTCTTGAAGTCTGTCTGTTTCAGTCTGTACTTTTCAATCTATGCTGCTTAGGATTTAATATTCACCTTCCACACAGTTGGTGGAGAAAAAGCAGATATTTTTCGTCTCCAGAGGGTTCTCATGGGTGAAATCAGGGGACCGGGATTGGGGCTCTGATTCCCCAGTCAAGGATGAGTTGTCCACCTGGAATAGGAAGGAGGATGGGGTGTCAGGTGAGCATGGGAAAAAAGGCAGCCTGATTTATAGAGACAGTGTATCTCTGTCACCCACATCATCATGAATAGAGAGAAACAAATGTCTAGGCCAGGACCTCGTTGTCTGTAGCCGCAACCTCACTGGTAACTTCTTAAGGTTTGGAATGATAAGATCATACTTTCCCTAACTGAGCCCAAGTCCTTATTGTTCCCTAAACCCATACTAGCTCACTCCCCAGCTTTCCACATCTCCTCACCTTACACCCTTGAGCAGAGATAAGCCGGAGGTCAGCAGGGATTCTGTCTCCAGCCTTCACTTCTACCAGGTCTCCCACCACTACGTCTTGTACATCAATTTGCATCTTCTTTCCACCTCGAATTACCAGGGCTTGCTATGGGAAGATAGTGCAGGGTTGTTTCTAAACCCTGCTGCTTCCCACATGCTACTCCTCTCCTACAGTTCTCTATTCCGGACTCCTCCCTCTTGACTCCCCAGGTTTACCATGTCACCCACCACAATATTCTTGAAGGTGTCTTTGGAAGGTTATACATTCCTACATCACTGCTTCAGGGCCCTTTGCAATTTGAATTTGGTGGTCTTCCCATCATGAGGTGCAATCTCTCCCTTTACTCTTAGACCTGTGATTTGCTTTGGCCCGTAAGACATTAGCAAAAGCAATGCGGGCAGAGACTTAAAAAGTGCTTTCAGGTCGGGGCTTGCCCTATTGTGGCTGGGAACCCTCTGCTCCATATAACAAGCCCAAGCTATCTTCCTGGAAGAACTGAGATCAGGAGGACAGAGACCCCACTGTCCCAGTCGTCTCAGCCATGGGCCCAGACAAATGAGTGAGATCATCTGAGATCATCTAGCACCAGCTGAGGCCAGCCCAGGCTAGAACAACAACCTGGCCACAGGATGCGGAGAAAGAATGCATTATTTTAAAGCACTAAATTTGGGGGATGGTTTGTTCTTCAAAACTACCAAAATATTTTCTCTCAAAATTCCTATCCAAGGGGAAAATTTAAATTATATTGATAACAAAGCCAGCGAGGCTATCATACTAGAACACGATCACATTGTTAGGAAATTTTAGAACCTATTCCTTTACAAGCTTCCAGCTCTATGCCTAGGAACTCCGGTCTATTATCATATTATTTCTGCATACCTTTAAAAACTTTTTATTTAAAAATAAATTTAACCTTAAGAAAATTTAACCCTCAAAAGCCTGGGCATGTTGGTGCATGCCTGTAATCCCAGCACTTGGGAGGCTGAGGCAGGAGGATTACTGTGAGTTTGAGGCCACCTAAATTACACAGCAAGACTCTGTCTCAAAAAAACAGTTGCAATAATAAAATAAGAACATGGGTACCTATATAAGCTTTACTTACCTTCACCTATTAGCATTTTATCTCATTTGCTTTGTCACTGGTTTTTATGTGCCTATGTGTTTGGTATGTATATACTTTCATTCCCCCTGAACTAAGAATAAATAAATAAATAGTTTAAGAACAAACTATGTTAAACTATCTAAGAACCATCTTTTATCCTAAGAATTTCAGGATATTCCTAAGAATTTCCAGAGAATTTTCCAAGAATTAGGATATTCTCTTATATAAGCACAACATAGTTTTAGCCATTTTAGTGAGTTTCACAAGGATACAATTCCTTAATCTATCAACTGAATTCTAGTTTTGTTATTTGACGCCAAATATCTTTATTTTGGGGCAGGGGTGTAATTCAGTGATAGAGCACTTGTCTAGTATGGAAGGGGCTGTGGGTTCAATTCTCAGCACTGAAGGAAAATAAAGTATTATTTTCTCCTCCAGAATAGCATCAGGTCTAGGGCTAAGTATTGAATTCAGTTGTCATGTCTTCTGGAACTCTTTTAATTTGGAACATTTCCAGAGCTGTTCATTGTCAATAAAGTCATTGACATTTGAAGAATCCAGCCTCCCCACCAATCCTGCCTTTTTTTTTTTTTAACATAATGTTCTCATTTGGGGTGAATAGTGTTTCCTCACTGGATTCCAACTGTGCCTTCCAGACTAGACTATTTCTTGGTGATGTTGTATCTTTCTCAGGGGTTCCCAGCTTTCCTGGCTACATTTCAGGTCTGAGAGAGTAACCTAGACCCGTCGTCCCCAAACCAGCCTGACTCACCTCACTCATCATAGGATGTTAACTCTCCTGAGGCTTAATAACTGCAGCTGGTCCTGTCCATACCTCCTCTCACTGTATCCTCCCACACCAAACCTACCTGTGGCACCATGTTCTTAAAAGACTCCATGATCTTGGAGCTCTTGGCCTCCTGGTAATAGGAGAAACAGCCAGTGATGCCCACGACGACAGCCAGAACAATGCCCAGGTACAGCTGGGGATGGGAAAGGCAGGCTCATCACTAAGTCCTTTTCTTCCTCTTCATCCTACAAAACCAGCTTGCAAAGCTAAAACTGAGGGCTGAGCTGAGAAGCAGAGAGGCTCGGAAGAGACAGGGTGAGACAGGGTGGGAATACTTCGCTTCTCAGGGAGGAATTCTGAGCTATCGTGAGTGGTCAGGAACACCTCAGGTCAGTGAAGGCTGGTGTCTTCTCCAGAAAGGCTGCTCATCAGCAAGGAGGTGAGGGTAGTGAGGGAGGCAGGGAAGGAGAAGAGGAAGAGGTTACAATTCTGAGAAAGAGAAAAGATCTTCTAAGTGCCTTGGTGACTGATTGGGAAACAAGAGAAATTTTCTGGGGGCAAATTATACATCCCAGGGGGTGGAACCAGGAGTTCTCTAGTTAAAAAGTCAAGGAAAGCAAGATGGGCCAAAGTTTCCTTAGGAAGAGCTGGGCCTCATAGGGATTTGTGCCGGAGGCCTTCAGGAGTACTGGGCTGCTGAGCAGAAGGGTTTCCAGGACTGAGCTGAGACGGGACTGGGCAGTTGAGTAGACTCACATTATCTTTGGCAGTTTTCTCATGGAAATACACCTGGATGCTGTAGGCCACAAAGCAGAGAATGGAACCAATCCACAGCAGGAGGGAGAAACCGGTGAACAGTTGTTTACAGAATTTGATCCATTCTGGAGTGGTTTTGGGTGGTGTAAGTGTATTGTGTCCATCTCGAATCAGGATTTCCTTTGCCTTTTCAGGACTATGGCCCTGTGTGAAGAAGACACAGGACTGGAGAGGGAGCTGGGAAGAAAGAGGCCGCTGTGGGAAAGGGGGACCTTCCGTTTATAACTTCAGGATGGGGCTGGACCAAAGCAGCTCTCTGAAGGTCAGTCTGGAAGTTCCTTCTAGATCAGGTTGGATTTTAAAGTTTGATTATAGAAGGGATATCATGTAGCTTAGGAAGGCTGGTTTGTTTGTCTGTGGATTGATTTACAAACCTTTTTGAATTTGAACACCTATCTTGGGGCCTGATATTGTGAGAATACCAACATGAATCAAAATGGTCCCTCCCCTTAGGGAGCTCAGATGGGAGAGATAAATATATAGAAGTAATCCTAATGTGCAAAGCCACTGTAGTGATGAGATATAATATATATTGTTGATAACATACTGACCTCCACACTTTCACTATCGCATTTAGAAAAGGAAAAAAAAAGCACCAGCTAAAGGCATGCATGCATACATTCTCATTCTAGTCGTGGGCACTAGCTTATATACTTTTTCCTTTAAATGAATATAATAGTAGAATCTACCAGTTCCATTCAGCTACCCCCCAACATCCCCTCTGAAAATCCCAAGGGATCCCAAAGCTCTTTTAGGGCACCCATAAAGTTCATAGAAAATCATTCTTTCCACTCTCATTCTCAAGAATGTATGGTAGTTTTTTTTTTTTTTCAGTATTGTGGATGAAATCCAGGGCCTTTAACTGAGCTACATTCCCCAGCCCTTTTTCACTTTTTATTTTGAGACAGGGCCTTGCTAAGTTGCCAACTTGCCTAGGCTGGGCTTAAACTTATGGTCCTCCTGCCTCAGCCTTCCAGAGTGGTAGGATTACAGGTGTGCACCACCATGCCTGGCTTGGTAGAAATTTTCTGAGTGCTATTTGACCCATGCATACTGCGAGAGATAGAATACAGACAAGATATGAAACACCACTTATGCTACATCAAAAAGCTAGACTAATTAAAGAGATTTGCAACAGGTAAGATGCCACTAATTTTTCCGACTTGAAAAATATAGTTATTTGGACAAAATATTATCGATACTAATTTATAGTGAGTTTACTCTCCTTTTTAAAATGAGTTAGGGAAACACTTTTTACATCTCTCAAGCGTAATTTCTAACTGCAACCCACAGGAGCAAAAGCTCTTTGGGGTCGTTGATAAATTCTAAGAGTATAAACAAGTCCTAAGGATGAAGAGCTTGAGAAGCACTGCCCTGAACCATTCCTGTGCTCTTATCCAGTCCTGCGCTGTCCGTGGGTAGATACCCTCGTCACCTTTCCCAAGTCATGTGGCACTTGGCCTGGTAGAGTATAAGTGGTATGAACGCCGGACTCAGAACCAAGGCATTTGATTTCTAGCTCAGCTTTGTCCTGGCAAAGTCAGAGCTGGAGCCCTGCTGCCTCCCTGAGGGAGTTCCTTACTTACCTGTGTCAGGCTCACGGAGTATTTGGTGCTCAGCTCTTCCAAGGTTAATTTGTGATCATCCTGAAGGGAGAGAGAACCGGAGGGAGAAATGGTGAGCTCAGGCCCTTTGCAGAGAGAGAGGGGAGGAAATGCACTGGGGAAGCGGATAGCTCTGGCCTGGGCTTGGGCTCGAGGACGTGTGCAGAGGGGATCTGTTCTGGGGTTCTCACCATGACCACCTCCTTCTTCAGTTCGTCTATGTCTTTCTTCTTTTTTTTCCCTTTCACCTCCATCTTTTCTGTATTCCTAAGGTTAGGCTGCCTTTCGGGCCTTGGTCCTGCATGCCGATCGTGAGGACTTACTTTCCCTCTTTTTCCGCCGTGCTCCATGCCTATCCCTAGATCCACTTGGGCCAGCTCAGTGTGTGGGAGGAGAGCCGAGCAAGGGGGAGCTGCGAAGAGAAGCGCTGAGGCTGTGCGTGTGGTCTGGAGCGGAGGAAGGAGCCCAAGGAAGGGCCAGCGTGTGGGGCTCAGCGGCAGAAGTGAAGGGGAGAGAGGCCTGAGAAGCAGGCGATGAGGAGCGAGGAGCGGAGGAGGAAGGGTCAGGAATGAGGGAGCGGGATAGGGCGGTGGGAGCTGAGGACGCGACAACCGCAACAGAAAGGCGGGAGGGAACAAAGCGGCGCAAGGCGGTGTAAGGCGGGGGTGGCTCTGGGCCTGGGCGCTGAGGATGCTGCGGTCCTCGGCAGGTGGCAGGCACAGCGCGAACAGGGAGTAGCCACAGGAGCCTCCAGCCCCAGGCCTGCAGGTGGCCTGGCAACGACCTAGCATCACAAAGCCCCTCACCTCCGTGGACATTCTAACCTGGAATGTGCAGGGCTCCAAGGATGCTTGGAGCAGGTTCTGCCACAGGGAGAGTTTGGGTCTGAGGGCAAAACCAGGACACAGTCTTTGTGCGGTCTGGCATCTCCCAAGGCTTAGAAATACCCCAGATGTCTCACTCAACCAGTAAGGCAGGCGCTGTGCCTGTGTGTGCTTCACCAGCGTTGAATCTGACCTTTCACTTGTGGAGGTTAGCTAGTACAAAGGGTCGGATCTTGGGCTTTGGGATCAGTACTGTGTTTGAATCCTGGCTTCTCTGTTTGGCAGCTGTGTGGCTTTGGGCAGCTAACTTCTCCAGGCCTCTCTCTTCTGTAAGGAGGGACAGCAGCTACCTCAAAGGGTGGCAAGAGTAAGGATCAAAGCAAGCACTCTACGTGAAGCACAATGTCTGGTGCACAGGGGGTGCTCAGTAAAAAGCTTGATTCCATATCAGGAAATTTTTTTTTTTTTGAGACAAGGTCTCGCTATACAGTTCAAGCTGGCCTTGCGCTCACTTTGCAGCCTGGGCTGGTCTTGAACTCACAGCGATCCTCCTGCCTCAGCCTCCCGACTGCTGGGATTACAGGTGGCATGTGCCACCACGCCCCGCAGTATTAGGAATTGTGTTTGTGCCTTCTGAGCAAGTCTTTCCATGAGAGTAAAACTACACTGTTCCGTGTGATAACACAGCACTCCCTCATTTTAAAATGATGCGTTTATCTCTTCCTTTCACCATTCTCTGACATCTTGATAGATGTTTGACTTTATAGGTGTCTTATGTACAAATTATTTTTATCTCCTTCCGGAAACCATCTAAAGAAGTTACATATTTCTATCAATCATTCATTTACATTTTTTTAGTTATACGTATCACATACATTTTCCCTTTCCATTGTTTGATATTTATTTAATTGCATGTTCTTTAAGAAACAGGACCATGTCTGAACACACCCAGCTTGGTACTGATGCAGTCCTCCTGCAAAATTCATAATGGGGTGTGCCTGTAATCCCAGCACTGAGGAAGCTGAGGCAGGAGGAACACTGTAAGTTCGAGGCCAGTGTGAACGATATAGTGAATTCAAGACCAACGTGAACTACATAGCATGACCCTGTCTCAAAAAACCAAAACCAGGGGCTGGGGGTTTAGCTCAGTGGCACAGCGCCTGCCTGGCAAGCGCAAGGTCATGAGTTTGATTCCTGGTACAGGAAAAAAACAAACAAACAAACAAAACCCAAAAAACAAGAAAAAAAAAAGAGAGAGACAAAATTCACAATGGAAAGTTTCCCTTCCCAGCTGAGATAAAATTTAGTCTGTTCCTTAACTGAGTGGAGTTTTCTTCTTTATTATAAATGTATAAAATAAAAACTGAAAATTCCATTTCCCTCTTTCTGAACTTCCTGTGGCCAAAGTCACTGCTGGTAATGTCCTGCCTATCCTCCCAGTCTTTTTTCTATGTCTAGACAAATAGAGGCCTAAAATGAGATATGTTTTAATTTTTATGCAATCGTTAAGTGCTCCTTTATCCACCTGTCAGGCACTATCTTTTCTGAGCAGCAAGGCATTCCATGCGCTGCACTGACCACACCTTGTCAATCACCCACATTACTGATGTATGCGCAAGAGACTTACCCTTTTTTTAACCATTAAAAATAATGCTACTCTACCATCCTTCTTATAGGTAATTTCAGTCTCTATTTTTGTAGAATCGATTTCTCCTGCTGCATCATAGGGCACCCTCATTTAAAAATCTTAAAATATTCTGCTAACTGTCCCTTAAAAGGGCTTTACTTGTTTATATGTCAGCAACTAGACGCAAAAAATGTCCATCCTCCACACTGGATGACTTCGATCTTTTACATTTTTACCATTATGATTAGTGAGATCTGCCATCTTGTAGTTGTAATTCGCATTTCCTTGTTGTCTATGTGAGCTTTTTCTTTTTATGTTTAGTGGTTTTCTGGATTTCCTGTTTTGGGACTTGTTTTTCTCATTTGTCCGATACTCCATTGTTTTCTTTTTAAATTGTTTTATCATAAACATTGCAAATGTTTTCCCATGGTCTTTTTGTGGAATGTCCTTCATGAAGTCCTTAAGAGCAAGGTTAGAGTAAAAGTCAAAATTGCTAAGTTTATCTTTGCATGACCTCTGTAGCAACACTTAGCTTTGCACAGGGGAAGTTCCCAGGAGCAGCCTTGGAGAGCTATAATCAGTGGGAATTATTTTTGGCAAATCCATTCTGATGCACAGATTTTAGCTCAAAAGTTTACCTCAGAGAGACCTTCTTTGGTAGCCAAATTCAAACTAGTCCCTCTGACACCAGGCATGGTGGTGAACGCTGCCTGTAATCCCAGCACTCGGGAGGCTGAGGCAAGAGGATCTTTGTGAGTTCAAGACCAGCCTGGGCTACAAAATGAGCTCAAGGTCAGCCTGAACTGCATAGTGAGACCCTGTCTCAAAACCAAACCAAACCAAACCAAACCAAACCAAACCAAACCAAACCAAACCAAACCAAACCAAACCAAACCCCGAAGTAGTCCCTCAGACCCCAGCCCTCTACCCACCCCTTTGAGGCACTTTTCACCCTGTGAGAGCTTCCTGTCCATTTCAGTTGACTTGCTAATTGCCTAGTTCTCTGTGACCTTTCTGGTCATGTCTAAATACCCAGCGCCTGGAATAGTGCCTGCCGCGGGCTGATCTGCAAGTTGTTCCTGATTCCATGTTCAATGAATAATGAGTTTTCAGATTTCATCTTGACATTATAAGATTCTGATAATCAAGTCACTTTGGTCTGATGTGGTTTAAAATCTGTTGGGGTCAATATGGTACCATCACAGCTGTCCATTTATTTCATAATTACGTATTTTTAAAGTGCAGATTCTTGCCTAATTACTCTGGCAGTACAATGTTACAACTAATTGTTGTGTTTTATGAAAAAATATAGTGAGATTTCAATTGATATTGAATTGACTTTTTTTTTTTTAGCAGTTTTCTTTTTTATTACTTTTGGATATTGTATGGCTGGGTGTGGTGGTGCATGCCTGTCATCCCAGCACTCGGGAGGATATTCTATCATTCTCTTTTTTAAGTTTCACAAATGCTTTTTGTTTATTTTTTAAATTAAGTTTATTGGTACAATTTAGATATAGATAAAGATGATATTCATCATAGGGAATTTGTACCTGTAGATGATATATTTTGATTCCTCTTTTCCCATTCGCTTTAACCCCTCTTCTCTTCCTTATTTACAAAGCTTTGTTTCCATTTTATCTTTCTTTTAATCATTTTTCCCTTCCTTCCTTTACCTCTTCCCCCTCCCTAGTTCCTCTTTCCTTCTGAACAATTTTTTCCTATTTTGCAATACCTATTGTATATTTGGATCCTTACATACTCTTTGAGTTTCTCACACCAGGGAGACAATGAGATCTTTACACATGTGTGTCTGATTTATTCCTCAGTGTACATCCATTTACCTAGAAATGTCTCAAGTTTGTCCTTATTTATGGCAGAGTAGTACTGCATTGTATAAAAAACCCCACATCTTTGGGTGTTGGACACAAAAGGTTTATTTAGCTCACAGTTGTGGAGATTTCAGTCCATCCTTGACTGGCTCCAAGGCAGGGTGGCACATGGCAGAGGGCAATAGTTCATGGCAGTGGAAGACAGCAAAAGCAACAAGAGCAAAAGGGAGGAGTAGTAGCAAGCAAGTCTCTTTCCCTCTCTTATATTGTATGTAGGGTACCCACCCTCGTACACCCAATGCAGGGTGGGTGTAGCACTCAGGTTCATTATTTCAGTACTCACACCCATAATCCCATTGGAGCATGAGTCAATCATAAACTCCAGAAGCCCGCCCCATGACTGCATGAGGCTTTGGGAGGACATCTAGACACAAACCATAACACTCTGTTGGTAGAATTGACTCTTATGGAACTTATTTTTATCTTTACTATATTCTATCTTCCCAAACAGTAGTCTAGTTTAGCTCTTCATGTATTCACATTTTTATTTCTCTCATTCTGCTTTTGAACTTTCTCTAATAAATACCCTATGCTGCACACCCTGTATCCTGAGGGTAATTTATTATGGTTTTGTTGTAAACAGAACCCCTTTATGTTGTATTTCCTCTCCAGTAAATATTAATTATTTAAAAATTGATCTGTTTGTATACCCTGACTTTGAATTTAATGCTTCCAGGTTTTCTTGGTTGCTGTGAATTTTTTAGGGGGGTTGGATGCCTTAGATTTTGTTAGTAGTCCTGTCCTTTACAAAAAAACGATGCTTTTATGGATTGCAGCTTGTCTCTTAAATGTTAACTCCTTATCTGAGATCTCAAATGCTGTTGCTACTGTTTTTGTTGTAGTTGCTGATATTATTAGTTTTCTAGACTGCATCCCTTTCTTCTCTGAACACAATTACACTTTGCAGTATGCTCTTCCTTTCCAGTGTCTGAATCAGGAATAGATGTTGGGTCTCACTGATAGCCTTCTCCATATCACTGGAAATGGTTAATGATTTTTCTTGTAAATGCCAGTTGTTAGTAATGTTTTCCTTGTAATGGATTATTCCTGCATGCCACTGTTTGGTGGTAGTCAAGTTATTATATGTATTATGAAATTTTATCAAAATGCTACTTGTCTCATAAGATGGGCAAAAATCCTGGAAATAATCCAAGTGCCCGTCAACCGGTGAATGGATAAAGAAGATGTGAGTTTTTTTATACCATGGAGTACTACTCTGCCACAAATGGATGCACCTTGAGTCCATAGTCTTAAGTAAAATGAATTGGACACACCTGGGTGAATACTGCATTGCTTCTCTGGTGTGAAAAACCAAAAGTGTAAACAAGGACCAAAATCTATTTTGAAATAGAAGGAAAATGTTCAAGTGGGCAGGGAAACAAGAGAGAGAAAAGGGGGAATGAAGGAAGGGAAAAGTTAAAAAAAATGAGAAAAGAAGGAAAACATGGAAACAAAGCTTTGTAAATGGGGAGGAAAGAAGGGTTGAAGGGAGGGGAGGGGAATGAGGGAAAAAAACCATGTTGTATCATGTACCAGTACAAGTTCTCTATGATAAATGTGATCACTATGTATATCTAAAATGTACCCCAAAAATCTAATATAAAAAAATGAGCTGAGCAACACAACATTCTTTTCTATATTCTAGTGCTAATGAAATCATGCATACATATTCTTTGAAGAATTCAGGGCAGAATCTTCATTGAATTCACTGGGACCAATATTGTGTTGTTGTTGGCGGTACTGGGGATCAAACTCAGGACCTCAGACCTTCTAAGTTCTACCGTGCAGCTACATCCTCAGCCCTCAGGGATGTTTTTGAAAGACCTGTCTTGTATTAAATGTCTGTCTTTGATGTTGATATAATCATATTCTTCTTATTTTTTCCTGTGTGCTTAGCATTTTGACTCTTCAGCTTGTCACCTGTTTCTGATGAATTCTCATATTCGCTAGCCTGTAGATAAAAAGGAAATGCCCTGGAAGCTATTTCTCTCTGGGTCAGGGATTCACCTTACCTTTGAACACTACAGCCAATAGCAGGACTCTTTCATCTCCTTGCTAAGATAGTCTAGTTGAGTTTCTTTGCATCTTTTTTTCTCACTCCCCTACTGCATCTCTAAGATCAGATCTTCTCCCTTTCTCTGGGTCTCCCCAGGACCTACTGCCCAAATGGTCGCTATCTGCAAACTCCGGGCTCCTGTCACAGCCTCTGCACCGTTAGGCTGTTCAGGGTCTCCGGAGTATGGCATGGTGATTCAATCTCGTCCTGGAGCCAGGCTGGCCCAGCTCTGAATCTCACTTCTCATGCTTTCTTCCTTTGAGACTCTCAAACATAACCTTTCTGTGTCTCTGTATTCTCAGGTATAAATGTGACATAATAATAGTCTCCATCTGACTGGACTGTCATGAGAATTTCTTCAGTTATTGACCAAATATTTGTTCATTGCCTAGTGTGTGTCAGATTGTTTTAGATGTTTAAGGGTAAAGGTGGCGAATAAACAGAAAAGTAGAAGCTCTGTCTTCACGCAACTGATTCTTGAGGAGTCGTACAAACAAATGAAAGCATAAATAAACAAATAAATGAGAAAACAAAACATTTTTGTAGTGCTATGGAGCAAGCCCAGGGCCTCACATATGCCAGGCAAGTGCCCTACCACTGAGCTACCCCCTCAGCTCTGCATGTATATATCTATTAACTGTCTAAACTTGAAGTCGTATTTGTGAATTAAAACCAAGAGAATGGAGAAGGAGGTGGCATGCAAAATGCCATGAAAAAGCAGAAATGGCTTCTCATAGACTCACAGGCTCTTTGCTGTCTTGGACATATCTTTGTGATTCTTAGGGTAGGACTGGCCAAGTAAAAGGTGGCTCCTGCTTTATTTTTTTCTAGATTATATTTCAATAACCTCCTCCAAAAATGGAGAAGGAAGTAATGTCAAAGAGTGATTGGATTGAAGTGAGGACGCCAGGTATAGGAAGGAACAGTGTCTTAGGCAGAGAAGTCATCAAGAACAGAGACCCTGAGGTGAGATGAAAGGGAATTCTAGGTCTTCCGACCAGCAGCTTGCTCCCTGCCTCGTAGGCCACCGGAGGGAGGGCCTCCGACACACGGGGAGCCACGGGCGGGGAGCACCTGTCTTCTGGCTGGCTCACTTCCTGCCTCGTAGGCCCCCGGAGGGAGGGCCCCAGGCGCAAGGGGAGCCATGCGGCTGAGAGCGCTATGGTGCGCCGGCCTTCAGGCTGGCCGCCACTGCTCAATTGAGAACTATCATGACACAGAGAAACAATGACACAATTGGCCCACCATGCACCAGCTGCAGATGCCCACCTAAGGACGTGTGTGAATCATTCAAACATGGAAAAAACCCCTGGGAATACATGGTATACAACGGGCCACTCTTGCTCCTGCCATTGAGAACAAGAAAGGTCTAGAGTCAGCAGAGGAGCAGCTGCTGAACAAGGACTCGGAGAACATGAGAATGCAGACTAAGCCCGAGGGGTCAGAGGTCCTGTGGACTGGGGTCATGAGAGCCGCTCAGAATCTGTAAACCAGGAGGACCTTGCACAATACATGCAGAGACTCCCTGGAAGCCATTCTTCCCCTGACAGTACAGGCTGTGGTGGAGCCCCGGAGAAGTCTGCAACAGGATTCCTGCTGCCTGTGCTGACAGTTGGGGAGAGGACACTAGCTGGTTGTAGGGTCCCAATGGGATGGGAGGCTGGAGAAAAAACACTACAAAAAATAGCTTTCGCCCCAGACGGCTCACTTGATTTTTGACAACCTTTAGGCTGTAACTACTTGTTAGATCCTTCTTGCGTATCTCTGTCTTCCTGAGAAACCACTTCTAAGACACCAACATGTATTACAGCAGTCATTGATATTTTCCTACTAATCTATCCATAACTCTGTAATGTTTGTATTGTTCCTATCCTATTTCATAAATGGATGCATGTTTATTATTATGTGTTTCCTACAACAACCATTGAGAATAGTTAATGATTATTCAATAGGTCGCTCATGTATAGTTCTATTTATTTTCTTTCAAAGATACCAAAGTATAGTACAACAACTATTGATAATCTCCTACCTCTTTTGTCTGTAACTCATTATTATTTGTGTATTTGTTTTCCTGAGAAACTGTCTTGTAGATAACAATATGTAAAACAATAACCATTGATAATTTCCTACCACTTTGTCTGTAATTTGGTAAGCCCCCCCCATTATTGTTATCCTTCTCTTACTCTTAAAAAAAAAAAAAAAAGGGAATTCTAATCAGTTTCCTTTATTCAAACTTTTATAAATAAAAGTTGGACATTTTACAGTCACTACAGTGACAATAACCATCACCACCCCTGGTAGAGTTATGCTAAAGGGGCCAAAATGCTGCTCTTGCAAGAAATAACTTCTGTTTTTCTGAGATGCATGTGTAGGATCTCAAAGTTACGGTGAGAACTGTCATCTCCCTGTCTCTCATTCTCCTGGGGACCCTGCTATCTACCCCTCCCTCAGCAGTACCCAAGTGTCCCTCCCCACTGCCCATCACATCCTGCACAGGAAGGTTACCAACATTTACTACTCAGGTGAGTTTCAAGGCTGCTTCCACTATACCCTCACCCCTTAAAGGGGATGCGTGGAACAGGGCTTTGCATACAGTACGGACTGTTAATCGGGGCTGTCAGACTCCTCCATCCACTACCTCTTTCCCCACTCTGTCAGGTTGAGAGTGCCCTGAGTTTGGTTGGGAACAGAAAAAACGGAAGTGGTTTCTCATAGACTCACAGGCTCTTTGCTGTCTTGGACACATCTTTGTGCTTCTTGGGGTAGGACTGGCCAAGAAAAAGGTGGCTCCTGCTCTATTTTTTTCTAGGTTATTTTGCAACTTAACTTCTCCTTTAGTTTTCTCCACCAGCACCATCTGCTCCAGATCATTTCCTTCCTATCTCTGACACTTGTGGTCTCTTTGTTACTCTCTCTATGAGCCAAGTCCTGCCTACTTCAATATCACAGTTTGGGAGGGAGGCAAGGATGAATTACAGAAATGAATTACGGAAGAATGTCTTTTTTCATAAAGAAATGCAACTTTATTATTCTCAAGTACACATGTAGTGCGTCAAACTAATGTCTTACAAAAGGTCACCAGTAAAGATCCTTCTTTAACAAATATGTCAAGATTGATGTTAATTAGCCCATGCATTTGCTACTTCTAAATGGATATTCCTAAAGTGCCTGAAAAGTACGGTTTTATGTAGGCTAAATATGCCACCTCTAGCAATATTGCTTATGTTCTTAATTTTCAAAACCAAGGCTGTTTTTATTGATTGTGTGAAGATAAACATTTTTCTACAGTCAATAATCACAAATTAATCCGACCCAAATAAATATGGTACCACATTTAGTTTTCCAACCCAAGGCAATGCAATGACTCACTTATTTCAAGGTACTTCTGATGTAGCAAAATTCCAGTGCAACGAAATAATAGCCACTGGGACGATGTTGCTGGGCCTGACCTAGTGTATATCTCTTGGGCTTCCCTCCTTTCTGCCTTAGGCTTCGCATTTTCCTTAGGGTCTCTTGCTAGCTTGGCTTGTCTAGGTCTCGCTGTGCAGGACAGTCTCAGTGCCTTCTAAGCCGGGCTGAGAATGGGCAGAGCTGCCTGAAGAGCAAAGGTGAGAGGTGGGGAGGGAAGAAGGCAAAGAAAGGTATCTGCCAGAGGAACCTGAAACCGACTCCTTGTCTGAAAGAGTGGGCTCTACGCTCCTCAGTGTGAAGGGCCCTTGCCTGGCTGGAGTGGCCCTGCCACCTGAGAGGTCAAAGGCAGGTCTTTAATATTTTCCCTCTTCTTATCCAAAGGGTCTGACATGTCATGACCTAAGCTGATTTTGCATGTCCCTAGAAGACAGGAATGTTCTGGGAACTTCTCCACCCCAACTCTAGCCAGTAGCCAGGGAATTCCTTTTGTAGGGTTGTCTTGGCAGTGCCAGGAATGACTCAGGTTCATTGTCATGGGCATAAAGGGGAAGGGGTTGGGGGAGGGGTTCTGGGAGAGAACTAGCAGCTATATGTGGCCTCAGAACAGCATGGAGTGCCCAAGGACCTAGCATAGTTTTCAAGCTGGCTGAGACAGCTGGAGCTTCTGTGACATCCAGCCCCATGGACCAAGAAGACTGCTAGCCAAGGGCCTGTGTGGCACTAAGAGGCACTCGTTGTGGTTCTGTGCAGCTGCCCCGATTGCCTCCTGGTCCTGTCTCTGCTGCTCCTCTGACAGGATGTGAGTTTGCTCTACCAGTGGGATATCAAAAAAGGTAGGACATGGAGCTGGAGCCCATCCCATCTACCTGAAGCCTCAAGACTTTTCCAGCATCTCTCTGGTCATCGGCACCATTTTCTGCTCCTCCTCATTTGCTGTCCCCCTCTTCCAGCCAGCACCCCCACCTCTCACCCATCTCTCCCCTCCAGGTCCCTGACAAGCCTTGACTGCCAGACAGCCTTGGCCTCTCCAGCCAGCTTTCCATTCTGGTCTCAGCTTGCACTCAGGGAAGTGCCTCTGTGACTTCAGACTTCAAGGTCTGAGGGGAAGCAGAGGGGACAGAACCAGCAGGAAGCTAAGGAGGGGTGTAAGCAGAAAGAGGAGACATGACGGGACCCCTGGTGATCTGAGAATTTACTTCTCTGGATTAGACAGGTCCCAGCCTTTGGATGTTGATTGGTTTCAATAGGAGGTGGGGGTGAAGGCAGATGGCATGTGGAGGGCTGGGGCAATCCTCAGTTCCTTGGAAAAATAGACAACATAGTGGAGTGGGATGGAAAAGGATGCAGGTCTAGCGTGGATATTCACAGTCACAGCTATGGACCAAACCCTGGGAGCCTACTTACCTACTCCTGCCATCTTAGCCTCCTCATTCTTTCTCCCCAAATCTTTTTCCATCCCTCCCTATCACCATCCCGGCAACACCTCCAGAGCACCCCATCTCTCCCGTGCCTGGTCCTTCTTCCAGGGGCTCAGTAGTATGTCTCCTTCTCCACCCAGCCTGTTAGAGAGATTGGGGAGAGGAGTGAAGCATGAGCTGCAAAGGAAGCATGAGATCAGTCTCTCAGGTACTGCAGTGGCTGAGGCCAGGTGGAAGGAGGGAGGGGCCTGCTGGGGAGCTGCTGGAGGGGAAGGGAAGGAGAGGGGAGGGGAGAGGAAGGGAAGGGATGGGGGGGAAGGGAAGGGAGGGACGGAAGGGTGAGGGAGGGGAGGGGGAAGGGAGCTGTCTAAGAAGACAGCTGCCCCCAGGTGTGGTGAAGAAATGTAGCCTTGGGCTTTAACATCTGTCTTGATTTTTCAGAAGTCAGAAATTCAGGTTGTATGTGAAAAGCGCCAAGTTTTAGAAATCAGGCCAGTTAAAAGATACCATGCGCGCGCACGCGCGCACACACACACACACACACACACACACACACACACACACACAGATTTTGGCCGTACTAAATGAAACACTACCCGCAGGCCACGTTTGGTTTGGCCAGCTTTAACCCAATAAGTGATAAGAAAAAAATGCTTGTTGGGAAAAAAACAAAACAAAACCAAAAAAACCTTGTTGATTGATCCCTGGGAATCAAGAGGCTTGGGCTCTAGGGCCAGCTCTGCTACCCCTTGATTTAAGACCCGGAACAAATAAATTCACCTGTGTTTCTCCTCGCCTTATCCATAAAATATGGAGAAGACTGGATGACCTCAAAGGGCCTAATTCTGATGTTCAGTGACTGCGGCCGGCCTGGGGCTTTGGAGACCCCGGGTAAGTTAGGTGGGATGTAGAACCTGAGAGGAAGAGGGCAGGGTGGCAGGTTCCGGAGAGAGGGGCTCCTGGGACATGGGATTCCAGGATCCGAGGGCTCCGAGCTGCAGGAGCAGCGACGCCTAGTGGGTGGAGTGTGGGGAGGAGCCTGCAGGAGCAGCGGGCTGCGGGGGGCCGGGCTTTGCCGGACGGTTGGTGGGCTGGCAGGTGCTTACCCCCAGGATATCGCCGCAGGATGAGCTTTCGGACCTCATCATAGATGAAGATGAGGAGACTGTAGGGGAAGGCACAGAACCACCAAGTGACCCTGAGAGCAACAGAGGAATCAGGAGCATGAGAGGTTGGCATAGTGTAACCCACACCAAGTAGGGTTCAAATGGCTCAGACCTGGATCCTACAGGGGGCTCAAGGCGCCTCTCTGCCACTCACTGGGGCCGCCTACAGAGACACTCACTTGAGCGGGTACATGCGGAGCGCCACCCCCATGCCGGGGCAGTAAGACAGAAAGGCAGCCAGCGCCGTCTCCTCCAGGAGCCCAAAAATCAGGATCTTGTTCCTGGAAAGACAAACAAAGGAGGGTAGGTAGCAGCAGGGACACCCGTGGGAGCACCGAGGGTAGAGAAGGCACATGAAGGAAGATTACACGCGACGTCTTCCCGTGTCCTCCCTCCTCAAACATGCTCTTCTCATGCTTTGTGAAACCAAAGGAAGATGCTGCTTTTTTTCTTTTCTGCTTACTGAGTTTATCACTGATTGTTCTCTATTGAACATAATTCATTCATTGAATAAGTCTGTGGAGTGATGTGTTCTGTGTTGGAGATGCAATGGTCAACATGGGGCTTGCCCTTAGGCAGCTTATAATCTTTTTATTGCTCTGGGAGCATGGCCTGGGAAGGTGTTGTCTCCCTAGGAAGATGCTTTTTTTTTTTTTGCTTATCTGAGGATTGAATCCAGGGCCTTTGCACTGAGGTACATCCCCAATCCCTCCCTCCCTTCCTTCCTTCCTTCCTTCCCTTCTTTTTTTCTCTCTTTTTCTTTCTTGCTTTCTTTTTTTCTTTCTTTCTTTCTTCCTCTCTCTCTCTTTCTCTTTCTTTCAACACTAGGTCTTGCTAAGTGGAGCCCAGGCCTGTCTCACACTTTTTTAACATCTCCCATAGGCCCTGGTGGTTGTTCAACACAGACTTGAAGAACAGGAGGTTTACGAATCCTTAGCCTGTGGGTGCTGCTGCAGGTGGTAGGTGGGGAGAACATGCCAAGCCACTACGTTAGAAACCAAAAGGGAGGATAAGCCGGGGCAGATTCTGGAGTCAGACAAGCAGGGTCTGTTCCCAGCTCTGCCATTTCCTGGCTTTGGGTGGTAAACACTGTTTAATTGCTCTGAGCTTTGTGTCTTTTTCTGTAAAATAGAGATTTTACCCTTATATCATGGAGTTGCTGGGTAAATTATGGCAACTATTGCAGGAAAGCTCTGGAACACAGGAACTGCTCAGTGATATTGCTATTGGATGCCTGCGGTCTTGTGTGGGGCACTGTTTTATGGCTTAGATCAGTGGTTCCCCAACTTTTCACCCACTAAGGGCCCTCTTGCTTTTCTTTCATAAAGGCCACATTCTAATTGGTTCTGTCTCTCAAGTCACATTTGTTAATAAGTAATGAATACATTTCCCCTTATTTTATGCATGTATGTATGTATGTGTGTATGTGTGTTTTGGTTTTTGAGACAGAATCTCACTATGTAGTCCAGGCTGGCCTCAAACTCATGGTAATCTTCTTGCCTCAGCCTCCTGTGTGCTGAGATTACAGGTGTGTACCATCAGGCCCAGGCATTTCCCCTTTTAAAATTTAGTTTTTATATCCATGGCTTCTAAACAGAGCTGTGGGTTGACATGTAGTCACTATTTTGGGATATGTTTTCTTGGCTTTTGCCTAAGAACATCCTGTTAGCAAGCCCCCTTCTCATACATGAGTGTTCAACAAGCGCTTTGAAATAATGCAGAGAGCATCTCTGAGAACCCCATGGGGCCGGGGACCTGCGGGGAGGCCGAGGTGCCCTAGGGCTGCCTCTGCTGTTTCTACCCCTTCCCTCTACTCTGTTGGACTCCATGGTATTACTTTCCGTTTGTCTGTCTGGTGGGCTGACCCTGGTCAGTTTGTCGTGTTTTCACCTTCCGGTGTCACCCACCATGAGTCCCAGGCCCCAGGACTGCAGCCAAGTTCTTAGACTCTCTGAGGCAAAACTCACTTGAGGAACTGTGACCACGGTTTACAGGAGGAGAAAATGAAGAGAACCGGCCTGACATCTTTGGCCTCAAGCTCCATCCATGCTAGAACCACAAACGATTGCATTCTTAACGGGTGCCAGGCTCTGTGACTGCTGAACCAGCACAGTGGAGGGTGTACCTCGGGCACAGCCCTGCTGGATCCTCCCCGGCTGGGTGACATTAGGCACCGTGTCATTTAACCTTTTTGAGACCTATGGTGAGGCAGTGTAAACAGTAACATCCGCTTTGCTGAGCTATCGCGAGGCTGAAGGGTAGGGGCAGGACTTACTGCAGTGGTGACTAATGCATGGGAACACACTCTAAGGAGCCTGAATCTGAGCCTGAGCAGCTCACAGCCCTCAGGTGGACGCCAGCGCTGCAGGGCGAAGCTGTGCACCAGGCTACCTGCTGAGTAGGGCTGGGGAGCGCAGGAGAGTCTGGACTCGGCTGGACAGAGGATGGGGTGGGTGGCATTTGAGTAAGAGAAAAAAGGGAGGAAGGAAGGGAGGGAACAAGGAGCCAGGGAAAGAAAGAAGAAAGGAGGGAAGAAAGGAAATGTGGAGAGAAGACGTAAAGGAAGGAAGGAGATTATGAAGTACAATTTGGAGGTAAAATCAGGACTCATTAGAAATAGTCCTATCATTCCTTCCTCATTTTTGTTCAAGCCTGGCTGTGGATAAACACCCTGCTGAGTAATATCCAACACCCCCTCTGCAGACCTGGGCCAGGGCGTTGAGGTGACCTGACCTGACACACCTCCAGCCTGTGTGGGTTGGCGACTATGCCCAGAGCACCCTGCCTGGGCGGGTGGGTGCTGGTAGGGGTGGGTGCTCACTTCATGCCCTGCTGGAAGACTGAGTTGCGGCGGGTCTTGCAGATGATGAGGTCAGCCCACTGCACCACCACGATGCTGGCGAAGAAGGCGGTGTGGCACGTGAACTCCACCACCTTCCGCTGCTCGTAAGTCTAGGGAGGGTGGGCAGAGAATAGCGAGTGTCAGAGCAGGGGAGTCCAGCACCCTCCACCCCAGCCCTGGCTGCCCCCTCTCCATGCACGTGCATGCCCCGCCCACTCACCCACTCCTGTCCATAGCTGTCCTCCAGGTCGTTCATGGTTCGGTCGTCCCAGTCGAGCCGGATTCCCAGCAGCCTTGATGGCAGAAAACCATTCTCTGCCAGGATCACAAAGTACGTGAAGAAGCCTCCCAGCGCCTGGATCATCCCTGTGAGGAGTGGGCAAACGGCAGGGCGGGGTCAGAGGAAGAGCAGGAAGGGGCCAGCGACTGACACCCGGACATGGAAGTTTCTGACTCTCAGGGAGCTGACCCCTGTGCTGGAGCTTCACTTAGTGCTCCTCCCTCTAGAACCCTAGGGAAAGATGCCCTGGTGCCCGCCCCCCAGCCCCAGCCCCAGCCAGCGCACCGATCTGTCCGTAGGCCATGCTGATCAGCCGCTCGTTCACAAGCTTGTCTGTCTGGGAGTTTCGTGGCTGCCGCTTCATAATGTCACTCTCAGCTGCTTCATAGGCCAAGGAGATGGCAGGGACCTGTGTGGCAGGACATGGGGGAGGGGCAGGCATTCCAGGAATTGGGAGAAGACGGGACAGTAGCTGATTAGCAGTGTAGATTTGTTTTTGTTTTTGTAATCGGAGTTGAACCCAGGACTTTAATGTCAAACTACATCCCAGACCTTTAATCTTGTTTTTATTTTTGGAGACAGGGTCTCAGTATGCAATTCAGCTGGCTTTAAACTATGTAGCCCAGGTTGACCTTGAACTCAAGGCAATCCTCCTGCCTCAGCCTCCCAAGTGCTGAGATTACAGGCATGCACCACTATGACTGGCCCTTTCTAATTTTTATTTTGAGGCAGGGCCTTTTGATATTGTTAAGCTGCCCAGGCTGGGCTCAAGTTTTCCATCCTCCTGCCTCAGCCTCCTGAGTGCTGGGATTACGGGCATGTGCTACCACACCAGGCTCATAAAGAATCTTCAATACAATTCCATGATCTTCCAGGCCTTGTTCATCTTCTCTTCAACTGTCATGGCTTGGTCAGCTGTCCAGGTGACCTGTCCTTCACCAGTGGCCCACCCTACCCAGTGGTCTCCGTGGCTGCCTGGCCCGCCCTGCCCCTGTGGCCTCACCATATCTGTGCCCAGGTCAATGCAGAGGATGGTCACAGTGCCCAGCGGGAGGGGGATGTTGGCGATGATGAACAGCAGGAAGGGGGTGATCTCGGGGATGTTGCTGGTCAGGGTGTACGCGATGGACTTCTTCAGGTTGTCAAAGATCAAGCGGCCTGTGGGGGTGACAGCAGGGGGCTACAGGGACCCTCCCCTACACCTAGCCTGCAGCCAAGGCTGCCTGGTTTCCTGCAGGAGGAGGGTTGTGCCCGAGGGGAGCTAAGGCAAGGCTGGGGCTGCCTGGAGTCCTGACTGGACTCCCACATGGGGGTGAAAGGTCTGGGAAGCAGCGTGCTGGCTTCTCACACCCTGGGCACCCACCATCCAGGCCCATGCAGCTTCCTCACCCTCCTCCACGCCTGTGACAATGGAGGCAAAGTTGTCGTCCAGCAGGATCATGTCTGCTGCCTGCTTAGAGACGTCAGAGCCGGAGATGCCCATGGCAATGCCGATGTCGGCCTTCTTCAGCGCAGGGGAGTCGTTCACCCCGTCCCCCGTCACTGCCACAATGGCTCCCTGGGGAGAAGACACCTCCAGAGCTCCAGGACAGGCCATCTGGCTTCCGGCTTTGCCCGCCCCTGTCATCCGCTGCCATGCTCACCTGCCTCTGACAGCCTTCTACGATGATGAGCTTCTGCTGCGGGGAGGTCCGGGCAAACACAATCTCCGTGTGGTCCCTGAGGATCTCGTCCAGCTGCTCGGGCGTCATGTCCTTCAGGTCTGAGCCGTGCACCACACAGGCCTTGGCTTCTCTGGAAGATGGGCAGCGGGGCTGATTGCCTGGGCCTGGGCCTGTCCCGCTGCTTCCTGGCTCCTGTAGCCCCCTTGCTAAGTAGAGACCCCCCACTGCTTCCTGGCTCCTCTCCCTTGATGCTCAGTTTTCCCACTTCTTTCAGCACAGGTGACATTAATCCTCGCCAAGAAGCACCCAGGGGCATAAGTAGCTTGCTAGGTCACCTTAACTGTGTAGTTGTGAACATGAAAGTTCAGGAGGGTACAGTGACACCTCCAGCATTACCCAGAGCATCAGTGGTGCCGCTGAGACACACCCTCAGGACTGAGGAATCAGGCCCAAAGCGGTCAGAGGTAAGGCCACAGGCTAAAGGCCAGAGATGCTGCCCAAACACCTCAGCGGTGTGCTGATCAGGTGGAGAGGGCTCCTGCAAAGGCCTCACCTGGGGTTGACTTGGCTCACAGGAATGTTGAGCCGGGCTGCGATGTCCTCCACCGTCTCATTACCCTCTGATATGATGCCCACACCTTTGGCGATGGCCTTGGCGGTGATGGGGTGGTCTCCGGTCACCATGATTACCTGGTGAGAAGGTGAACAGAGAAAAGGAAAGCACCACTGAGAGTTTTTCCCCTCCTACTCCTTTTCCCAGATCAGGTAAAGGTAGATAACTAGATGTCTTGGGCTGGGAAATCCCAGCCCAATAATGGAGTGCATGTGTGCATTGCTTGTGTGTGTGCATGTGCGTGTGGTTGGGTAAGGGAGAGAGATGGTGACAAGTTGTGTTGTGTTGTGTTTGCTTAAATGAAGAGAAACACCTGCAACAGAGTGACAAGCTAATGGGGGCCCCTTGGGGGGGGCAATCTCCACTCAGGATTGTTTAGGAGATGTTTCAGGAGTTTGGGTTTCCTGGAAGATGAAGCAGCCAGAGCTGGAAGGATACTTCATTTAATGGATTCCTCATTATACAGATGAGAAAACCGAGGCTTCATGAGGACCTCGGATTTACTCAAGGTCCCAGGGACCCAGTGCTAGGACATGGCTTTCTTGGTGTCTAATATGATCACTATATCCATGTAACTAGATGCAAGTGGGGCTAAGACCGAGGTAGCTCCCTGCCACTGCCCTGACTGCCTTGGACAGTCGTCTATGGTGTTAGGGAAAGATAATTCCTGCCTTGGTCCTGGTAATGTTCATAGTTGCTGCAGAATGGATGGAGTGGGGTAGGGCGAGTGGCTGGCAGCAGACAGGCCAGTTGAGGCTATTCGTGTAAATTGAGCAAAGTTGGGGTAGGATGGCATCTGCACACATAGTTTTCAGGGAGAAACCTACCATCCTGAGAGGAAGTTTCTTCAGGTCCCACAGCCTTCTCCTCTCCCACTCCCACAACACTACAGGCCTCCCAAATGAAATACAGAAGCATCTCTGCCATCCCTGTCCTCTGTGAACCTTCCACCCAAGGCGTTCATGCTGGCGGGCACCCCCTGGAAACCCTGCGCTCCCTTGGCCTGCGTGCATGCTTCCTGCTTGGCTTCCCTCCACCTTCCACACACTCCTCCCAGCCTCCTCGGGGTGGCAGCCTGGTAGAGCGGAAGAGCTGGACAGGGGACCTAAGTCTAAACATTGGCCTTTTCCAGCTATAGGACCTTGGACAAGTTGGCATACCATGTCTGGCACAATGCGAGGGATGACTCCGACCTTTCCAAGTCATCATGGAGATTAAGAGACATTCAGCAGATGCCCAGCAAACCTCAGCTCTATCCCACCTCCCTCTCCTCTCCTCACTGGTTGCTGTATTCCTCTCTCTCCACTTGGTCTGCCCCAGGGTTTCACTCTCCGCCCTCCTTCTGACTCAGTTCTCTTCCTTGGCAATATAATAAAAGGTATCAGCAAGCCTTTAATTTGCACCTGTGTGCTAATGAGATTTAAACCTGCAGGATTTACCCTCTCTATTGAGGTCTGAATCGTATTCTGGCTTTCCCTGGAATCACCCTCTGGGTTTCTTATAGACAAGGGGTCCCCACCCCTTAGGCTGTGGACCAGTACCAGTTCATGGCCTATTAGGAAGCAGGCTACACAGCAGGGAGGTGATCGGTGGGTGATCTAGTGAAGCTGCATCTGTATGCACAGCCTCTCCCCATCACTGGCATTACCGCCTGAGCTCTGCCTCCTCTCAGATCGGCAGCAGCGATAGATTCTCACAGGGTGGAACCCTCCTGTGAACTGTGCACTTGGAAGATCTGGGTTTCAGGCTCCTTTGAGTCATCCTGAATCCACCACCACCTTCGCACCCCTCATCCCCTGGTCCATGGAAAAACTGTCTTTCATAAACCCGGTCCCCAGTGCCAAAGAGGTTGGGGACCGCTGTTACAGATGCTTCAAACTTAAGGTCTAAATTAGAGTCGTTATTCTGCTTCTGCCATTCCACCACGTCTGCTGCTCTACTCCCTGCTTTACATACAATTTTTTTGCTCATTCTGTCCCTTTCGCTCCCTTATCTTCCTTGCCTCCCATGTCCAATTGGCAAACAAATTCTGAAAACATTTCCACGTGCAGCTATTTCTTTCCATGTCTCTGTCCTAGTTCAGGTCACCATCCCTTATCTGAACTATTGTATAGCCTCTTAACCTGCCTCCCTGGCTTTAGCTTTTGCCCAAGTCCAGTTCCTTCTCCATCCAGGTCACCTTAAAGCTAGACCTGTGATGTCTACGGCCCTCTGTGGCCCATGGAATAAAAGCCCTGGCAAATGTAGCATTTAAGCAACGTCTTTCCAACTGGCCTTGACCCAACATTTCAGGCTCTGTCCCCGGCATTCCTGTCCATCTCTCCCCCGCTGACTCACATGCCCTCTCACAATGTGGCCTCGTCAGGGTACGCGCTGTTCCCTGGTCTTGCCTGCCTCCCCCTCTCTTACTGACCTACAGAATACTCTTCAGCCTTTAAGGCCCGGATCAAATATCATTCCCTCCGTCAAGCACTGTCCAGTTCCCCACAGCAGAATTAACTGCTCCAGGCTTCCAAGTCCAATAGATTCCTTGCTTGGCCTCTGTGAGAGCGCCCATCATGGTGAGAGGCCATGGCCCAGCAGAAGCACGGGCACCTGGACGAGCCAACCATTCTCTGCCTTCCCAGCATCTCCCTCCCAGCAGTTCTATCTGGGGAAAGCTAGCTACTGGCTCTGAGTTTTCATTCCAGATGGGAGTAATGATGCGTATTTCAGAGACTGAGTGGGTGTAGGGTTCAGAGTTCACATGGAACCAAGTCCTCTGGTGCAGTGGGTAAGGACGGGTTGCCTGGCTGGCTTTGAATCCTGGCTCTGTGACTTACTAGTTGTGAGGGCTTGGGCATGATACTTTGTGCCTCAGTATCTCTCTCTGTGGGGAAAAAAGGAAAAATACTACTGCTCACCCAGAGGGTGGTGGAGGAGATTAAATAAGATGACAGAGATTTAGTGCTTAGCATAATGTCTGGTTTATGGAAAAGTTTCCAAAAAATTGCCTGAGTTCCGAGTCTCTGACCCAGAGTAGGTGCCCAAGGATGCAGAGTGTTGCAGTTGTTCTGTGATGGGCTGTAAAAGCATCTGTTTCCCATGAGCGGCCACGGGATAAGGAGGCCAGGCCCTGAGTCGTGTACATCTTTGCACCCAGTGTTGCACGCAGGACCTGGCCCTCACCACACAGGTTGAATTATGAGCGGGTGACAGCGTCACAAGGGGCTACCAGAAAAAGCAGTTGGCGAACAGCTGTCCTGAGGACAGGAAAGTGAGCTCCAAGGCAGAATGGAGGTTTGTCAAGGCCAGTGGCACCTTGCTGGGCGCTTGATGCATAGTGGGCAAACAATAAACCTGCGTTGCATGAAGAACAAACTTGGCTCCGAGGAGTGGTCAGTAAGAAACAACTGTGGGTGAATCAGTGAGCCTAGAGAGTTGTGCTCAAGGAGGGGCAATCTAGGGCTGATGGGGTGAGTGAGTGGGAGAAGACAGAAGCCTATTGACCCCCCAAATGGTTAGAGAGAGTGGGCAGGAGCTGGGAAGAATCTGACTGCCAGGTCTCTGAGTCAGGTGCCAGATGGTACTTGAAATCAGAAGGAAAGGCTCACACACACGTGGGACAATAAGCTGTGCCGAGGAGACTGAGTCGGACATGGGAAACTGACCGCCCTGAGCTACAGGGAGAGGACGAGAGCCCCAGGCAGGGATGGGTCTATTTTTCCTTTGTAGGTGGAGGGGTAGGAAGCCCCTGGGAGCCTGGGTCTCCTAGGACCACAAATGATGCAAAGCCTTCGCCTTTGGTACCAGGCAGGCAGGACAGAGGGGAGGAGGGAGGCCAGTACCTTGATGCCCGCACTTCGGCACTTGCCCACAGCATCTGGCACAGCTGCCCGGGGTGGGTCAATCATAGACATGAGCCCCACAAAACAGAGCTTCTCTGTGGGAAAGTTCAGTTCATCTGTGTCGAATTTGAAGCCACGAGGAAACTTTCCGGAAGGCAGATTCAGGTGGCAGAACCCTTGGTAGGGGGACAGAAAGCAGGAGTTAGAGCAGCACGGTGGGCACCCCTCCTCGCAGGAACACTGCCGAGGTGTGGCCCTGCTCCCGCTCCCGAACCTCACCCAGCACACGCTCCCCCAGGCCTCCCAGCTCCATGTAGGCGTTCTGAAAGGCATCTTGCATCTCTTTGTCCAGAGGAATCTCCTTGCCCTGTACCAGAATGGTGGAGCATCGGTCCAGGATGCGCTCCGGGGCCCCCTTCATCACCAGCACATGGCTCTGGGGGCTGTCTTCCCGCTCATGGATGGACAGCTGCAGAGAGGAAAGGCAGTGACAGAGGGGCCATGCTTCCCTCCATGGCTCCAGTGCCCATCACATGGTCTGATGCAGAGCAGCAGCTGCTAAAGACATCTCCCCTAACAAATAACCCCAGCCCACCAGGGACTGTCTACCAAGGGGGAATCTGTGTGTGGAGGGGTGTTTGCTTGTAGTCCCATGGTTGCAACCTGAGAGTCACTCATTTGAAGAATAGGACAGTCATGCATTTGAAAATAGTTATCCATATCAGTTAAGGCAGGTGCAGACGCCAGGTGGTCACACCCACCACCCCACAACGGCCCAATGGGCTTTACCTCCATGGCTCACACAGAGCATGGCCAAGGCTATTCTCGGCATTTCACAGATACCTAGAGGCCCAGGGATATCATAAGGGAATTACAGAGGTGTGCCTCTATTAAAAGGAATGGCAGAGCTGGAGGACTTCTGCCAGTTGGTGGGGAGCTATGGGAAGAAGAATTGAGAGGGCCACAGAGTGCGTGTAATAAGTTGCAGGGTGACTGTAACCAAACAGGAAGTCAAACGAGTTGTCCTGGGACTGAAGCAGGAGTAAGAGGACAAGATCCCCAGGGGCTTCCATTACTTCTTCTGATTTGTCTACTCCCCCACCTCCCATGGCTCCATTTTTGTTCTTTCTCTTCCTCTGTCCCAGCAGCCCAACCAGACCTGGTACTTGTTGGTAGAGTTGAAAGGAATCTCTGCCACCTTGGGGTTCCTGTCCCTCATCTTCCTCACAGAGCCACAGGACAGCTCGATGCACTTGAGCAGAGCAGATTCAGAGGCGTCGCCAGCTGTGTCCCGCTGCCAGAAGGGAAGAGAACTCAGTGTCACAGTGAGGGAGGGAAGGCGGTGAAGGAAGAGGTGAGGAGGCGCGGAAGCCCCAGGCAGCCTCAGGGGTGGGAGGGAGAGCTGGGCATCAGCGTCACGGGGACTCTGGAGACCTCCCCCCAGTATACCTGGGTGTGCTGCCTGACCCCTACCTTGGACACAGAGATGTTCTCCTGCCCAGCCTTGAAGACGGCTCGGTTGCAGAGACCAGCGATCCGAGACAGGGCGGTCCATGTAGGGGACCGTTTGTCAAATGTGGCCCCTGGGGAAAGATGAGGGAGAACAGGAGCTTGGTGCCTGTTTAGGGCCTCTAACTCACCCCTAGTCTTGCTGAGTCCCCCTTGGCTCCCTCAAATCCCACTCACTCCCTCCAGAGCACATAATCACCAGACTGATCTTCAGTGGTGTCAGCCTCATGGATCTGGTTGTCAAACCACATGTGGGCGACAGTCATGCGGTTCTGGGTGAGGGTGCCCGTCTTGTCTGAGCAGATGGTGGACGTGGAGCCCAGCGTCTCCACCGCCTCCAGGTTCTTCACCAGGCAGTTCTTCCTCGCCATGCGCTTGGCTGTCAGCGTCAGGCACACCTGGTAGGGAGAGAGGAGAATAAGAAAGAGTTGAGCCTAGAGCTGCATATTCCCATGTCCTAACTCTAGACTGTAGTTAGGCTTTACCCTAGATGAGTGATAGCGAACCTTTTAGAGACCAAGTGCCCAAACTGCAACCCAGTGCCCACTTATTTATTGCAAAGTGCCAACACTGCAATTAAATCTGAATACTGAAGTTTTAATTTAGGAAAAAAACTCTTAGCATTGCAGAGATGGCTCTGTGTGCTGCTGTGGCATGTGTGCTATGGAATCTCCAGACTGCATTCTTTCTTCACTGTACCCCACAAGCAGAATGGGTGTGATGTAGCAGTAAATAGTGAATGTGTTCAACTTTGGACATGGTCAGTTGACATCATAGGTGTATATTAAGGTTAAATGCTCTCAAGGTATGGAATATTTGATTACAGCTCCGGAGAGGGTGCACAGCTGTCTACACAGAAGGGAGGAGATGGGCTTATTCTAGGGGTACAGAAGAGCAGAGAGCTGAGGCTGGAGAATGATACGTCACAGTAGTTGATGAAGGACAGAGTTCTAGGAAGGTGGACAGAAGTATCCATTTCAGCAGCAGAGTTAAGGATGGGAGCTGAGAAAAGGTCACTGGATTTGCTAGTTAGTCACTGGTGACCTTTGAAAGAGCCTTTACAGACAGATGAGTTGGCCAGAATAAGCCCTGGTCTGTGAGGGTGGAGGTGGGGGGTGTGAGAACATAGATGTGGAGAAAGGGGACCATGATAAGCGTTAGAATTAAAGCTGAGTGCCCAGATATAGCTTGACCTGAGAGTTTTTCAGACTCCAACTCTGAGCTGTGTATTAACTGATCTCTGAGGATGGTACACATCTGATATATGACTTTAGGGAACCAGAGGAAACCGTTGCTGAAAGACAACAAACAGCTATGTCTTTTTCCTTTCAAGGAAAGGGTAATAAGATCCTACCCTGGGGGCACTTCAGCCTGACCCACTCACAGTGACAGTGGCCAGGAGCCCCTCAGGCACGTTGGCCACGATGATGCCAATGAGGAAGATGACCGCTTCCAGCCAGCTGTAGCCCAAGATGAGGGACAGCACGAAGAAGGAGACCCCCAGGAACACAGCCACCCCTGTGATCAGCTGGATGAAGTGTTCGATCTCCATGGCTATGGGCGTCCGCCCAACCTCTAGGCCTGAGGCGAGAGTGGCTATGCGGCCCATCACAGTCCGGTCACCTGTGGCAATCACGATGCCTCTGGCGGTGCCTGCAGCAGAGGAAAGGACATCAGGTTGGGTGTGCTAGGGATACCAGGGACTGAAGTCTCATCCTCCTATCTGAGCAAAGAATATCACAGAGCAAAGGGGGCCAAAGATTCAGATCCTAGAGCCCATGTTGAGTAGATTGTACCCTCTTACATAGATCACCAATCCCAGGTGCAATACAACAAAAATTATTTTTTCTTATATTTGGCTGCCTGGAGAAAAGCCTTGCCTACAAGTTCAAATTGGGGAGATCCAATCAATGAAATAAAAGGTGCTTGTGGCATTTCAGTAAAATCAATCTCATACTTTATATTACCCAAAAGTATGTTGTGAACACAAAGAAAGCACTTCTGGATTTTTTTATGTACTGTAGTCTTAAGATTTTGTTTTCCAATGTAAGGGATGAATCTCTATGAAAGAAGGTAGGCAATTGTGAATATTTGTGTAACCATTACAGGGTCCTCTGGCAAAGGAAGTGTGTAGTAGGGAAAGCATATATATTGGAGTCGGCCAAATCTGTGTTTGAATCCCTGTTTGAATTCCTATGTAGGGGTTGTTTTAATAATTCAATGAGATTAATGCTATAATGCACATAGACTAGTGCCTGGCACATAGTAGGCACTCAACAAATGTTAGTTCCTTTCATTTCCTCTCTTCCCCTCTCTTCAAAGCCCGCTGCAGGACAAGCAATAGAAATATCTTATCAGGCATTTCTGAACAAATCAATTATAGGAAATGTAGTACAAATTTCAGAACCTCAGCACATTAAAAATTTAGGAAATTTAATATGTGGTGAGTTTCATTATAATTCCAACTTGCTGAAGGAGGAAAACAGTCCCAAAGAAACACACTGTGCTGAGGAGAAATGAGTGCTGGGAAGAGAAAGCTATGGAGTTGGGATCCAAGGACTCCTTTGCCCCACTGTTGGGGGCTTGTGGTCTAAACAGGCCTCTCTCTCACACCACCTCTACCCCACTGCCTCCTTTGAGGCAGCCTGACACCGTTCACTGGCCGGCCCACAGAGGGCATCAGGGTCATCTGTGCTTAGGCTTTGCCTCTATGGGCTGGGGACTTTGTGAGTTCTTACTGACCATTATTCATCTCCAGAACCCAGGACAGAAGTGGAGTGACCTGGGCAGGCTTTTGTTTGGCTCAGGCCTCCATATCCACCTAAAGAAAGACCATATGTTCACCTGCTCTACTCCAGCCTGAGCTCTGGTCAAAGGAGGTAACTCGGTTAGGACCACAAGCAGTAGTAGAAGGCATCAGTTCAACTCAAAACTCTTAAGAATCAAAGTTGATCTTGGATATCTGTACGTGAGTGTGTGTGTGTGTGTGTGTGTGTGTGTGTGTGTGTGTGTGTGTGCATGTAGAGGCATCTTCACCCAATATCTGAGAACCCTGGGGTGGACAGAATGGAGCTTTTCCTGTGGGGAGGTGACTTTCCCAGGGGGTCACGCTGCCTCTTGCCAATGTGCTGCTTGTTCCCTGGACAGGACTCTTTCTGTAATATTCAGGGTCCCCGATGTCTCCATGCCCTCGTCTGTGGCAGAGGTTTTGTCAAATGGGGCCAGCACAGCCCCCCCATCCTGACCGAAGAGTCGGGACTCAGACTGTTCCCTCCACTGGACCAGGACGAGGAGATCCCCCGGCAGGCGAGCCTCTCACCTTCCACGCAGTTGGTTGAGAAGAAACAGATATTACGGGTCTCCAGGGGGTTCTCATGCGTGAACTCAGGGGAGCGGGTCTGGGGCTCCGACTCCCCTGTTAGGGATGAGTTATCCACCTGAGGAGGAAGGCGTGCACAATAGTCAGACCAGCAGCAGCACTGCAGTGCACAGAGCTGTCTCCTGAGCCAGGTCCAGCCACCCTCAGGCTCCGTGACATGAGGGACAAAATTACACTTGCACTCATCACATATTTATGGCATTGTTCAGCTAGTGCCCTTGCTCTGGATTGGAATCCCAGCTCTTATGGACTTCTTGTGTGACTCAGGATTATTTACTTTACTAACTGCCTTCAGTTACTCGTCTGTAAAATGGGGGATGTAATCACAGTCACTGCAGTGCACAATCCCAGGGGGAGCCACTAACACTGTAGTCTATGGAAATGTACCTCCCAGGGTTGCTCAGGGCACAACCTGTGTGGGCACATGCAGCAGCTCTACATGATGACACCATTCTTTCCAAGGGAAATTGGATAGCATATGGGAACATATATAAAAATCTGACACATAATTGGTACTTGGGAGATGATTATAAGTGACTGTGAAAGAAACCTCCAGGGCATAGAGCGTTCATAATGCAGAGATACAGGGAGACATGCACAATAACACAGGCTGAGAGATGGATCAGCTGGGAGGTGTGGGGAGGGGTTGGTATTAGGAACTAGGTCTCCTAATTTAAATCTCCGTGGGGATTTCTCTAAGCTTTATTCAGCCTGCTTCTTAGGCACAACTACTTGCTGTGGTGTGATTCCCTCACCTTACAGCCGTGAGAAGAGATGATCCGGAGGTCAGCAGGGACTCTGTCCCCACCCTTCACCTCCACCAGGTCTCCCACCACCACCTCCTCCGCATTGATCTGCATCTTCTCTCCCTCCCGGATGACGAGGGCTTGCTGTGGAGAGGCCATGGGCATCTCAGGAAATGCTCATCTCTGTCTCCTCCCTTGATGGCTGCTGGCCCCCTCTCCAACCCCACCAAAGGAGAAAGAAATCCCCACACCCTTAGTAACACAAGTAGGTCCCGGTGTGGAGACCCAGGGCTCTTTTCTGTCTGTCTCCATCTCAGCACAGGTGTTGAGCTGGGATAGGCTGGATCACCCCAGGAACCTTATGACCCAGCTTGGACTGCGCCCAGCCCGACCGGCTACCTGAGGCACCATGTTCTTAAAGGAATCCATGATCTTGGAGCTCTTGGCCTCCTGGTAGTAGGAAAAGCAGCCAGTGACGATGACCACAGCTGCCAGCACCACACCCAGATATAGCTGGTAAGGAAGGAGAGTGTGAGGAACCTGCCCCTGCTTCCCCAAGCACTCAGTGCCCTTCTCATGAGAGCCTGGACTTTGTCTGTCCCTGGGAGTGAGAGTGGTAGGGGAAAGTCCTTCTCTCCAACTTGCCTTGATTGTCCACCCCCTGCTTTCCTAGGATGAAAGGGGCAGGGTGGGACTGACTCACTCACTGAGTGCATATGTAATGGGGGTGCTTTGTAGATTTCTACAGCAGCCTCACCCCTTTTCAGCTCAAGGTACAGGACAGCGGTGGGACTGTGACATGAGGATCTTGTTCCTTGCACTCTCCCTACCACTCTATTAGGGGTTTAGAATTGAAGGACAGAGTTATGGGCTGGCCCAGGGTCAGGTATGTGGCTCACGTTGTCATTGGATGGCTCATCCTCCATGGCAGCCTGGATGCCAAAGGCCAGGAAGCACAGGATGGCCCCAATCCACAGCAGGATGGAGAAGCCCCCGAAAAGCTGACGGCAGAACTTGACCCACTCAGGGGTTGTCGGGGGTGGAGTGAGGGCGTTGGGCCCATCCCGAGCCAGAACGTCCTGAGCCCGCTGGTTGGTGAGGCCCTGGGGCGCAAGGCGAAGAGGTGTGAGATTAGGATTCAGAACCAACTTGACTGTCACTGCATCCCAAGAGTGCCTCAGCAGGGGGTAACGTCCAGCTGGGAGGAAAACTCCACCAGGTCAGAAGAGGAGGAGAACAGAGGAGGTGGCATTTGTGAGGGGACTTGGAGGGCTTGAAGGCTGAGGGAGACTGACTGCAGTTTCACGTCTGATTATTACTGGATTGATACACGTTTTGGTTAGGGTCACAACACCTCTGTGCAGGCAACCTGGATAAGGTCCCTGGAGAGAAAGACACCTCATCTGATTCTTCCTCCAGGCTCTCTTCCTCCAGATCCTCCCTTGTACTGTGCCTGCAGGGAGAGCCTGACATCATTCGACGCTGGCAATCATCTGTCGCTTTCCATGGAAATCCTGTCCAGGCTCTGTTCCTCGAGCCCCAGGCTGGATCAGATGTTTATGGCCCCTTTTGGGTCCTCACTTGACTCTAGAGGTGGCACTTGACATATCGTTTGGGAATTCATTTTTTTCTTTCTACTAGATTTTGATCAGGGACAACTTCTTATTTATCTTTGTATCTTTGTATCATTCATTCATTTATTTAATAAATGTGTGCTGAGCACTTACTATATGCCAGGTAGTAGGGAGGAGTCCAGAGATAGACACAACCAAAAGTTCCTGCCCTCTAGAAAGATCATATACACAATGAACAGTTATATATTAATGCCAGAGGGTGAAAAGTGTTGTTAAGGGAAATAAAGTAAGATATAGGAATGAGGGCACAGAATTTTAGGAAGTGCAGTTGGGGAAGAGTGTAGAAGACATTGACCCATGAAGTTTTTCTATGAACATGTTTTCTTTTTTTTCAGATGATTTCTCAGTATTGCCCAAATGGGTCTTGAACTCAGGAGCTCAAGTGACCCTCCCACCTCAGCTTCCCAACTAGCTGGTACTAGAGTTGTGTGGCACCATGCCCATCAGATTAGCGATATTTTAACATTTCAAAATGTTAGGCTTAGCAATCTGACTGTGCCACTTCCTTGTTTATATGACCTTGGGAAGTTACATCTGAATCTCCTAGCTTTAATTAACAGGCCACCATACCTACCTCAGAGGGTTGTTATAAGGATTAGAGAAATATACATAATGTATCTATCACAGGGCCATTTAAGTAGCATATGGCAGAAGGAAACTATTGTAATAACAGAAAGGGGGGCCTCACTATTCATATATGTGCCACTGGTTTGCTTGGGGTGGGAGTCAGGGGAAGGGACCCCGCCTGGTGGCGGTGGGAGGTTCTGGGAGTCCTGGCTTCCAGCATACACAGGGAAAGACCTTGGCTCTAAGAAGCAGGGGTCCAGATTCTAGTTGGGGCTTTGCCACCAGCTAGCCATGTGACCGGGGGAAGCCTCTTATTTCTGGGCCCGTTTCCTCACCTGGAAAGAATGTTACATTGTGGCTTTAAGGCTCCCCCACCCAGTTCTGCCTGGTTGTCTCACCTCTTGGGTCCCCTCCCTGGAAATCCACCTGCTCACCTTGGACAGGTCAACTTGGTACTTGCGGCCCAGCTCATCCAAGGACAGCTTGTGGTCATCCTGGGGAAGAGAAGTGGCGTCACTTTGGGGAAGGAGGCACAAGGGTGAAATGAGGAGCATGGGGGGGACACTGGCAGCTGTCCCCGCATGAGACCCCTCTTCTGAGGCTCTACTGGGTGGGGTGTGGGCCTCACCATCGCCACCTCCTTCTTCAGCTCATCCAGCTCCTTCTCCTTCTGCTTCTTCTTGCCGCCCCCATTCTCTGCAGTGGTAGCGGCAGGTGAGTACTCACGGCCGGCCTGCGGGAGGAAGGGGGACCATAGCGTCATGCGGACAGGCTGGCCTGTGTCCCCCTCGGCCAACCAGGGAGACCAGGCACTGGGGGAGGGGTGTTGTTCCAAAGATACTGACTGTCTTGGGGAGAAGAAACAAGGGGGAAAGGGGGCCCAGTTCTTCTTCAGTTTGCAGACTGTTGGCGGAGCTCTGAGGTGCCATCTGAGGTTCAGGGGAGGCCAAGGGGCTGAGGACTGGAAAGCTACCTTTCAGCTCCTTAGTGTGTGGGCCTCTGCTAAGATTTCTTTTGCTTAAAGGATGCTACTGCTAGATTGAAAACATCTCACAATCCCACATCCTATACTATCTAGGAGAATTGTGGAAGGGAGTGGGCAGGGCTGGGGGTGGGAGAGGGACTGGAAGCACCTTGTAGAAATGCCTTTTTGCTCAACACTGTGGTTACTACACTTAGAGAGAGGTAGGTACAGTCAGGAATTTGGGAGAGTAAGAGTCTTTGGGTAAAACTGGGAGGAGAAAAGTGTTTGGTGGTGAAATGGTGGAAGTAGAATCGGTAGGGCTAATGCACTGAGAAGTTAGTAACTGGAGGGTCAGAGTGTGCCCAGGAAATGGCAATGCAGAGCATGTGGGAGCCCTTTCCACCCTGCTGGCCAGGCCTCCCCAAGACTGGACAGGGGTAAGACATGGGACTCAGTGCTCTGAAGCACGCTTGGGTGAGAAGGGAACTGGACTCCACAGTTGTAGAAGTTGTATTGAAGGGTAAAGCTAATACTAACACTTGTGTAACTCTTAGGTTACCCCTGCGTCATCTGGTGAGATCAGAAGGACATTTTAACTGTAGCCTGATGAGGCCAACTTTTCCCATTCTCCAGGCTTCCAGGGTCTCACAGGGAAGTTTTGGAGGGAGAGGATGTGGGATTTCTCCACCCAAGGAGAGTCCATCTTAGAGCAGTGGGCTAGGAGGGGCTGGGGTAGGCTGGGGGCTATGACTACTGTCTAAGAATTGTGCCATCTCAGATGCCTTCATCCCTCTGTCCTTGCCCTCTCTTCCTCATTAGACAGTGTCCTCATCACAAAAGGGTTGCTTGGTGTCTGTCCAGTGCCTCTAGATTTTTCTAGATCCTAAAGGCTAAACTAGGCTTTCAGGAAGGAGTTTTTCTGTACTATGGTGTGATTTTTTTTTTATCCCCCCATAAGGAGTGGTGGGATCCACAGCCAAAGTGTGTGCATTTTCAGGCTTATGCATTGGAGGGGATGGGTCTTGGTTGGTCAGTTTTTAAAAGTAGGCTTTGTTTAAAAAAAATAGGCTTTGTTTTTGGAGCAGTAACCTTGGTTCACAAAAATGAACAAAAAGTAGAGAAAGGCAGCCTCCTATCTGCCAACATCCCCTATCAGAGTGATATATTTGTTACACTTAATATAGCTGATAACTACATGGACATCAACCAATGTCCATGGATCACATTAAAGCTCACTGTTGGGGTTGTACATTCTATGAGTGTGTACAAATGTGTGTTGTTATGTATCTATCACTGAGGCATCACGTTGAATAGTTTGGCTCTCCTAACTCTTCCCGGCTCCATGATAAAGCATTTTTACCCCATTAAAGAGCCTGGAGTGTGGCAGCTGCCTGGATTGTAAGAGGTCACAAGTCTAGTCCCTTGAAGAAACAGAAATCTGAGCAGTGAAATCAGGAGCAAGGTTGGGTGTGGGAGATAAGTACAGAGTGGACCCTTGTCCTCAAGACATAATGACCGAAAAAGATATGAGCTCTTTGTTACTCAGAAATGTTTTTCTCAGAAAAGGTGACCAATAAACTGTGCATTTATCTTCATGTGAAGCACTTATGAATTCAACCTATTTTGGGCCTTCTAAAGACTCACCATCTTGGGGAGACTGACGTCATCCAACAGAAGGAGTGGAGAAGGGCATGGGGGTCATTCTACTTCTCCTTTCTCTGGGTGACTTAAGAGGGGTCATTTATACTAAGTCTCTGACTTACAAACAAGTTCCATTCCAGGAGAATTGTTCATAAGTCAGATTTGTTCTGAAACCGGCAAAATGAGTCTTATACATTACACCCGTGAAAGTTTGCAATCATATGTCTTTAAATCAGGGACTTAATTGGATAGACTGAGATGCTTTGGATTCACTAACTCTGTCCTTGGCAAGGAAGGGCTGAGAAAAGGACTGAAAGCAATGGAGGGACCAGAGGCAACAAGTCCCAGCTGGGTAAACATCATGGGACCAAAGGAGCTTCAGCAGTAGGAGCAGAGCCTAGGTATGCATTGCCAAGGGCCTGGGGCTAGGGCCAAGGAGCAGAGCTCCGAGGAATTCCTGAACATTAGATGTGAAATAAGGAACATGAAAATAGAATCAAGTGCATGCTGCTAAAAACTGTAAAAACCTTGCTGGTCCACGCACGTTGCCAGGTGGGGTTGTGGCTGACTTTAGTAGCTCCATACAGTATCTTGTTTTCCCAAGAGTCCATTCTGTCCTCCCACAGGCCTAGAACTTGGGATGCACTGCCCCCTCCCCCTCCTCCTGTCCTGGCAAGGATCTCAGGCTTTGCAGCCAGGACCCTGCAGAGATTTGAGGCCAGTGGCTGCCTAGGCAAGAAAGAAAGAGGAAGCAAGGACCCCCCTTCCTCTCCCTGCTCTTCCCTCCCCCATCCACAAGTCCCTCTCTCTGGGTCTTGAATGCTGAAGGAGAACAGAGAGTTCTTTCTGAGAAAGCCAGAGGCTGGGACAGAGTGGGGGCAGCTGGAAATCAGCCAGGCGCCCCCCCCCCCCGCCTCAGCTTCTCTGTGGCAGCTGGAGCAGCTTCTCCCTCCCACCAGTGCTGCCCCTTCCCCCAGCTCCCACGCTGCCCTTCAGGGCCACTCGGCGATGGGCTGAGAGTTAGGCCTTGCTCTGGAGCAGAGATGCAAGGGAGAAAGGATCCAGGTGAAACAAACCCTAGGATGGGGTGTAAGTGGCGGGGACTTTCCCTGTTCTGGGGTCTCCTTTGGTAGGACTCTAAGCTCCAGGCCCTGAGTGTCCCCTGCTTCACCCGCTGTCACCATTCACGCTGAACTGACCAGATCTACTCATCCTGCTTTTGCTTCACCCACAGCTGCTGGAGTGGAGGTGATGGCTGCAGGGCAGTTAAGAGGGAACGGACCAGAGAAGTCGAGGTAAAGTTGCCTCCCAGGCAGGACCTGGTGAGTTGGGTCCACCTCACTCCAAGATGAAGCCAGGTAGGGGGCCACCTCCCCTCCTTCTCTCCTTCTGGGTAGAGGGTGGAGGGCCTGCCTGACCAGCTCAGCTGTGGCCTCACTGTGGAACTCTGCACTTCAGCTGGGGACTCCCTTTCCCCAAGGAGCAAGAGATGTCAAGGTGCAACCCAGTGTATCTTTCCACGGCTGAGACCTCTTCCTCTGTGAAACCCACAGCTCACAGAGAGTTCCTAAAGACAGGCAGGCTCACAGTCCCTCATGCCCCCACTTCACACGGCATCTATGCTTGTGTGTGCTTGAGGGCTTGCACATGCGCAGATTTGCCTGCTGAGACACAAACATTGGTGCTCACCTGCAGACATCTGCAGCACTTCCAGCCTATGGGGAGCATGTGGTTATGGACACACACACACACACACACACACACACACACACTGGTTCTATTTCTAGCACCACTGTAGCTCAGGAACCCTGGTGTCCAGGCTCAGAGTTTTCCTATCTGCTCAACTCAGGGAAATAACCTGCACTTGCCTGACTTCTGCCAGGCTCAGAAATTGGCCCAGAGCTCCATTTAGGCACCAACTTCCTCGCACCCTCCATGGCTCACCATGCCCTCTCCCTTCATGCCCTCTCCCCCTGTGCCCTCCTCTGCCAGCATTCCACAAAAGGAAAGCAGCCAGGCACAGTATGTAAAAGGATTGGATCACTTTTCTCCATATGGGAATTTCATTTCCAAGAACTGGAAGCCCCGTCCCTGCCTGTCCTGATGTGGTGGTTAATCCCCTGCTTCCCCTGGAAAAGCCATGGCTGCAGAATGCCTTGGGCAGGGCCGGGCCGGGGAAGGGGCAGCACTCACCAGCCTTTGGGAAAGTCCTCAAAGGCCATGGCTCTGAGCCGAGGACTGTGCTGCCGGGGACATCCGGAGGGCTGGGGGCTGGCTTGGGCACAGCGCTCTTTTTCCCACCCCACCCCAGCTGTCATGGCATGCAGGGCCCCTGGAGCTGCTTGGTGACAGCGGGAGTGGGATGCTCTTCTGCTCCTCTCCAGCCTTAGGCTGGACCCCCACGCTGTCAGGCTCAGACTCCCGGAGGAGTGCATATTTTCCAGGGGTAGCAGAGGCAGAAATGTAACAGTGCCTTCAGTTGGGAGGCCCAGAGATATGGCTAGAGGAGCGGCAGAGAGATGTGCGGTGGAGGGCTGGGATTACTCCAGGCCGAGAAGAGGTCAGCACTTGGGCCCTGAGCGCTCTGTGACCTGGACACCCTTGTGTATTTGGGCCACTGTTAGTCCCAAACCCAAACTCTCCCGCTGCCTCAGTTTCCCTCTCCCCCTGTGTCTGAATCCCATTCTCATTTGTCTTTTCCCCCGCTGTCCCCTCCCCTCCTCACAGATGCCCCTGCTCTTTGGGGATACTCACCCCACGACCCATCTTGGGGCAGAGTGGCTGAGGGGACCTAGGCCGGAGAGGTCACAGGAGGATCCCAAGCCCACACTGCCGGTCTGGGGCGGCCGCCCAGAGACCCTGGCAGATAGACAGAGACAGCCGGAGCAACAGGGTAGCTTTAAATAGGTCCCTTTCCCCCTTACCCCGCCTTCCCTTCCTCGGGAAAGAAACGTTTGTTGAAACAGGATCCCTGAGGACTCCTCCCCTCCCGCCCCTTTAGCAACTGGCCTGTTGATGGTGCATTTTGTCGTTTTTTTGTCCCCCTTGGCTTCCCCAGCTCCCTGGCTTGTGGCAGCCGCGACTGAAGGAGAGCAGGAGAGGCAAAGAGCGGAGGAACGTGGCCCTCGGGAGCAGTCAGTTCAGGAACCGGGGTGCCAGAGGCCATGTGTTCTAACGCTCCCTATGATTAGGCGGGAAAACGGAGGCTTAGAGGAATTAAACAATTTGAGCTGATAGGACAGAATCAGAGCTCAGGTCTCCTGAGATTATACCCGACCTCCCACGAAAACAGTGTTCCCTCTACTATAGAGGCAGCCTGCACACTGGAGCCCAGGAAATTAGAATTGGAACCCCAAGTCGGCACCTGCATTTGAGGCACAGTGTTGGGGTGAGGGGTTTCTGGGTGCTAAAGGCAGCTCAAGAGGCAGCATGAAGGTCCCCAAGACCTCCCAGAGGTGACCTCAGCAACCACAGCTTTCAGGATAATTGAGACTCCTGCGGCCAGGAGGTGGCCTGGGGGGACAGGCGAGGGATAGAGGGGACCTGAGAGGACCAGGAAGGCAGCCCTGGACCCGGTGCAGCAGGTGTTTGACGACATCTCTGTGCTCTGGCCCCTTTGCTAATGGAGTGAACATGCATCGGCCTCCTTTCGCTGCTGTTGAGGAGCTGAGAGTCAAAGCTACATCTGAGGTGAGACAGTGGCAAGGGCAGAGGTCAAGGAGGAGAATGCAGAGTTCCCAAGAAGTGTTTGGAGATCAGTATCATAACAAATACCAGCTGCGTGAACTAGAACGGAGAACAACCGCCTCCTTCTCCTGAGATGGGGGAAGGCAAGTCTGCATCGAGCAGGATGAAGGCAGATGGACGAGAGGCCTCCTGCGGTGCTGCCTGGGAGAACCTGGAAGAGCAGCCCCAGAGGACGAGGCCTCACCATGGGCTGGAAGGGTTGTCTCTTCTGGCTTGAAGAAAATATTCTGAGAGCAGTCAGAGGGCAGGGTCCTGGAGTGTCCCCACGTCTCAGGGGGCAGAGAGGGAGTGGGGGGAAGCCAGTGTCACAGGGCTAGGTCTGAGAGCCCCAAGTATGGAGGGAGGAGGAGGAGAAGAGGGAGGCGATGGGGGCTTTGGCCTAGAAGCCTAAGGTACCCACTGGGCTGGGCCCCCTGGCCCTAGGGGGATCTCCCTGCAGAGGGATTAGCAACTTCTCTTCCAGCAAATCCACTCTCAGGGCATAGCGCTCGCATCTGAATTCCCTAAATAACTGGCCCGCAGTGGAGATTTTCCATTACAGGGATCCGGAAGGTCATATCCCACTCCAAGCCTCCTTCCTTCTCCCGGTTCCGGACAGGAGGGTGGGTAGGAGAGGGCAGCCGCAGGCCTTTTCATGTCTTTCCATGGCCTCTGCAGACCTTGGATTTGGGCCTGGGGTAGAAGAGGCAGGGAAGCGAGGAGGGGAAATCGATACAGAGCCTGTGTGGAGAGGGGAGAGTGAGGGGAGCAGCTGGCACTGCAGCAGGAAGGCTGGGGCCGGACATCCAGAAGGACTGCCTTTTGAAGTCCCTAGAAGAGAAGCGCAAAGCTGGGTGGGCGTGGGGTGGGGGAGGTAGTGTGGCCTGGAGCTAGGGGCAGACAGAGGATCAGCGAGATTTAAGCGGCACCTGTGCCTTAGTTTCCTGGCACAGAGCTCCTGGGCTACTTCCTGCCCAGAAGAGGAAGCTTCAGGCTCTGGGCTCTACTGGCTTTCATTCCAACTCTCTCGTCCCTTCTGCTGCCCCCCAGGACTCCTCAGGCCTTGGCTCTGGTTCTTATAGCCAGGCTCAGGACCAGAAAGGACTGTGCCCTTCCTGGGCCCAGGCAGCCTGCAGGGCTCTCCCATGCCCTGCACTGGGCCCCCGCACAGCCCCAAGGGTGCACTGCGCACAGGCTCAGGGTCCGAAGTGGAAAGTGGACAGGGTTCTCAGCCTGCTCTCATGCTTACCTCGTGGGCCACCTGTGTCGCCTTGGTGAGGGCTGAGGTTCTGGGGGGGTCTAGCCTTATAGACACTAGATCCTTTGATCTGGGGTACCCAGGTTGGGCTCCCGCTTCCTGTGAACCAGGCCGGTGGTGCCCATGTGAATCAAGACCCTGCAGGGAGAGAAACAAAGGAGGGAGACAGAAAGAGGCAAAGGCCGAGCTGGGTGTGTCAGGGTAGGTCGGTAATCTCAGTGCTCGGGGAGCTGAGGTAGGAGAATCACCACCGGATTTCAAAGCCAGCCTGGATTACATAAGACTCAAAACCCAGAGGTAGGGAGGTCAGAATGACTGTGCTGGGGAGTGGGCTTGAGAGAAAGGTGCAGATCAGTGAGGGGTCAGCGGGATGCAGGGTGCTGGAGAGGTCTAGAACCAAGACTTTGGTTGGTATGGGAAGATATGAGAGGGAGGAGTGTGTGTGTGTGTGTGTGTGTGTGTGTGTGTGTGAGAGAGAGAGAGAGAGAGAGAGAGAGAGAGAGAGAGAGACAGAGCAAGAGGGTTCAGAGAGACTAATCAGAAGGATTAATCTTTCCTGTGTGTGTCCTTCCCAGCTAGTGATGGGGGGACTTGAGGGTGTGTGGGTAGGTGACCCTGGGAACCCACCCAGTGACAATTCCAAAGAACTGGCTCCTCAAAAGAGGAGCAGCGGCACTCACCTGACAGCCTATTCCAAATTCTCAGTCTGTACATGAGCGCGTGATGCGCACGTGTGCGTGTGCATGCTTGCACGTGTGTGGGCCGCCGCAGCGCTGGGCAGCCGGGTGTGGGTGGACGTGAGAGTCCATGGGAGAAAGAGTGTGTGCCGGGAAGGGGGGTGTCGCTCTGCTGCAGATGGGCTAGCGAGGTCTCCAAGAAACGGTTTTGTTTCCTAAGTGACTGGCCTCCTGGGGCCTCCAGCCCAGACTGGAAGGTTGTTTTAAGATCACGAAAGAGAGAATGAGGGGGACAGAGGGAGGGAAGGAAGACCTGGGAGGCTCAGTCACCCGCACGGCCCCTCCTCCCGCCCCCTCACCCCACTTCTCTGCCCCAGTTCCGATGTGGGCCCAGTCTCCTGTCTGCTGCCAGCCCCCTGGGCAGTCTCTCCCTCTCTTCCTCTGCCTCCGACTGCCCGTGGCTTTTCTTCTTCAGAGCCTGGGCCTGTCACCACACAGCACCAGGCTTCTGGGGCCTTTTGAGGGTGGAGGTGAGAATTTCCTGCTTCCAAGGGGAGGCTGTCTTGGAGCGATAGGTTAGGTAGGAGCCTGGGAAGGCCTGGGGTGTCCTTGGCCAGTGTCTAAGATGCTTCCTCCTCCCAGCCTTCTCTCCTTAACTCCCTCCGATAGGAGTGACCTTGCGGTGGGCAGGTTGGGCTCAAAGCCACAGACTGGCTGCCCAAGGCCTACTGCTGCCTCTGCTTCTGCATTGGACCACAGGGACAGTGTTGGATCTTTCCATCATTTCCTTCACGGCGGTTTCTGTTTTCTTCCTGGTATTTCTTTTTTAGCCTACTCAAAGTAGATTCTAAAGATTTCTTCCTTAGTTCCGTCATCTTTAATCTCTTCCAACAGGTGATTTTTATTATAGATATGTATACATATTTTGTCTTTTTGAGACAGGGTCTCACTATGCAATTCAGGCTGGCCTTGAACTCACTTTGTAGCCCAGGCTGGCCTTGAACTCACAGCGCTCCTCCTGCCTCAGCTTCCCAAGTATTGGGATTATAGGCATGCACTACCACACCTGGCTCAGTCTTTATTATCTTTTTTAAAAATTGTTAAACCACATTACCTACAATTCAGAAAATGGGGAAAAAGCACTTCACACTACCTCTGCTCCATTCCCCTTTTTGCCCTCCTGCGTTCTCTCTGGGTTTGGACAGCTTCAACCTGGGCACACAGGTGGGAGGGCGAAGATAGGCATCAAGCTACTCTCCGAAGGTGCAGGAGCCCTGTGCCTCTGCTTCCCACCTGCCCTCCCTGGGGCACCCACCTGGGTCTAACGCAATGACTTGCTTACAAATTAGGTCAGCTGAGGATGGTCCCAGTGGGGTCATTTGCCACCTGCGTGACCTTGGACAACAGGCTGCTCTGTCTCACTTCATGTCTTCATCTCAGTGACCACGAGCAGTACTAGAAAACCTGGAGGTCCCTTCCCAGCTCTGATGATCCCCAATATCTGAGCTACCTCCTTCTCTGCTCATGGTTTGGCTAGTGGAGCAGCGAAGTGACCTGCAGTCTCATCTGTGGGCGAACCACCCGCTGGAGCCCTGCACGCAGAAGGAGACGAGGGGTAGGCGCTTCTTTCCTGTTCACTAGCATGGGTGCAAGTGCTCCTTCAGTGTCCAGCATGGCCCATGGAAACGAACCTGGGCCCTTTAACTCACCGTAGAAATGAGAAAGGGCTCAGGGTTTGGACAAGACTACTTTGGTTTCTTCAGAAGCTACTAGGAGAGGTGGGACCAGTCTGTGTCTCCTTTGGGGAGAAGGACCGGATGGGGGTGAGGCTTGACTGGTATTCAATGAGCAAATACCAGGTGAATCTGTTTCCAGAGATTCTCTGGGCTGGGAAAATATGTTGAGGGGTATGAAGAAGGCAGGATTAATGGGCCTTGCTGAGTATGGGGTCAAGGGTCACAGCTGGGCCCTGCAGGGTTCCTGTTTGCCTTTGATTCCATCTGGGCAGGGAGGGAACAGGCCCCCAGCCCCCTGAGGCAGGTTTGCTTTGGCTGCAGATCTGACCCGGCCCCTGGCCTAGAGCACCCCGCCTCCCTGCTCCCCCTATCAACAGGCAGCCTGGCTTGGGCCCCAGCCTCCTCCTTCCTACCTCCTTTCTCCCTTACCAGGCGGCTTCCACTGGCCTGGGCCAGGATGCAGCTCCATTGTCTGGCTGTCCTTTGGCATTCTGGTGCCCAACTAGGACAGGATGCCCTGCAAACCCCTGGCACACAGAGCCACCACCTCCCTCCTGCTTAATGGACTCTCCTTGGATCTCCAGGTAGCTTGGCCTCCTCTGTGCCTCAGTTTCTCTGGAAGTCCAGAATCCTTTCATCCTTGTTCTCCGGTCTGCATGTCCCTACCACTGCCCTTAATCCACAGTTCACGCTCTTTTTTGATGCTTTTGTATCATTCAGACATTCAGTCTGCACTTGTGGGCACTTACAGTGAGCCATAGTTTGTGCCAGCATGGGACTCAGACAATTACAACTCAGGCAAATGAGTTTCCAACCCTCATAGTCCTTTTGCTTGAAACCCCACACCATCTAGTCACTAAGTCCTTCCTCTACCCCACCCTTCAGCTTGTTATTTCAGGGCAATCTTCTAGTCCTTTGGGACCCCCTCATTCCTCCAAGTTCCCTCCCTCTTCTCCATTCCTACTGAGTGAGACTGGGTGGCCCTGGGCTCAGCACTTCCACCTGGCCGATTCAGGAACAAAGGCTGGGCCGTGGTATGCTGGAAGTCACCTTGGAGTGGATTCGAAGGAGGAAAATTCTGACGCAGGACTTTTTGTACTATGTGCACTTAAATAAGTCCTTTACCCCTCATCGATAAAGAGCGTTGGATCAGCTAGGGACTCTCACCCCTAACTGTATATGCCAATATCGCATGCCGGGGCCTCAGCCCCAGGATCCTTTTTAATTGCTCTCAGGGAGGGTCCAGCCCTCAGTATTTTTCTAAAGCTCCCCAGATTGGTCAGTGGGGCAGGTAAGGCTGGGAGCCATTGAGGCGGATTGTCCCTGAGGTCCCTAGCTCGTTGCAGTTAATGGTTAGTGAGCACTTGGTGTGCATGGCATGCCATGTCCCTCACAGATGTGCATGTTCACACTCAGGCAAACAAACTGTGTAAATCTCTTACATGGGTAAGAATATTAGGAGGTGGGGCCTTGGGAAGGTAATTAGGTGATGAGGTGGGGCCCGCATGATGGGATCATTACCCTTTTAAGACAAAGAAAAACTTGCCTCCTCTTTTTGTTCTCCACCAGGTGAAGATACAGTAAGAAGATGGCCATCTACAGACAGGAAGCAACAGAGCACCCACTGGCACCTTGATCCGAGACGCCCCACCCTCCAGGACTGAGGAAGACAGCATATGCTCCTGAACTTAGTCCTCGAAACAACTCTATTTCACAGATGGGAACGTTAAGACACGCAGATCGTCCTAAGTAGCTGAGTAGGGGAGCTGGGACTCAGCTCTAGTCAGTTCAGTTCCAGGGCCTGCACATTTAACCTCCATACTGAGAAGAGAAGGACCCGCCCGAGTCCTGTCTCCAAGGACCTCTGGCTGCAGTGGCGACAGCGAGGAGTCTGCCAGCAGGGTAAGGGGTAGGAAAAGTGCCCACATCAGGCATCTGTGAGCCCTCACTGCTGCCTGCTGTCTGTACAGCATTGCATTTATAGAACGATGGCAGCTCTGAGATGGTTCTCAGCTAGAAGAATCAGGAAGGGCTCCTTGGAGGAGGTGGTGTTCCAGTGGGGCCTTGACAGATAGGTAGGATTTGGCTTAGAGAGACAAAGGTGAGGGAACAGTGGGGCCACAAGCTCAGAGGGCCGGAGCACCCAGAGCACAAGGGAGAAGAAACACAGAGGCAAAACTGGGAGTGGGTGTTGGGGCCGTGGCATGGGGGGCCTTGAGTGTCAGACTAAGTGTCGCTTTCACTACTAGTATTTTCTAGAGGATGCTGATGATAAGTCACCTGGATGCTTGTTAAAAATATGGAGCAGCAGGCATGTCTCTTAGAGATTCTGATTCATGAGGGCGGGGGTGGGGAGTGGGAGTCTGCATTTTTACCAAACAAGTTTGAGAAATATTGCTATAAACAATATGAAGCCATTTAAAGTTTCTGAGCAGGGAATTGGTCTCATGTGCCCTGGGAAGGCGCATTTGACTGCAGGCTGTGTTGCACGTCCATGTGCTGGGAGGCTGGGCTGGATGAGAGAGGGAAGGGCTACAGGCGGTGAGAGTCTGGGACAGACAGAAGCAACGGCAGACAGATGAGAAAAGAGTGAGAACAGAGGGGCGGCTGGGGATACAGCTCAGTGGCAGAAGTGCTTGCCTGGCAAGCGCAAGGTCGTGAGTTCGATCCCCGGTACTGCAGAAAAAGAGAGGGATGGGTAAGAGAGGTCTTTGGGAGGCAGGGTTTCAGGATGGGTAAATAATTGCTTGTCAGGATAAGGGGAGAAAGAGTCGGAGATGGGAAGATGTTGGCACAAAGATAACTGGTGGAAGGCAGGGAAAGCGCATTTGGTTTGGGGAGTGTTAAGTTCAAGGTGCTCTGGTGCAGGTGCTGAAATGGGGCCTGGGGCTTGGGAGAGAACATGGGCCGGGAAAGTCCTCTGCACAGAGGTGACCATGGAACCAAAAGAGGCTGCTGAGGCAGAGGTGCAAGAGGACAAGGTGACAGGAGCCGAGAGTCTTCCAGAAGATGAAAAGGCAACGAATCGGAGAGTTAGTAGAACTAGACCAGGCCCAGGGACCAGGCCCAGGGACCCGGCATCTGAGAGAGGAAACATTTTAAGGGGGCAGAACCCAAAAAACAACCATGACAAAAACCACTACTAACAATTTCAGATTGCAGATGCCAAGGGGAAATAAAAGCAGGTCAAGTCAGAAGGCACCACAGTGGGGCCAGTTTGGCCATAGCACTGTGAAGAGCTGAGCTAGGTGAGGTTGTTCTCTTCCGAAAGGATTGCAGTAAATGGAAAGAGAAAGAAGACAGCGGGCAACTGAGCAAGCAGGAGGTGGGCGCCAGGGGATGGGTGTGACCCCTTTAGAAAGTTCTCTGTCCTGGCTGTTGGACCCACTCTGTCCTGGCTTTGATCATAATTTACCTTCACAGCAATGCTCAGAAAACAATGAGGTCGGTACTACAGTAATTCTCAGTGCAGAGGTGATGAAACGGAGGGTAGGGAACGTCAGTAATGGGACCCAGGCTATGCAGCTAAGTCTGAGTCTATCCAAAGCTTTGCTACGTGGTCCTGAAATCCCAGCCCCACAGTTTTTTACATTGTTGGGGACAAATAAACTTTATGTTCTGCCCCTAAGCTTCAGATTGGCAACCTGCCTCATTCTCTCATTTTTAGGTTTGTTCTGGCCGGTCTCCCCCCAGGAGATCTGGTGTGGGAGTTGGGATCCTCCATGCCGATGTTCGATGTTGGTGCCTCAGTCCCCAGCCGCAGTGGTCAGTCCTGCTTGCCCGGATTCCCCGCCATCCCGCTTGTCCTCCACACCCTTGTCCTCCCCTAGATACCAGATCCTCCTCCACTTAGTGATTTCAGCTACACAGATGCAGCCCAACATCGTGGCCAAGAGCTTGTGCTATGGAGTCAGGGTGCCTGGAAAAGAAATCTCTGGTCGACAACTCATTGGTCAGAATTTTTAGCTTCTCTGAATGTCTGTTTCCTTCGTAGCTTGAATGCATAGGGTTTTGCTGAGAGTTAAAATGCTCAGGGAATGTTAGCTATTACCCTCTGCCCTTGCTTCCCAATGTCCTGGCCTTTGGATTACAATTTCTTTTTCAACTGGATCCGATTTCCAGCACCTTCCCTCCCCAGAGGACAGAGCCCTGCCCTGCCTAGGCTGCCCAGGAAGCCAGCCTGGGTTGTTTGTTGAGGGATGGGAGCTTCTGTTCTGAAAAGGGGAGAAGCTTTCACCTGTGGATACAGTTAGTATTTACATTTCTAGAAACTATTACAGTATAAGACACATTGCCACTAGTTCCCCTCAGAATACTTCCCCTCGCTTCAAACACACTTATCCTATCACTTCTAATGCAGTTCTGGAAGTCTTTCGTCTTTCAGAGGTGTAACAAAAAGTATGGAGAACGCTGCTGCCGAGCGCCATCAAACAGAAAGGCAGGCTCATACAAACATTACGGCGGTCCTCACCCACCCCGCTCACTGCATCTGGCACTGTGCAATTTCTGGCTCTTCTCCGATGTCCAAGTGACCATGAAAGGCAAATGCTTTGAATAGATTCAGGATGTTGAGGCAGCCACAACAACTCCACTGAAGATACAAAAGAGGACTTCCAGAACTGCTCCAGAAAGTGGCAAGAATGACTGGAAAAGTGTGTTCAAAGCAAGGGAGAGTATTGTGAGGGAGGGTTAGCAGCAACGTGTCTTTTACCATAACCAAAAAAAAAAATATTCACCCTACATTTTGATCATACCTCATAAGATGGACTCAGGGGAAATATGGGCCACCAGAGAGACATGTCCCACTCAGGGGACAGGGCCACCTCCTCATGTCCGCTCCTCACTGCTCAGTCACTCTGTGCATGTCTGTTGGGTTTCTAGTCCTTGTCAGGCAACTGTGCTCGGCACGGGGCTGGAGGAGAGCTCGTGGCGGCCTTGAGAAGCTCTCAGCCCAGGCAGAGGCAGAGAGAGCGAGGCGAGCCCTGGAATTACAGTACAGAGTGGGAAATGCCACCCGGGCCAAGGGCAGAGCTGGCAAGGTGGTGATGGGCGTCATGTTAGCATCGGGCTCCGGGCTCACACTCACTCTCAGGGCCGGCTTGTTCACCCCCACTGTTCCATCTGTTGCTTTGTTTTTGCAATCTTTATTTCTGGCTTTGTTTTCCCTTTACTTGCCTAATAGCAGGCTTTTGGAAAAATTCCACCCTTGTTTCAGTTGGACTAAGGAAAAAGGGAATTGTCCACTCGTCAGCCAGAAGAGCCGAGGGGTGCTGGGTTCCCGCAGAGTTCAGGTGGCGAAGCCGAGGAGGCCAGGGCGGAGCCCGCGGCCTGGGGAAGGAGAGCAGAAAACACGCGGTGGGGGCAAGCGAGGCTGTGCTCTCTTCTGGGGCTCTCCTCCTGTCCCCTGCCTCTGTTCTGACTGAAGGGGAGAGTCGAGAACACCCTCCGCCTCAGAGAACCCAGGAAGCCCCAGATGTCCTTGCTCTTTCCACACTCAGGGCGCTTTGAAGGGTTTCCCTGCTCTTAGAAGCCAGCTTCTGCATTATCCACGGCAGAAGGCTCGGTGTGTGTGCAAGAAATGCCCCCTCGTCCCTCTCCCTCCTCCAGTCCCACCACACACACAGCTCCTGCTGTGTCCCCCGTCCTGCAACTACATTCATTTGTTCAACAAAAATTTATTGAACACTCACTTTGTGTCAGCAACTGGAGCTGCGTGAGTGGAAAGAGATGGCTATTTCCAAAGGTTACACAGGCAACCTGAGTGTGTGTGTGTGTGAGAGAGAGAGAGAGAGAGAGAGAGTGTGTGTATGTGCGCACACACACATGTGTGCAGGTTAGGGAAGCAGGAGGAAGAAGAATGGTTCAGAAACCTTAATGTGGGCTGTCAGATAGTTTGCATTCGATGCTGCCATTTACCAGCTGTGTGATCTTGACTAAATCGCATAACTTTTCTGTGCCTTTGTCACCTATCTGTGAAACAGAGACAATCACAGGTTGTCTGTTTGTATTTGGAGGCAGGGTTTTGCTGTGCAGTTCAGGCTGGCCTTAAACTCACTGTGTAGCCTTGACTGGCCTCAAACTCACATTGATTCTCCTGCCTCAGCCTCCTGAGTGCTGGGATTACAGGTGTGCACCACCACACCCACGCCCGGCTGTGACAATCACAGTTTTGAACCCTAGAGTTGTGAAACTAAATAAGTGAATGTGAGCACAGTGTATAAAACAGCACCCGGCACTAAGCTGGGTTTTGAGAAGTGCTATTAGTGGTTACTACTCCCGCCTACCTTGCTCAGAGGCACCTGTAAATGACCTTGTCCATGTAAATGACCCATTCTCCACATCTGTGGCTTGCTCAGCCTCGGTGACTCAGAGGCAGCCACCTAGTGCTAACTATGTCTTGCCCCCAGGCTCATCTCCTGCTCTCAGCCCGAAAACCTTTCTCTAACCAGACTGCTGTCATCTTCTGCCTTTGGTCATGCAGGTCCCACTGCTAGGGTGCTGGGGTGCTGAGGGGGGGAGAAGTGACATCCCGCCGTCCCTGGCCGCCCTCCAGACCCATGTGGACTCCTGCAGATCCCTCTGCCAGCTGCCATCCCGTGGGACAGGGGACGGCTGAGGGGATTCCAGCTCTGAGGAATCCCAGCATGGCATTACAGAGTGGGTGGCAGCTGGCACTGATCCTGGGCACAGAAATGGCAGGGCCCCTTGGGGGTCAGGACTGGGTCACGCCGAAGTCCCAGCGGCATTGTGCTGCCCCCCTTAGCTTGGGGGGCACCTGAGAACTTGGGTAGGAGCATGGGCTCAGCCAGGGCAAGGGGGAGGTTCGGGGAACACACTTGCACGTGGACACATGCGTGTGCATGCAGACACACACGTGCAGGCACCTGGCCCTTGGGAAGGAAGGAGAAGGCGGTGCGCATGTGTGTGTGTGTGTGTGCATGTGTGTGTGAGAGATGGCTTTGTGTTTCTGCAAGTGTGCTTGGGTGTGCATGATATCTGCATGTTTATCTTCTCTGCACACCTTTGATTCCATAGGGCTCTGCATGGGCTGATGTCCAGATGAGAGGCAGGTTTTTAATCTTTGCTTTATTTCCATCCTTTGCTTGAGCCTCTCAGCAAAACACCAGAAAGAATTTTCCCTTTGGGGAGAGTGGGAAAACAGTTGATCAGTGTAGCGAGCGGAGGCTTTGTTAGTGTACACAGCCGGTGTTCTTGTGTGCGATCCTTAGCTCCCTACGAGGCTGGGATCTGCGCATGTTTCAGGGAAGAGCTTCGCACTACTTGTGGGTTTGTCATTCCCACATGTCTTAGTGACTCGTGTAGCTGTCACTTGGTCTCCATAGCAGTTTCTTCTCATAGGTTGGTGTGTACTTCTGTGTGTGTTGGGCTCATATTCAACTTTGCCTCTAGTGATGTTTGCCTTTTAAAAAATCACATAACAGGGGTCAGCCAATCCTATGTAAGGGTTTTGCCAGTAACTAATCCATTAACCTTGGACAAGTTCCTTGGCTTCTTTATGCCGGGGTTTTTCTCACGGGGATAATAATAGCACAAAGCTCACCAGGTTCTGAGGAGGAGTCAATGAGATCGTGTTACACACCTGGCACAGGTCGGAACCCTGTAACGGTCCTGTCTTTGAACGAGGGCCGTGTCTCCTTGGTTGTGACTGCAGTGGGTGACATCGCAGGCAGATTATAAACTGCTTAGGGGCAGAGCGTGGGTCTTAATTGTCTCTAATAATACTCACGACACCTCAGTGCCTTGTACATATGTCACCCGGAGGTGAAATGAATTAAATAAGCATATGAAACGAGTCTGGTGTCTGACGCATGCCCACACCTGGTAGTACATGGGGTGGGTGGAGACTGGTGGTGCGATAGATAGACTGTGACAACACAGCCCAGCCAGGTGCCTGGCTCTTCAAGGCCACTATTGCACCTATCCCTCTCGGCCTCTTTGCCCCTTCTCCTCCGTGTCTGGTCTGGCCTGAGGCTCTCTTCCTCTTTTCTCTGCTCAGCGGCCCCAGGGCACAGCCTAGGTGCTGGGGAGCCTGTGTTTTCTCACGGGTGGTGCGAGTGGATAGGGAGCGCCCTTCTGTTTACGCAGCACGTTCCCCCCACCCCGTGCAGCGTCTGAGTGCCCACCGCTCTGCTGCGTGTGCGAGTGACGCCCTGCTGCGTGAAGCTCCTCTCGGTGACAGGGGCTACATGCGCCTGTGAATGTGACGCACCTCGTGCCTGGCATCTGCTCTCCTCCCCCAGCTTTCCCAGTTACATAAGCCGCACAGGGGCGAGTCGATCTTGGACCACGCGCGCCCTCTGCTGGCCACTTTCAGAAACCAGTTTCGGGAGGGGCTCTGGGAAGAAGCTTCATCTCCCTTCCGCCCTCCTGCCTCAGCCCCTCTGGGGACGTCAGCCGGTCCTCCAGCCCTACCTGGCCCTAGTTCCTTCCCAGCCCCAAGACACAGCGGGAGGGGGTGGGCCCTTAGCTCTCAGAAGAGCTCCTTCCTAATGCTTGTGCTGTGGCTGGGTCGCACGGCACATCTTCCAAGCGTTACATTGGTCTTGTTTACCAGGGCATTGCCGGTACCTAGAGCCCGGCTCAGTCAGTACTTGCTACATGAATGAGCTTATAGGGTGGGCAGGCTTGGAACGGGAGATGGTGGGGTGTAGACAGGTCTGGGGACAGGCCAGGGCAGGGCTCAAATCACATCTCAGCCAGTGAAAAGCTGTGTGGCCTTGGGCAAGATACTTAACCCTTCTGAAAGTCAGGTTTGTCTGCTGTCAAATGACATCACCTTGTAAAATAGGCAGTAAAGACTAGAAATAATGCCCAAGAGGGCCTTATTGTGTGAGCACTCCATAAATGGCCTCTATCATAATTATGATTTTAACATCTCTTAAACCTTAAGGATGGGGAAGGCTTTAAATCCACTCGGCTAACGGGAAAGTGGATTTTCCTTTGAAGCCTCCTGTAACTTCCGGGTTGCAGTTTGGAGAGAGACGTGGGTCTGGCGAAATCAGGCTGTGGAGAAGTCCAAGCGGGAAGGAACTGCACCTGCTGTCCCGCTTCTGGGCAGTCCTGGAGGCCAGGGCCAGGCCTCTGATTCCCTCCAGGCCCCACACCGTCCTCTCAGTCTCTCTGGCTTCTCCAGGGTGGCTGGGCCTCAGTTTCCCCCTCTGGCAAAGGCAGGTGGGAGTGGGAAGGCGGGAAAGGCGAAGGGCTCTAGCTGAGCTCTATGCTGGCCTCCCACCAATGCCACTCGGACAGACCGGCTGCCCCTTTGCCCCATCCTGGCCTCGTCCTCTCCGTCCCTCACACTCTCTGCCTTCAAAGTTGAGGGAAAGAGGGCAGGCGCCAGCCTTCCCAGCATAGGCCTATGTGCATGAGGTTCCTTCCCCTAAACCCCGGGTCTAAACTAAAACCAAACTTCTTAGGAAGCAGTTTAAAAATAATCCCAGATCCAAACAAACTCCCATCTCCTCTGTCACATCAGCTAGCCTGTGTCTTTTTTTGTTGTTTTTCTCTTTTGTCTTTTTGAGACACGGTCTTGCTATGCAGTTCAAACTGGCCTTGAGCTCACTTTGCAGCCCAGGCTGGTCTCGAACTCGCAGCGATCCTCCTTGCCTCAGCCTTCCAAGTGCTGGGATTACAGGCGTGCGCCACCACGCCCGGCAAGCCAGCCTGTGTCAAACGTTTCTGTACATTATCTCAGCCATCGCACATCCCTTTGGGTGAACGTCAACAAGCTCAGCGCAATCTGCGGAGGAGGAAGGTTAAAATACCGGCCCAGGATCATCCAACCAGGAAGTGAGTCCGGACGCCTTTTCCCTTGGGTTTGCCCTCCGAGCGGGGTGCAGACGTCTCCAGTGTCCCGGAGGGGAGGGGCTCGGAAGTACCTCGGCCCTAACTGCCCAGGCGTGGGAACTCCTGGCTCCCCCTCCCCTTATATCCTTAGGGTTTCCCACAGGACTAGCAGGACTTACAGCCTTAGGGTTTCGCGCAAATGCCTGGGTTCTAAGAGCGAGGCCAGTCACCTGACCCGCCCGGGGCGCCCGCGCCCACCTCTCCCGGGCCCTCTGCAAGTGCGGGTCCTAGGGCGCTGCGCCCGAGGCAGGAGGGATCGGGGAGCAGAGGCCGGGCCGGCTCGCTCGGCCAGCGGCAGAGGCGGAGCTCGCGGCCTTCGTCCCGCCCGGCGGGGAATCGGGGCGGAGCCTGGGCTGGCTGGAGGCCGGCGCGCCGGAGTGTGGCGCGGGCTTGGGCGGGGCCGGGAGCCGGGGCGCGGCGGGAATGGTCCCTCGAGCCGCGGAGGGCGGGAGGGAGAGGGGCGGGAGGAGGCGAGGAGGAGGGGACCTGGCCTCTCTTTAGCGGCTCCCCTCGGCTCCGCGCACCCACGCCTCGCCGCTCCGCTTCCTGCCCCCACCCGGGGATGCGCCCCCCGCGCCCGCGGCCCCCTAGAGCCCGCGCCGCCGTCCGAAGCCTCCCCAGAGCCCGCCGCGCAGGATGGGCGCCCCCGGCCCCGCGCCGCTGTCGCTGCTGCTAATGCTGGGTAAGCCGGTCCCGCCCCGTCTCCGAGACCGACCGCCGGGCAGGTGCCGGCCGTCCTTCCTGCGAACCGGGCGCCGCGCCGCCCGCAGGTGTGTCTTCTGTCTGCCCGGCTCCGCGCGGGGCTTCTCTCTGCGGCCACCCGCAGAGCCAGTCTGGGGAGACGGGGGCTCCCCAGCTCAAGGCCCGGGCGCCGGGGCATAGTGGGGGTTCCCCTCCCCCAGTGCGCCTCAAGCCCGCCAGGCCCGGATCGCGCCCCAGTGCTCCAGGGCTGGGCTTGGGTGTCTGCCCTGCGTGGGCAGTGCCCGCGGGTCCTCGTAAGTGCCCCAGAGTTGGCTGCAGGCCCGGGGACTGGTTCTGCCCACGGTCTTTGAAGTAAGTCTCCCTAATTGCTCCTCACACACTTCATCATATGAGGCTCTCTGCCTCCACCGCACCTCTAACCTGGGCCAAGCTCCGGTTTGCCCTTTTGCCCCTTCCCAGATGGCACTTGGTGGGTTGTCACACCCCGTTAGTCTCAGCTTCCCTTCTTCACCAGAAGCCAGGCTCCATGGATCCTGCTTCTGGGATCTCCAAGCACTCCGTCTCTGCCCTGGTGGATATTTATGGTGGAGCCTTCTGGCCAGCCCTGCGTGGGTGCATGAGGCTGGTGGCTGGAGGATTGGTTTGGGCCTGAGCTGGAGGCCTTCCGTAGGAAGTGTTTTGGGGAAGTGTGGCCTGGAGACGTGAAACTGCGTGTACAGCTGTTCCCGAGGCCAAAGCCCTTAAAATAAGCGCCCAGCATGGTGGGCACGCTGGAGCACCGCTGGAGCCAGGGCAGGGGCCCACAGTGCCCAGCTGCCTACTGTGTCTAGACCACAGCTATGCAGTGGCGCCAAGTAGACTCTTCTCTTGCCACAGGTCCCTAGGCCCCTGGTGGCCAGGATGAGACCTCTCCTTGGGGCCCTGGTTGGGAAGCAGATGGCTGAACATGGAAGGAGCTGTGGGGCCTGGTTGCCTAGTGCTTGCTGCTTTTCCCCAGTGGGCTTTGTGGAGTGGAGAGGAGCCCAGGGGAGGGGCAGGGGTGGGGCACTGAGAATGGAGGAGGCTGCCTGCATCTAAGTTCCTACTATCTGCAGTCTAGACATTTGTCTCGGATGGGGCAAATGAAGCAACTCACCCGAGAGCACACCTAAGTGAGTGTTGGGACTTGGATTCGAACCCAGACCCAATCCAGAGCAAACCTCTTTGCTCTCATGGCTGAGGTTCTCCTGGCTAGGGAGGGAGAGCTGAGTGGCAGCTGATCCCCTAAGGCTGTGGGGGTGACTTTCCCATGGGGATCTCCAAGCATCAGCAGTGGCAGAGCTAGGAAGGTAGGAGGGAGGCTTCCTTGCAGTCTGCCCCCAGGCAGCTGGGAAGATGTCATCTTGGCTGCCTCGCCTTCACCCTGGTTATGAAACACAAGTGCCTGGAGCAAGGCCCTCCTGAGTCACACACCCGTTCTTGTACTGGGGCTGGACCCAAGTGCCTGACTTCCGGCCTGTGCCCCAGCCCACCACCCAGGAGTTCACCTCCAGACACAGCTGGAGGAAGACAAAAGGAGCTGAGAGCTGGCAGTCAGGGTCTCGGACTCCTAGGTGTTTTCCTGCAGCCCTGTGGAAAGGCCTCAGGCGTTTCCCTGGCAGCCTGTGGGTGAGGTTGGTGAGGTTCGTCCCTTCAGACCTCTCCTTGGAGTTTCCCCATCCTCCCCGCGGCAGCGGTGTGTGGAGGCTGCTCAGGGAGACAGGATCGAGGCCCCTGCATTATAGTTTGCTGGTGTGTTTTCACGTGTAGTATGGGAGGAGACTGGCACCCCCCTTACATTCTGAGGTTCTTGGATCTCCTCTAGTGGGAGCCATGGAAGGATGGAGGAGGGAAGAAGCTGAGTGCCCCACGACGGTCAGGACTGTGCTGGGGTGGGGTGAGGGGGGCTGAAGGGGAGACTGAGATGGGACAGGGACGGCTGGGGGCTTAGTGCCTCCTAGAGAAAGGGAGCTGTAAGTAAAGGATGCAGATCATATGCAAATGAAGGCTTTGTTTGGGAGGGGAGCAGAGTGTATCAGCTGGGCTGGCCAGAAGGTTGGCGGCAGTGGGGGAGGGGATCTTCTGCCCCAGGCCTGGGCAGAGCCTGGTTCTTGCCCCAGAAGTCCCAGCTGCCTCGGCAGCCCTGCGGGGTGGGAGAAGCAGTGAGCTCATAGCACAGCTGGAGGGGGAGGGCAGTGTGGTGAGAACTCATGGGCTGGTGCCCTGTCCGGAGGCACAGGCCCCTGGCTCCATTGTCTGGCCCAGGTGACACAGCTGAGCCAACAAGCCCTTCTGAGTGAATGATGTGGGGGAGATAAGGTCGGCGGAAGCAAGGACAGGTGGATCAGGAAGCAGAGGCTCACTCTGCTGTGCCGCGGAGCTGTCTGGCCGGCCAGAAATGGGATGTTTCTGGGTTTTGAAACAAAGCTGGGCCTGTGTCACCTCTCTGAGCCCTGGATCCATTCCATCCCAGCATCCCTTCCCAGAACAGGGCCAGCTGTGTACCAGCCTTCCCTAGGTTGCTCTTCCGTTCACTGGAAGGAGCCAAGATTGGTGCTGGTGGCGCTGGTCATGGACAGGGACTCAGGCACCTCCAACTCCTTTTCCCCACAGGCATCGGGTGCTGTGCCCGGGAGGTGCTGGTCCCTAAGGGGCCCCTGTACCGTGTGGTTGGCACCACTGTCTTCATCCCCTGCAATGTGAGTGGCTATGAGGGCCCTGCCCAGCAAGACTTCGAGTGGTTCCTGTACAGGTCTGAGGCCCCAGAGGTTGCCCTGAGCATAATCAGCACAAGAGATGCCCAGTTCTCCTACGCTGTGTTTGCGCCCCGAGTGGCAGCTGGAGAGGTGCAGGTGCAGCGTCTCCGGGGTGATGCCGTGCTGCTGAGGATTGCCCACCTGCAGGCCCAGGATGCAGGCGTTTACGAGTGTTACACTCCCTCCACCGATGCCCGCTACCTCGGCAGCTACAGCGGCAAGGTGGAGCTGAGAGGTACCGGTCCCTGGGGTGGGGTGGGCCACAGCTGCTCTCAGGGCAGAAATAGGGGTAGAGGGCTGTCTAACTACACTCAGGTTTTGCATTTGGGGAACTCGAGGCCTAAAGTCTTGCCCCAGAGGCACCTGATGAGTCAGTGGCTGGGGTGAGACCAAACCCAGACCTCTTCCTTGCAGTCACTGTTACTTGGATATCAGGCTATCTCCCTGGAGAAGGAGAAGTGTCCCCATGCTGGCCAGTCCCCTCTCCATTCCCCAGAGGATGGGAAAGGCTGGTGGTTTGAACAGACTCTCTGGGAGGCCAGGACCCAGCGCTAGGGTGGGGAGGAGAGAGGAAGGGTAGAAGTTGGACTATGTGACATTCCCACTCTTCAGTTTGTCTTCTGAGAGGGAAGACAGAGCTGCTTTTCTGAGCATCAGACAGGAGCCAGGGTCAAACAAAAGGGTGAAAGGTGATGAGCTGGTTTGTGCAATTCAGCAAGTGTTTATTGAGTGCCTTGGTGTGCCCAGCACGGTAGCACTGCTGAGCTCCAGAAGAAATGATACAACTGCAGTCTTTGCCCTCTCGGAGCTCACAGTCTGTTCCGGGAAACAGCAGCAGGCTGCCAGCTCCCGGCTCTCCCTCATTCCTGCTGTCCTCTCCAGTTCTTCCAGATACGCTGCAGGTGTCTCCTGCGCCCCCGGGGCCCCGAGGCCGCCAGGCCCCAACCTCGCCCCCACGCCTGACTGTGTACGAGGGGCAGGAGCTGGCCCTGGGCTGCCTGGCGCGGACAAGCACACAGGAGCACACACACATGGCTGTGTCCTTTGGGCGAGCGGTGCCCGAAGCGCCAGTGGGCCGAGCGACTCTGCAGGAAGTGGTGGGACTGCGATCTGACCTGGCTGTGGAGGCCGGGGGACCCTATGCCGAGCGACTGACTGCTGGGGAGCTGTATCTGAGCAAGGGAGGGGCTGACCGGTACCGCATGGTGGTGGGAGGCACACAGGCAGGGGACGCAGGCACCTACCACTGTACTGCCGCGGAGTGGATTCAGGATCCTGATGGCAGCTGGGCCCAGATTGCGGAGAAAAGGGCTGTCCTGGCCCAAGTGGATGTGCAGACGCTGTGTGAGTGCCACATATCCTGCTGTGGGCACCGGGAGGGGGCGTCTCAGCGGGCACCTTGGCCACTTGGGGCTCTAGGGGATCATCGCTAGACTCCAGGGACTCTTTCTGTAGAGTGAGCAGCCCCATGGGACCGCTTCCCTCTCTCCCTGTGGCCATGACTGGTTTTCTCGACCAGTTTTTCTAGAGATTGGGAGAGGAGAGAGGAAAGCCGTGGCTGCGGGGTGAGATTCAGGCCCCTGCGTTGGGGAGAGGGTCCCATACAGTGAAGGACCAGCAGGAGCCTCTAAATCGCAGCCAGCAAGGAAGGAATTGCAGGTGGGGAAGCAGGCGCCTCTGCACCCTCCCTCCATGACCCCCTTCCCCTCCTGTGTTTCAGCCAGCCAGCTGGCAGTGACAGTGGGCCCTGGAGAACGCCGCGTCGGCCCAGGGGAACCCTTGGAACTGCTGTGCAATGTGTCTGGGGCGCTGCCCCCGCAGGGCCGCCATGCTGCCTACTCCGTGGGTTGGGAGATGGCACCCGCAGGGGCACCTGGGCCTGGCCGCCTGGTAGCCCAGCTGGACACAGAAGGGGTGGTTAGCCTGGGCCCTGGCTATGAGGGCCGGCACATTGCCATGGAGAAGGTGGCATCCAGAACCTACCGTCTACGGTTGGAGGCTGCCAGGCCTGGTGATGCGGGTACCTACCGCTGCCTGGCCAAGGCCTACGTTCGAGGGACTGGGACCCGGCTTCGTGAGGCAGCCAGCGCCCGCTCTCGTCCGCTCCCTGTGCACGTGCGGGAGGAAGGTGAGAGGGGTTGGGGCCTGGTGGGGTTCCGGGCTTGTAGAACCCTTTTCCTTCTGGGCCCGTGTCCCATTCCCCCTCTCCATCAGGATTGGGGGGCTACGCTGAGCTTTCTCAGGGGTTATTTGGACAATAGCCCTAAATTCATGACTTCTAACCTTCACCCTCTGACCCTTGTCCTTTTCTCTGCAGGTGTGGTGCTGGAGGCTGTGGCGCAGCTCACAGGGGGCACCGTGTACCGAGGAGAGACCGCCTCGCTACTGTGCAACATCTCGGTGCGCGGCGGCCCCCCTGGGCTGCGGCTGGCTGCCAGCTGGTGGGTGGAGCGACAGGAGGACGGGGAGCAGAGCTCTGTCCCTGCCCAGCTGGTGGGCGGCATGAACCAGGATGGTGTGGCAGAGCTGGGGGTCCGGCCGGGAGGAGGCCCGGTCAGTGTGGAGCTGGTGGGGCCTCGAAGCCATCGGCTGAGACTGCATAGCTTGGGGCCCGAGGACGAAGGCGTGTACCACTGCACCCCCAGCGCCTGGGTGCAGCATGCCGACTACACCTGGTACCAGGCGGGCAGCACCCGCTCGGGGCCTGTCACAGTCTACCCCTACACGCATGGTGAGCGACTCCTACCCTCCACCCTCCTCCCACAGCCCCTGCCCCATCCCTCCATCTTCCCATCCTTCTTGCATCTCTTTGTGGGAAAAGCCCCTTAGTGCCCAGCCCAGCGGTGGTGGGCTTGAGCACCGACAGGACGGGTTCTGGGAGGCCTGGCTGTGCATGGGTGATGGGTTCAGGTATCCTGATGCGGGGAGAGTGCCGCTGAGTGTGACAGTGGCTGCAGGATGATGACGACGTTCCTTCTTCACCTAGCTCTAGATACCCTACTTGTGCCCATGCTGGTGGGTTCGGGGGTGGCCCTAGTCACGGGCGCCGTCGTCCTCGCCACTATCACCTGCTGCTTCATGAAGAGGCTGAGGAAGCGGTGATCCCTCGCTCCCAGGTGAGGGAAAGACCCCCCCATCTTTATCTCCCCCATACAGGCTTCCCCATACAGTCTTGAGCTGCTCCTTCCCACGGCCCTCTCAGGGGAGGAACAATCAGCTCAGCTCTGCAGGGTCCTGCTTGTCATGGGTTGAGGGCCAAGAGGGAGTCCTGCTCGTTCGGGGCTCCGTCCTTACTCCACTCTGCTCTCAGTTCTTGCAGGTGCCGACTGTCTTCCAGCCAGCTCCAAGCCCTCCTCTGGTCACCTGTACGCCCCCTCCCTCTACCCACCCTTCCTTTAATTTATTTGACCTGCACCTACCCAGGGCAAGAGACAAGGCCCCTACTCCTTATACCTTCCCTCCCAAACTCCCCTCTGGCCTTCTGTTCTTGGTCTCATACCCATGCTGTGGGAAGGCCATTCCCCGTCCTCAAACTAGTTTTTCTAAAATGTGAATAAACTTGTTTTGTAAGATCCAGGCCTGGCTGTGTCTTCCCCCACCGTGAGGCTGTAAAAGGCTGGGTGTGCAGTAGTAGGGAGGTTGTTGGGGGTTGACAACCTATTCTGAACAACCCAGGCCTCTTCCCATCATAAACACCATCTGGCCTTTGTAGGCCTTGCCTCCCACCCCAGGAGGGGGCTCCTGGGTCCCATCTGCCACCTAAGTTGTGGCTGCTGAGGCAACTCCTAATGGGGCTCCTGTTCAAGGAGGGGCGCATAGGAAGGGAGAATGAGCTACAGCTCAGCTTGGTCCTGGCTTTGCAACCCTTTCCCAAGTTACAGGGCAGGGACTTCCAGGGCCAGTGTCCTTTGTGAGCTCCCAGCCTCGGCCACACCCCTCTGTCTGTCTCCTTCTGGTTGGGTCTCATTCTGGAGCCTGACTCCTCCCATCAGGCCCTGGGGCCTCAGTCTTTTTCCTCCTGACCTTGATTATTCTGTCTGACAGCAACAGAATAGGAGCCTCAGAACTCAGCCTCCTGGATATCAGGGAGAATAACAGTGGGGGAGAGCCTGTGTCTGCTGCACCCACAGAATGTTGCACCTGCATACATCGTCCACCCTGCACCCCATGTGGCTTCACCTATGGATTCTCTGCTCCTAACATTCTCAGTTCTGCACCTTAAGAAGCAGCCAGTCTACCTCCTTCAATTCAGTGATTTAACATTTATTGAGTTTTACTAGTTTTGCTAAGTCATTTTTACAGATGTGGAAACTGAGGCCCAGAGACCTATGCAGCTGGCTCAGAGCCATACAGCTGATCAGCGGCAGTCAGTGTTGGCACTAGAGCCCCCATCTGACTCTGCACTGTACAGTGGTGCCCTGAGCAGTGATGGTGGCAAGGACAGGTGTGGCAGCGTCTCAGCGACTTCTGGGCAGGAGGGGCCTGCTGTAGCCTCAGTTTCTCCATCTGTCCGACTGCAGCGGCTTTAGTGCTGAATGAGTGTGCCTGGGAACCAAGCAGCTGCCCCCTCCTGTCCAGACTCCATCTGTTCACTGAAAGAACCCTGGATCACTCCCCATGCCTCACCCCATGTCTGTGTTTGGAGGAGCAGCCCATCCTGGCATTCAAGGACCCTGGCTTTGATTGGCTGTGACCCAGGTAGCCCCAGGACCTCAGGCGGAAAGATATCCATGCCTGGACTTAAGGGAAGGGACGGGGCTGGGTCCTTCTCGTGAATGCAAACTGGGATGACTCCATTTCTTCTGGGAGATACACAGTGCCCCATAGAATCCCTGCCTCCCAGCCTGGAACAGGACAGACTTGGGTGCCTGCCCCCCTCATGCAGCTCAGGCTCTTAGGCAAGGACGGGAATGGGGGCTGCCAGGGCTGGAGGGACAGAGGTCCTGGCTGGGCCATCAGGGGACATGCTCACCTGGGCTGCACTTTCCCCAGAAGGCCACCTCAGGTCCTCTCAACCGGCCCACCGCCCCTTCTCTGCCATCTTGGGATCACTGTGCATCTCCAGGCATCTCTGGTGCAGTGGTGCAGACAGCAGGGCACAGACACGCACAGGTCTGGACTTGGCTTTTCTTTCAGTCCCTCCTGGCTTTTAGTCCTGCAAGCTCTTCCTGCTTTAGTTCAACTCTTCAGCCTGCACTCAGGTCCCCTTCCACACACGTTGCTCTACCCTTTATATTTCTCTGCTCCCAGAGGGTCTTCAGCTTATATGCTGCATTGCAACGTAGTCGAGTAGCGTCAGTATGACTTGGGAACTTGTCAGACATGCCAATTTCTGGTTTCCACCTGACCTACTGAGTCAGAACCCTGGGAGCGGGGCCCAGCGATCTGTGTTTTAACAAGCTCTCCAGGTGATCCCGTACACAGCAGTTTTACAACTGCAGGCTTTCATCATTTCCCCTGTCTTACTCAACCTCTGGCTTTCTAACTACCAAAACACTCCCATCCCCTGCTCCAAGAGATTGCACAGGTTCTCCATGTGAACTGGACCTCATCCAATGGCCACAGGTATATTCCCGATCTTCCCATGTGCTCTGGGTTCCAGCACTAGGAACCCACGTTGGTGAATGCCCTCTCTCCCTGACATCCAAGAAGTCATCTGAATGACCCTCCCCATGGTGCCCCAAGGACAAATGCTGCTTTCCCAAGGGTTTCCCATCTGCCCCCACGAACCTACTTTCTAGATCTTGCCCCTGACCCTTCTTCCACTTCAGAACCTCTCTCCCGTCCTCTTCTGCAGTGTTATCTGCAAGATCTCCCTCCACAAACTAGCCATCCCTTGCTCCAGGGCCCCAGCGCTGGCATCTGCTCCTGCCGCCTGTTGCCCTGCACTCCAAGGGTTCAGGTCACTGACACTTTCCCAAGCTCCCGTGCAACCCTTTCTCCGGGTGAGCCTGTCACCGAGGGAGGGTGGAGGTGGGGGGGCACCGTGCTCATTTGTGCCCACCTCCACCCAGTCTCCTCTCGTTCAGCTTGGGCCACTGTGCCCACTTAGACAGGTGGGCCGCACACGGGGAGGCTGGCTGAGGAGGTGAATGGGGACTGTTCTCCAAGCCATGCATCTGGCCTGGGGCTGTGTCTGCTTGGAAGAAAAGGGTACCCACCTTTCTAGAACCTGCACAAAGGTGTGCTGCAGGTATCCACAGCCCATGTACTTGTCCATCAGCCACCACCTGCCTGTCCAGCCCCCACCAGTTCGTCCTTCTGACTGTCCATCCACCCATGAGCAGATGTGAAGGTCAAACACAGACAGGTGTGTGCACCTTTCCCTGCCCTCCACTCTCCTCAAGCCAGGGCCTCTCCCTTCCTATTGGATCCTAGACTCAAGGTTCTCAGGCGGCCTCTCCATTCCCCGGGACTTTGCCTGCTTCCTCCTCTTCCACCTCCAGGGTGCAGCTCCCCAGGTACCTGTGTCTGGCCCCCTGTCTGCCACAGGGGTCTGGAGGGAACTGGTCACACCTTGGACTCATTCTCCGGGGGTGGCAGGCAGCCATTCTGCTCCTTGTCATCCCCAGCTCCCCCACCGGCGCCCTCCCCAGCACCCTCCTCCTCCACCTTCTCATCCAGCCGGCTGGGGATGGACCAGTAGAGATGGGCATCAAGGCGGGCTGCAGCCTCTGCCAGTTCCCGGGCACTGCACGAAGGTGTGGGCACCTCAAAGGTCTCGTGGAAGCTGGCATAGTCCACCTCGTAGAAGCCATCCTCCAGGGTCAGTACTGATGTAAAGCGGTGGCCCCATAGCACCTCGTCCACCAGATAGGAGCTCCGAGCTTGGCATGTCATCCCTGGCGGGGGGAGCAGGGGGAACAGGTCAGCGGGATCCCAGCCCCAGGTGTCCCTCTCCTGCCTCTCATCCCCAGCCCGTGTTCCCAGCACCCTTCCCTCCACCCTTCCCCACGGGCCCCCTTTGGTCCAGCCTGCTTTTGCCCGTCCTTGCTCGTCTCTCTCACCTCTTTTCCACTTGCCTGTCCACATTCTCTCTCCTCTCCTTTGCCAGTGCCAATCACAGAAGCTTTACCCTGACACTTAACCTTAAGGATCGTCAGTCTAATTTCCCATTCCACAGAGGGCTCCCCACTGCAGCGTGCCCAACCGTGGGCATCTAGCTTGTACTTGGTTACCTCCTAGGACTGAGAGCCCACCACCTCATAAAGAACCCACTCCTTTGTGTGATGGCTTTAGTAGATGGGTCATTCTTTTCTCAGGCTGAATAAAGTCTGCCTCCTGGGATTTGCACTCTGGCCAGTCCCTTTCCACTTGACACCCCTGTGGGGGTCTGAACACAGGAGTCTCGGGTTTCCTGAGGTCTTCACCTCTGTGACTGAACATCCCTGCCTGCTCGTCGACTGACCTGGCTTCCACAAGTGTTACTTTCTTGATTGCAGACCCTTAGATGCCCCTCTGAGTGTGGCAAATTCTCCCTCTGTGGCCCAATCCATGTGTAAGAGAGGGCTCACCGTCTCACCCTCTCTTCTGGTCAGGGTGCTTTCACTGATAGGGCCCGTGATTACATTACATAAATGCTTCTGGAAGCTGCATCGCATTGCTACGACATCAAGCCCATGGCCAACTAAAAAGCCTCAGTTCTTTTTTTCACCAAAGCTTTTCCATGCTGTGCTTACATAAGTGATTTTTTTTTTAAAGCCTAAATGTAGAATTTTATATTTATTCCTTTTAAAATGTCATCTTGTTGGGTTTTGGCTCATTATTCTTGCTTTTCAAAAGCATTCTGAATCCCAAAATATGACCATCCTTTCCAGCTTGATCTCTTCAGGAAGATCAGACCCCTGTGTCCTTGCCCCATTCTCCCTAGTTCTCCAGGCCTGTGTCCTACCCACCCTGTGGGGCGTTGCACCCCCAGGCCAGGCCATCAGCCTACCCCAGAGCCACTGTGCAAACCAGTATCTACCTCGGAACAGAGAGGGAGGGGTGTAGAAGAGCAACCCCTGGCTGACCAGACACCCTGGGAGCAGTGGTACTCTTCGGTGAAGGCTGGAACAGGAAGAATCCTATTTTGGAAGCTGCATGACATTGCTATCCAAGGGGAGATGGGAAGAAGAGGAGCAGGGGAGGGAGGGGAAGAGGGAGGGGGCTGACAGGCAGAGAAGAAAGGGCTGGGGGACTGGGACAAGGGAATAAGAAGGCAGGCGGGGACCTCCCTGAAAGGAGGGGCCCTGCCCGAGGTACTGGCAAAAAAGGAGCAACAGCTGGGGAGATAAAGGAAGAACAGTGGAGTCTTAAGAGGGAAGAACTAGGGAGAGCCCAGGGCCAGTGAAGGGGGAATGGGAACAGGGAGGGGGAGTGGTGGTGGGGGGTGCAGCGGTGGTCAGCTTGGGAGGACCAGGGAAGGGGTGTGAACGTACCAGCACCAGCAGGTCTGGCCCTGGCGCCTTGGCCCGAACTGCAGTGCCCCCTAGTGGGCCTTTATCTCCATCGGCATTTTTCTCACCTAACCTCTAGATCTAGAGTCCTAAGGGAAGGCTCCCTCCCACACTGGTCTTTTGTTACCTGCTCCCAAACCCTGCACTGTGCGGGCCTGAGGGAGAGGTGCTGACATCACAGTGGAGTTTCCAGTTCCTTACGGGAAGGGACTAGAAGTGGTAGTATCATTTATTTCCCTTGTCGGTGGAAGCTGATAGTCTAAGGGACAGGATAACTGACCAGGTATCAACCGCTCCTCGAGGTCTTCTCCTAGGAGTAACTCAAGCCATGGACAACCTTGACCGTCAAATCCCGGGGACTTACACCTCTCAACAAGGAAAACCATGATCCTAAACCTCATTCCCTCTCTGGACCATGAAACACTGAAGCCGGCAGCTCTGCGTCCAGTGCCGATACCACCTGCTACTTACTGGCCTGTGACAGCAGAGAATTTACTTAGCCTCTCCGTTGGAGCTAAGCTTGACAAATAAGCACAATAATCAGAAGTTACCTACAGAGGGTTTGGGCTAGGAGTAAATGAGCTCAGAGGTGCAGAGTGCTTTGGAACTGTGCACCACACCGAGCAAGCACCCCGGAGCGTTAGGAGCTGTTATTCCTCTCCTAGTCCGAGTGACACAGACCTCTCATTACAGAAGAACTTCTCCAAGCTTCTTCTGGCCCTCTGTGAAGTGGTCCGGCTCATGCCTCCCTCTGGCCCCCAGATGCCCCCATATCAATCTCCCAGTCTCCACCAGTCCCTCCCTCCACCCTCCTGCACCATCCTGGCTCCTCTTCTTGCCCCTGCTTTTTTCACCCGGGGAACCCTGCTCCCTCTGTTCCCGGGGCCCGTCCGCACCCGTGGCTTCCACCATGCCCTCGAGGATGACCACGATCTCGAAGTCGTCCCGCTCCAGGGCGCGGCGTGATGCCTCCCAGAAGGGGCTGGCGGCGTCGATTTCGTGGCTGATGACCAGCGGCGAGACGAGGAAGAGACGATCGTCGCCCGTGTCGAAGCCCACGCTGAGGTCGGTCTGGTGCAGGGGGATGAACTCGCCCTCCAGGGTCTGGCGCGAGCGGATGAGCTTGGCACGGATGGAGGCCTCGACGATGTGCGAGGAGCGCAGGTCGCCCACGCGGAACATGAGGCACAGGCGCCCATCGCGCAAGGACACCACGGCGTGCGAGGAGAAGACGAGCGTGGCGGCACGCTTGTTGGGCTGCGAGATCTTGACGAACATGCAGCCCACCATGAAGGCGTTCACCATGGAGCCCAGGATGGCCTGCAGCAGCAGGAGCACGATGCCCTCGGGGCACTGGTCGGTGATGACTCGGTGCCCGTAGCCGATGGTGGTCTCCGTCTCGATGGAGAAGAGGAAGGCGGCCACGAAGCCGTTGAGGTTGTTGACGCACGGCGTCCACGCAGTGTCCTCCAGGTGCTCCAGGTCCCCGCGGCCGTAGGCGATCAGCCACCAGATGGCGCCGAAGAAGAGCCAGGTGAGCGCGTAGGCGAGCACGAAGAAGAGCAGGCTGAGGCGCCACTGCAGGTCCACCAGCGTGGTGAACAGGTCGGTCAGGTAGCGGTACGTCTCGCGCACGTTGCCCTGCTGCACGTTGCACCTGCCGTCCTTCTCCACGTAGCGCTGGCGCCCGCGCCGCCGGGGCGGCTCCTCCGGTCCGGGCGAGAAGGCCGCGTTCTCCTGCGCCATGGCGACGGCGACACGCGTCAGGGAGAGCGCGGCGCGCTCCTGCAGACCGCTGGGGGCCCCGGCGGCGTCGGGGGTCCTGGAGGGGCTTCAGAAAGGTTTGCCGAGTTAACCCGACCGGTGGGAGACCTCAGGGACAGCCCCAAGGGGCTAGGTGGTCCGGAGCGCCCCCGTTCGTTTGTCTGCCTCAATTTTCCCACCAATAGAATGGGAAGCATACGTAGAACTTTATCTGCCTCGAAACTTAAAAAACCGAGGATCCAGTGGGATAATAGACGTTTAAGGGATAGCCCTAGGTAAAGCTGACCACTATTTTCAGAGGAAGGAGGTGCTACAGATCTTGGCACCACTTCTGGCCCGGGTGTGCAGCATCTTGGCTACCTGGAACAAAACATTCAGGCCAAGAGGCTCCTTGGGGTCAGGTAGTTAATGTTCCTCTATGATGTGGAGCCCTCCCTGCCGCGGGGACTTCCACCTCCCTTTCCCTGGCTATTATGTGCACTGCCCATTCCAATGACTGTCTCCACAAATTCAACCCCAAGGCTCTTTTGAAGTTCATCCCCACATCAAAACACCATCTTCCCTAGATGTTCCTCCCTGGGGCTCGTTCTCCCCACCTCCCTCCTACACGCTCTCCCCATGACAAACTTACCAACGACAGACAAACTCAAGCTGCGGCAAGTAAGTGAAAATTCTCCAGTGCACGAGGGTCGCACTTTCCCACAGTAGGACATTCCCACTGGAAATCCTGGAGGCCTAACCCTGCTCGTTGCTGTTCTGGTGTCACCCCATTTCCCATGGGTTCCTTCCCCAAAGGAGACAGCCTGAAAATGGGGCTGGGGTGGGGAGGGCTAGGGGAGGTGAGATCAACACCTACAGCCAAGGTGAGGGAAGTACAGGCCTCACCAAGAGTTAAGCTTGTGTCCCTGTCGTTTTCTTTGCTTCATAAGATGTGAAATCAGACCAAGTGAAGCGCTCGGCACCTTCCTTTATCCTCCCCCAGATCTTTCCCCACAGCCTCCTACTTCCCATTCACTGCATCAATCCCACTCCCACCTGCCATATGTCCCGAAGCCCACTTTTCCAGCAAAGCCTGTGTTCCAAGTGAAGTCTACCTAATTTTCCTTCAAATTCTTCCCTCACCCCCAAGAGCACTGGGAGCCACCGTCTTTCTTGACAGACAGGTTCAGAGTCCTTTCCTAGTCACCCAGGGTCCTCCAAGAGGTATGGACTACAGAGACAGGTCTAGAATGAGGATTTAGGATTTGTCAACCTTCTTCTTTTTCCTGGGAATTTTCCTCTCCTCCATTCCAGGGAAATTTGGGCTGGTTGTGGGTGGAGGGGGCAGGAGTATGACATAAGGATCACAGATGGCCTGGACATTTGACCAGGTCCTGAGCAGCCATTGCTCAGATATGCATTTCCAAACCTAGCTCTTCAAATTTTAAATTCTGGAGTGAAGTGCTCCATCACCAGAGCTTAGGAGAGGGTGTGTTTATAGGGGCAGAGGGCAGGAGAAACTAAAAAGAGATGCCTGGAGCTTAAGGCTATCATCCCGTCAACCCACCCACATGCTTTTATTTTCATGCAGTCAGGGGACACAAGGTCCAGGAGCACCAGGCAGTGGTAGACTAGGGTCTTCTTCTCCCCACCAACAGGATTCCTTTTCCCTCCCTGCAGCTCAGGGTGTCCACTGGAAGTGGTCTGTATTTGCTGGCATGGAGACCCCAGGACATGCAGTGAAAGTGCCCAGGTCTCAGTCATGCTAGCTTTAGCCCCAGGCAGCCTTCTAGACCTTCTCTCAGGGTCTTAGAGAATCTGATTTCCTTCTCTTTGCCCAGGGATGGGGAGAGGAACCCAATACATGAATCACCCCCAGAACTGTCTCATGCCACAGATCTAGGTGAGCCTTTTTTGAATGTGTCCCATCTTTGGTTTTCCTGAATGAGTGAAGGAAAAGTATGCAACTCTTGCCTCTGTCTCAAGATCAAGGACTTGGTTTCTGCATCTTCCCTCCAATAATTCTGGTTCCTCCAGCCTACTCCTCAGTTGTGCATGCTGTGGCCCATTTTCAGAAGACCCCAGTACCACACTTTCCTGGACCCTTTTTCCTCCCCCTACAGAGTGCAGGACAGCAAGGGGGGCTTATTCTTTTTGAAGGAGATCTAGTGAAAACTGCCCAGGAACCAGCCCCTGCCAAATCCCCACTTGCTTTAGAAATAGGGGCCCAGACCCCAAGTCCCCACAACTCAACTCACAGTGCGTGGAGAGGAGAGTAGCTGGCAGCAGAGACCCCCGGAGGGTGGTGTCCATGCCCCTGACACTGCCCCCCACGGGCCCTGTTGGAGAGTGGCAGCCGCAGACACTGCTTTCACCTAAATGTAGCGGCAGCGCTGACTAGGACTCGCTATCTGTGTCATCCCCACTTCCCAGGCTCCCCTGCTCCTCTCTCGTTTCCACGGCAACCAGTCTGGCGACAGCTCCACAGCATCCCCTCCCTTCCCTAGTCCTGGGTACCACTAGGGGCTGATCCACACGCCAGAGCTATTTTTAGCCAAAGTCCCTCCTCCTGGACACTCAGAGCTCGCCTCCTCACCCCCTCAGAGAAGGAAAAAAAAAATAGAAAAGCAAAGTTGGCACGCTAGTCCTTTCCTAAGAGGCTCCTTTCTCTGGTAAATATAGGCTCTGAGGTGTTTGGGAGTAAAGTGTTTGGTTTCCTGGGGTTTCAGAGGGCCATCGGGGAGCTCATCGCCTCCAAAGGAGGTCTCTGGGTGCAGGTACTGCTTTGGGGTCAGGCCCATCCTTGACACAGAAGGAGGCAGCTAGAGAGAAAGGAGGCAGGGTCAGGCATTCTAACCTATGTGACCCATAGGATTCCTTTCACTTCTCAGAGCCACAGTTGTCCCATCTCTCCAGGGTGGGGGACATGTGCAAGTAGTCCCTTTCTGCCTACTTCACATGTGTGAGCATCCAATTAGGCACTAGAAATAGAAGGGCTTCAAAATGTATTTTATTAATAGAAAAAGGTGTCCCAGATGTCCAGCCGAGAGAAAAGTTTCAATTAGGGCTTATGTGCTGTTCATTCAACAGACTCTTATGGAGCCCAAGTGCCAGGCAATGCACTAGATGGAAGTGAGCGTAGAAAGGAAGGCGTTTCTGTCCAAACGAGCTCACGGTCTCCTGGGGAGAAAGACACTTGAATGCGTGCTATCACCACACTGCTCACTCCCTTGAGCATCAGTACGAATGAGACCCATACCTCATTTAATTCCCACAACTCCCCTGTGAGATAGGTACTAATTTTTCATTCACAAGTGAAACAACACAAACCAAGGAAAGTTAAGTGTTTATCAGAACCCAAAGCCGAACAAAGATACGAGTTCAAGTCTCACATCTGTGTCACTACGTCATGCTTTTCTTTTAAAGTACTTCATTTTTAAAGAGCAGTTTCAGATGTGTAGCAAAAATCGAGAGAAAGGTAGAGACTTCCCGGTATAGTCCTTGCTCCTGCACAGGCATAGCTTCCCCCATTACCAACATCCCCCAAGAGAGCGGAACTTTGGTTACAACCAATGCTCCTGCAGTAATCAACCAGAGTACCTAGGTTACATTGGGGTTCACTCTTGGGACTGGATGTTCCGTGGGTTTGGATGTGTAATGACATATATCTGTCATTACAGTATCCTATAGAGTTGTTTCACTGCCTTAAAAATCCTCTCTGCTTTGTCATCCCTTCCTCTGCATAACCCCTGAAAATTGTTGCCATAGTTCTGCTTTTTCCAGAATGTTGTATAGTTGGGATTATACAATATGTAGCTTCCCAGGCTGGCTTTTTTCACTTGCATACTTAAGGTTCTGCCATGTCTTTTTTTTTCTCCTGGTGCTGGGCACTGGACCCAGGGCATTTGCACAGAGATACATCCCTATGCCTTTAGTGACTGGGCCTTGCTAAGTGGCTGGATTGCCCTGGCTAGCCTCAAGTTTGGGATCCTCCTCCCTCAGCCTCCCAGAGGTCTGGGATCTCAGGGCTGTGCTGCCATTCCTGGCTACTCCATGTCTTTCTTTTTTTTCCTTTGGTGCCAGGAATCGAACTCAGGACCTTGAGCTTCCCAGGAAGGTGGCTGTGCCACTGAGCTATCTCCCCAGCCTAACTCCGTGTCTTTTTATGTCTTGATAGTTCATTTCTTTTTGATGCTGAATAGTATTCTATTGTCTGGATACACCACAGCTTTATTTGTCTGTTCTCCTACTGAAGGACATCGTGGTTGCTTCCACATTTGAATATTTATGAATATAGCTGCTATAAACATCTATGTATAGGTTTGCGTGTGAACACAAGTTTTCAGTTCCTTTGAGTAAATGCCAAGAAGCACGATTGCTGGATCATAGGTAAAAGTTTAGTTTTGTAAGAACCTGCCAAGCTGTCTTCCAAAGTGGCTGTGATATTTTGCACTCCTACCAACCCTGAATTCCTGTTCCCGTTGCTCCATATCATGCCAGAATTTGATATTCTCAGCTTCGTGCTCTTTTTGCAAAGTTATACCACATCTGTAACGTGGTGTCTGTGGCATATGGTATAAGAGGTTACTGGAAAGTCATTGTAATGGCTGTGTTTATTTATGTGAATGTGTATGTAAAAACGTCATTATATAAAACTGGAGCATAAAATATCTTGCAAACTGATCATGACTGTATGGGAAACCATGGAGGAACACCAGCGAAAACTCAAAACATGGAGGAATGGAAACACCTCAACGTTCATTTCTCCCCAGGAAAATAATTCTTTTGTTACTGTTGGGAATTGGACACAGGGTTTCCTGCATGTTAAACAGCCCTTCTACCACGGAGCTACCCCTCAGCCCGCAGCCCCAGAGCAATAACTAAAAGCAGAGTTGATATGAAAATGCAAGGTGGTGGTGTTGTTTTTATCAGTATTATCATACACAAGGTAAGCACCTGGTCTTCTCCAGATCCCTTAAAGCTTGAAGAAGATATTAGCTAAAAGAGCAGGAAGATGTAGAAATGGACACCCAAGGTTAGAAATTCGTGGGATGAACTGGCAAAAGGGTGGGACGGAGTATTGAGTAATACAAGCTTGGAGGGCAATGAATTTGGGTTCAGATCCCAACTGTCAAAGTGCTGGGTGACTTTGAGCAAATTATTTCCTCTCTAAACCTCAGTTTTTTCATCTAAAGCTGAAAATAACCACATTATCCATTTCTTGAGGATTGTCATGAGGATTGCATAAAATAGTGCCTGACAAACTACTCAGTAGATGTTAGATATTATCTTCCACTGTCTTTCTCCTCCTCTTCTTTATTGTCAGCCATCATCCTTGTCACCACCATCATCATCATCACTACCGCCAAGACCAGGATCACCACCGTCGTTGTCACCCTCCCCAGGGCATTCCAGCAAGCCGCATCCTGGCCGGACGCTTCTCCTGTTCTGGCTCTACCGCATGAAACCTGCAGGGGGCGCTCCCGGCACATTGCCCTCCTCGTCCCAACCCCTCCTGCCTCTGTTTCTTGTTCCAAGTGGAAATATCGAGTTTTCAGCCTGAGATTGGCATCAGGAGTGCTGTTAAAGCCCCAGTCAACATCCCTGTCTCCTGGGCCTGGCCCTGTCACCCGAGCCTGGGGACTGCTAACCTGCCCTTCTCTGTTCTGTCAAGTGGCTGCTCACGTTGGTTCCCCTGTGCCAGGAGCTCAGAGAGAAGAAACCAGACTCCTGGGCAAGAGTGCATTCGCATAGAGTTGGCCCCATTTGCAGGAGAGGGGACTCACTGGGCCGGCAGGGCCTTCCTGAAGGTGTTCTCGCCAGCCCCTACCCCAGTTCTGGCCAAGCTGAACTCTGCCTCACTGATGAGACTACCACTCCCTCACCCAACTTACCGATCCCGCAGCTCCTAGATTTTACTTGCTATTTAACCTCAATCCCTTGTTTATCTTTGAGAGGGGCAGGAGAGAAACAAAAGTTTTCCTAGGTCCAAGGATACAGAAAAATAGACAGGACCCTAGCTTTTGGGTACTGAGAGAACGAAAGCATCTTTGCAAGGAATCAATCCAAAAGTGTCAGTGCAGCAGTGATGATAGGAAATGGGAACTGGAGAATGCGGGGGACAGCAAGGTAACAGAGGGCCACACTGCTGCCTCTAATAAAGAAACTTGGTGGAAAATAGAAAGAGAAACCCACTCTGAGTGATGCTTTTCTTTTGGTGGCATGTAGCATGGGGAGGAGATGGGGCTTTCTTAGGTGGGGCAAGTCCCTTCCTCCACGAGACACAGTCTGGGTTAAGACACAGGGACTGGCCCTCAGCCCGCTGTATCAGCAGCTGCCTTGCAGGAAGCCCTAGGGTCAGCCAATCTGGAAAAGATTCTTCGAACAAAATCATGAGACTTCTCGGGCAGGAACTTGGCAGTGGGAGAGGAAGCCTAAAGGGGAAGACAGGAGATGGCTGAGAGTATGAGTTCAGTGGAACAGGGTGAACTCATACTGCTGAGAGAACAGTGTATCTTATCCCAGGCCTGCTCCCCTCTCCTTTCCACCCTTCCTCTCTTTCTTCCTCCTGTCTGCCATGAGGTGAGCCACTTTGTTCTACCACATGTTCCTTGCCGTGACATTCTGCTTCACCTCAGGCCCAGAAGCAATGTTGTCAAGTGACCATGGACTGAAACCTCCGAAACAGTGACCCCAAATAAACTTTTCCTCCTTCGTTTTTTCTCAGGCATTTTGTCAACGCAACAGAAAGTTGACCAACATGGTTTAGCAAATTGTGTCTTCACTCACTGCTTCTTTCAGACTTACTCCTTCCAACTTTGGCTTCATCTCTTCCTGTACTCCCTTCATAATTCTGGGGTTGGGACCTCCTCAGAGCCCAGGAGGAGCAAAGAGGGGAACTGCTGTTGGAGAAGGAGAACCCAGGAGTGAGCAGTGATGCGAGGAGTGCTTGCTGGGAAAGCAGCTATGAACAGAGGGCCTCAGGGAAGCTTTGGGTTTGGAGCCATGATGGAAATGCAGAATAGTACACACTTACCAAGGTGGGAGGCTGGGAAGAACAGAGACATGGACAAAGCTTCCCATGGGAGTTGAAGGGACATTTTCATGTTTAGGCCCCACTATGCTGAACAAATGCCATTAGTAGTGGGCTACCTAGTAGCAGGCCACAGGAGAAAATCTCAAGTGATAGGCTGACCCGTTACACTGCCCTTCTATTTCCAGTAGAGCCAAGAAAATCTGACACCTTCTCACATGGGCCTTTTCTCCTTTATAGAACTGGGTAGAGATAGATGAAGGTTTAAGCATCATTTGACATTTAAGGGTGGTCCAGGAGTATCCCTCACTTTCCAGGTGAGAAATGGGTCCCAAGAAAAGTAGGGCTAAGATCCAACCCATCCGGCACCAGGCCTCTGGTCATTTCTTATAATTTCCTGTTGGAGGGAACTTCTTAGGGACATTTTCTTCAAGGTACCTCCCTTTCTGTTTCAGCCCTTTGATTGTTTCTTCTCTTCCCTCTCGGAGGAGTACCCTAAGTGTCGAGCAAAAAATTTGGACTGTGACCTATAAGAAGTGGCACTTGTTTGGGGTTTTGATTCCAGGACAGAGAGGCTGGTATAATGAAAGCATGTTGCCTCTTTCTCTGACTAGAGATAGGGGGTGGTAGGTCGGTGAGGTTCTGGGCTGGTAGTGATCTGCCCAATCTGGACAGAAGTCAAGGAAGTGAAAAAAGACATCCTAGAGAGATGCAACTAACACAGACTTAATAGAATTTGGTGGCTTAATTGGCATGCCAAAGGATGGGACATAGGACAATGATTAGAATACAGAGTTTTAGTTTTTTCGTCTGCTTAACCAAGAGTAACACAGAAAGAAGGAAGTCACAAACATTCCCAGTCACAAGCATTGCCAGCTTCAAGGAGGAAGATGATGAGTTCCGTGTGGGTCAAGCGAAGGTGGAAATCCCCTGGTGGCAGCTGCGACCATGGAGGTGAGGTTGAAGATAGTGATTAGGGCATCGTTTAGAGACACTACGTAAGTGATAAAGGCTCAAGGAGCAAACCACAGAAAGGAAACATAAGATTGAGCCATGGGTGTTGGAGAAGGAAGTGGAATCTGGATCAATGGCAAAGGCAGGGGAGGAATGGTGCCAGTCCAGGTTATAATGGGCCTTCTGCTCCATGGGAAGGAACTTGGCTTTTCCTTAGAGGCCACTAGCAGCTATTGAAGGTTTTTAAACTGGGAAGTGACATGGTTAGATTTGTGTTTCAAAGAGATATTCATTATTGCTATTTAATATGAACTTCCATATTTACATAAAGGAATTCATGATCTGAAGGAAGAGACAGATTGGAGGTAAGACAGCCAATTAGAAGGCTGCTACAGAAACCGTGGTGAGTGGTGCTGGGGTCCAAGACTGCCATAGTGGTTATGGCATAGAGAGGAAGAGGGCCATAGTAAGGTGACTTAGAAAGTAAAAATAATAGATACACTGTCAATGTTAATGATTCCATAAGTCACTAATGTTCTTTGGTTTCCCTTCTACAGTGCTCTTAACTTTATTTTGCAGGTTTTCCAGAGCTTCTAAATCCTTCCTAACTCCGAATGTCAGGACTGCGGGATCTTTGGATGTCTGGTGCACTTTCTCCCTTGTGCCAAGCTGCCTTTCCATGTGCATCGTGTTTGTGGGGAGCTTCCTTGCTCTCGTGACTTCAGTCCATCCTAACAGCAAGTGTTTCCTTCTCTCTCTCCAGTTCCGTCCCTTTTCACACCTCCCATGAACTCACCACCTCTTCTTTCCCCTCAGTTGTTTCACCAGACCATCCCCTACTTTGGGCTTCTCTAAAGGATCATTAATGATCTCATAGGTCCCCCGATTGCTAGATTTCAGGACTGGTATGATTTCTGAAGTCTCTTTCTTTGACTCATGGTGTCAAGTGGGTCCCGAAGGGTTTTTGTCTATTTTCTTTTGACTTTTCTGTGCTGCATTTTACTTTCTCTGTTCCACCTTTAACTGACACCATATCGGTGTGGGCTCTTAGCTCCTCCTGCCTGCGTTATTGCAGTTACTTTCTATTTTATCTACTTGCCTGTCGTTTCCCCTTGACTCAAACCAGCTTGCTCATCTCCAGATTAACCTTCCTCAGCTTCTGCATGGTGCGTGCTGTCTGTCCACCTCTCAAGAACTTCAGTTGCTGTCCATAGCCCGTAAAATCTCTGGGCGGCCATGTGATGGCTCTGTATTTACTGTCCGTCTTACCTTCGGCAAAAATCTACGCTTCCGGTACCTACCCTTTAGCCCAGTCCTCGCCTCTCCCCTAAACAGGGCTTTCTGAGAGGCATTTTATCCATCTGGGCTTCTAGAGGTTAAACTAAACTAAAATTTCTAGTTTTTTTGTTTGTTTGTTTCTTTTGTCCTTGGGTTTATGCCAACTCAATATGGTAACACTGATTACTGATTAGTAATTAAATGTCTACGATGAATGGAACCAGGGAAGTCATTTTTTTTTTCTTTAATAAATGCTCAGAGAGAAGATCATGGATTAAACACCTCGCGAAACACAAATTCAGGTAATGATAGAAGCTCTTGGTGATGAAAAGCTTGAGAACCACCACTCTAGTCTAATCCTGTTCTGAAGCAGACTTGTACGTTCATGTCCCCTCGGGGCCATGTTTATGTTTATCTTCTGCCACAAGTGTCCTTCTCACCGGCTCCCAGTGGCTGAAGCCCCTGGTTCCTTTGGGACCCTGGGCAGATGCCGTCTCCTTCCTCCCACATCTGCGGGAGCCCCTTGGCCTGCGTGCGCTCTGTCCTATACTTTGTCTCAGCTCCAGCCTGGTGCTCCCTGGCAGCCCAAAGCTCCGCAGGTGGAGATGATGTTCTGCGCATTTCGCACACAGCACCCCACTGGCTGCTTGGGAAACCGTGAATAATAGGCAAATTGTGCCGGACGCAGGCGCCCAGCCCAGTCTGCCCCGGTCTCCTCCCAGGCGCAGCTCGCAGGGCGGGTGGACTCGACCTGAATTCATTTCCACCTCATTAACTCGCCCCGCCCCGCCCCCGCAGCTCTCGCTCTCGCTCCTCGTCTCTGACCCCTCCGCCTCCCTTTTCTTCCTTCTCTCTTCCCCTGTCGTCTTGCCAGCTCGGCCCCTATCGCTCCGCGTATCGTCTCTCCATCTCTTTCTCCCTGACCGTCTGGGTCTCCGCCTTTGGGTGTTTCTGCGCCTCCATCCGTTTGGGGCTCCGCTTCCTCGGCCCAAGCCCCGCCCCTTGCGCAATCTCGTCCAATCCCGGCAGCCCTGCCTGGCGCTCCACTCTCCCATTGGTCGGTCCCGAGCCCCCCCCCGCCCCCGCCGCCCGGCCCTCTTCGGGCCCCTCCATTCACACAAAGTTTGGCTCCAGCGCTGCAGAGGGAGGGGGCGGCCCGGTCCGGCCCAGCTCTGCCCCCACGCCGGCCCGACCCCGGCCCATCCCCAGCACAAGCCCTTATCTGATCCCGGCTCTGGGCTTAAGAGTCCTGGCCCTGCCCGTCGCACGGCTCTGCTCCTCACTCCTGCCCGCCCCGTCCGTCATCTGTCCCGCTGGCCCGTCCGAGGGGCCACTCCACCTCGAACCCAAGGTAAGACCTTGGCCCTAATGAAGCGCTGCCGCCCCGGCCGGGGTCCTGTCTACTTAATTCTCCAGAGACGTCAGGGCCCCCAGCTCCTTGATCCTTAACCTGGCTGGCCCCAGCGGTACCATCCTGTGCTCCTTCTCCCTCCTTGGCCAGTCCCAAGCAGACCCTCCAGGAAAGGGCTCTCCAGGAGGGGTACTCAACCCAGGCTGGTCACCTCACCCCTTTAGTCTAAGGAAGGGGCGTTCCCGATGCCTCCTCCCACTGAGCACACCTGCTGTTCCAATTACTACAGGGACTACCGTGCATAACTATGCATCCCCTACAGACAGCAAGGGCCCCTTCTCCCAACATGGACAGGTCGCTTCCCTGGTCAGCCCTCCCATCACACTGACACTCATATGAGGATGATACCTACAACCACTAGCTCACTCGTTGGGGAGACAAACGCAGATTAGATTAGGGAGATACAGCCATCAGGTCTGTCTCGGTGGCTCCCTGGCCATCTCTTACTTTTTTGACTTGGCTTCCAGTTCAAGAGACCTCCCTCTATTATTCCCTACCCCACCCCAGCTATTTCACAGGGAGAATCCTAGGGGGTAAAAAGAGCACGGCTGCTTCTTCTGGAGCTAGAGGGCAGACTGGGATCCATAAATTCTTCCTCTGAACAGAAAGACCCCTTCCCATTCTATCCCTTCCCCTAGTTCCCACCCCTGCCACCAGACCCCAGACAAGGGCACCTGAGTTAGAAAAGAGCTAAAGGCTGCGAGCTCCTGATTTGAGGGAGGGACGCTGAACCTCAGCGTCGGTAGAAGGAAACCCTGAAAGCAGTGCTGGGCCTCCTCCCACTGTACGTTGAATTGTCATCCCAGTAAATGAAGTCCCCCAGGCAGGTTGAGGCAGTGGGGCAGTGTGGCGGTGAAAAGGCCAGCACAAATTTGGCTGGGAAGCCAGAGCTTGCAGCCTCCCCGGGTCACTTGTCAATACACATTCTGACTCAAGACTTCTGCCAGTCTGCCCTCACCCAGGCGTTTGCATTTTTCCCCTCCTTGGGACTGCTCTAGGTAGACTGGGTGGGAGAGAGATGATGATGGAAGATCCAATGGCCTCCTGCCTCGGGGTGTTGAGGAAGGGCACAGAGTGGGTGTTAGGATACCAGCCGCAGGGGAGGCTGGCAGCCACCACCAGGTTCACTTTAGTTTCAGCCTAAGCGTCGCTTGCTGATCTCCAAGGTTTTTGAACATGTACCCGGCGTGATGGTGGGCACCGTCCTGTGCCAAGGGCAGGGCTTGGTCATTCCTGAGGGTGTAGACTGTGTGTGGGGGACCAAGTCTAGAAGAAGCCAGGTGTCTTGGCTCAGGACCGCTTCTTCAGGGAGGAGGACAGAGGGTACAGGGGGAAGAAAGCATCATGCCAGGGAGAGAGTCCAGGCTGCACTTTGAAGGCAGTAGGCATGGCCCAGGCAGTGCCAACTCCACCCTCACCCCATCCTTTGGTGGTGGTGGTGAGGGAGGGAGGAAAAGAGGGGGAGTTGGTGGGTGATCTGGGCCAGTCCAGCCTCCCAAAGCCTTTGCCAACCTGGGTCCTGAAAGGAGCTGCTGTTTTCTAAGCCATTCCCCACCCCCCCACCCAGGGCCCAGAGCAGCCAAGTTGTCTCAGCGGATATCAAATGGCAATGACTCCACTGACTGTCGGGGTGGGGATGGGAGTGGCAGGGGGTACCGGCTTATGGTCCCATTCCTTGTGCAGCACCAATGCAGAATCCCACTGCTGCCCCCTACCCTGACGGGAAAAGGTTTTGTCTAACCACATTGGCCCCACTAGTGGGCGTAGGTAGTAGTGGGTGTGTGTGTCTGTTGCTAGGGATTAGCAGCCTGCCCGCTGACATCCCCCACCTCCTCTGTATGGCCCCCACCTGTGCCACTCTGCGTAAGCTCACTTTCAGCTCCAGCTGTGTTGACTTGGGTTAGAAGGAGCAACAGGCAGAAGACCCAGGGTCTTTCCTTCTCTTGTCCTTCCTGGGAACCAGGGAGGCTGGCGTACCCGGAACGGGGTAGACCCAGACAAAGTTCTCTGGGGTCATCCTGGCGTTGGTGGGGTAAAGTGTCAGGACTCTTGTGGGGGAGCTCATGCAACGAGACCCATTTCTCAGTGGAGATCCTTGGCCCTTCGAGCAAAATGCTTGGCTTCTACATATGAGATGTAAAGATAGACTGAGGTCCCTAGGGAGCGGGAGAGACACTGGATGATGGAGCTTCTAAACTGTTCCACCAAGGGTTATTGAAGGCAGAAGGAAAAAAAACCAAAAAACCTCGATTCCCTACCCACCTCCATTCCCAGCCTAGATTCTTCTCTTGCCTGACTGGTCAGTGTTACTGTCCACGGCGAGGCGAAGCTGTCCAGGACTCCAGTGAGGCCCTGGAAGGGGGCAGGAAAGGGAGAACACAAGGCACACCACTGAACTAGAATTGCGGAAAGGCTGGAGACAAAAGGGAGGTTTGGAACCCAAAGGTTTTAGCACCTGGTGAAGTGTGGTTGGCCGGGGCAGCACCCAGGTCCTGTCACCTCAGTCTCTCCCACAGGCTGGGTTCAGTGCTTTGCTTCCTTTGTCTGCATTTAGTCGCCATGTTGTGTCCATGTAGCAGGTAAATCCTGCTACTTGGTAGCCACACAAGTCTCCTCATCCTCACGGTGGGGCCAACAATAATGGTGAGAATTAAAAGAGTCAATATTTGTAAAACAGCTTAGGAGCTTTAGCAAGTAAGAAATGAGGTTCTTGGTTGACAGGGTCCTCCCACCTCTCTTGGAGAGAGTACATCCTGGCTAGCTCCTCTCCATCCTCCCCGCACCAGGATGAAGAGAAAGGGATTGTGGGAGAAATCCTTCCGTGGGTGTCTGTCAGCCTGGAGCCTGGATTTGAGGTGGTGGGGAAGAGGAGGAGCTGGCTCTGGAATGTGGGAGCAAAGTCAGTGCGGAACCATGTGGCCAGTAGAGAGAAGTTGGGGAAGTAGGGGCTCCGGAGGACCGCGTTAGCACTTCAGGCATCCAGAAAGGTCTGACATGGGAAGGGGCCTATCTGGTCCTTCTGCAGCTCTTCCAGTGGCAGAAAGGGTTCCAGGGAAAGGGTTGAGGCCGTAGCTGGAAGGACACAGATTAGGTCTTAGGAAGCAAATCCCATAGAAGGAAAGACATTTGAAATGAAGATTGGAAAAGAAAGACAAACAAACTTCTTGGAAGAGGAGAGGGTGTAACAACCAAAATCAAACCCCCAAATAGCCTTCTAACCAAAAAGCCCATCATTAAGGCTTCTGAGAGGTGCTATGAGGGTCAGAGGTGTAGGGATTGTTGTAACAACTGTCACAGGGCCTCACGTGGATGACTGGTGCACTGCACCTTGCTGTCCCAGGCCCCCTTTCTGCTCTGAGAGACAGCAGGCTCGAAGCGCACAGTGGTGAGTTGGACCTCCTGGGTTTAACTCCTGGTTTTACCACTTGGTAGCTACACAGGGCTCCTCATCTTCACAATGGGGCTAACAATAGTTGTGAGGATTAAAACAGTCAATATTTGTAGAGTGTAGAAGGTTTAGCAAGTAAGAAGCACCATTGTTAGCTGGTGGGGTCCTCCCACCTCTCTGGCCCCTTCATCTTTCTTGGCAACTGGGCTTTGTCCCTGCCCTTCCAAGGTGGCTTTTCTGAGATTCTGAGATTCTGTCCCAGGTTACAATCCTTCACCTGTCTGGAGTTTGGGAAAGTGGACTCATTAGCAAAGAGTTTAAGATGAGGTTTCCATTTTACTCCAGCTGCCTGGTTGTCCCCAGAGGCTGGCTTCACACCCACAGCCTCTTCTCACCAGTTTTTGCCAAGCGGATGGACTTCTTCACCTCAGATTCTGCCGGTGTGAACGGGGCTGCCCGGCCCACCTACAGTCTCTCTCCCTATCCTCAGCTTCTGTCCTGAAGACATCAGCTTCTGCCCATCCTCACATTGCCCTCTGTACTTTCTGGAAAGCCCTCTTTTCTCCTCTTCTTTCTGCTTGTGCCTTTTCCTGCCCTGGTTCGCCCTCCGCTTCTCTTGGGTTTACATGCCTTCCCTTTCAGGCGTCTGATCAGCTCCGTTGTCTGTGGAGCCTCTTTGATGGCCTCCCTGACTCCAGCCTCTCTCTCCTTGACTTCTTCCCTTCGTCTGGTGTGGTGTTATCCCTAGAACTGCTGTCAGAAAACACCTTTATGCTTTATTCTTTCTCTTCTCCTTTCCAGCGTCCTCTCTCTTGGGACTATGTCTTGGGACTATGTCTTTAGACTCTGTCCAGGGGCCAGGGCCAAGGGCAGTCTCTGAGCCATGCTCTTCCTTTCACTCTAGACACTGCCCCCATGGCCACTCCAAGTCCCTTCCTTCCTGAAAACCGCCATCCGCCTACTTCCTTCTCTGCCATCTTGCCTTTCCCTTTCATCTGTAACTTTTCCAGGATGCCCACGGGTGGTAAAGTTGGAGGAGACCCCTCATTATTGTGGGGGTCCTCTAGGGTGGGGCCTATGCCCCATCAGGTGGTGGACTCCCTCAAATAAAGGCATCTCTTCTTTCCCTGAAGCCCTTGACACCCAGCAAAGAGCTTGGCTCCTTGGATGCAGAGTGGCGGCTGCCCACCTGGACTCTAGGCAGGAGCCCTGGGAATCCTGCAGTAGGGTGTAGAGAAGACCCCAATATCTAGCTCTTTAGGAAGCTTCAAGAGGAACTCTTCTCCTACCTAGTGCCTCATCCTCAAGGCTTCTCTCTAAGATGACCAGCAGCAGACAGGCCCCAAGAGCCACTCTGCCCTCCCCAGGGATGTCTGGCTCCAGCCTGATGCTGGGCTTGTCGGCTGTTGTCCTGAGTAAAAATAGGGAGTAAAGGTCAGAGTCCAGTCTGAGTAATCCATTGTCCTGGGCATATGTCTGAGCAGGGGCTAGTGAGGTGGGAGACACAGTGACCGTTGTCAGTGGGGCTTAGGCCTGGTCTCTTTGTGTTATGTTCTCCTGGGCTGGCCCAGTCAGCTCTACCTTGTTCCCTGCCTCACCTACTAGATCCAGGCACACTCCTGTCCCCATGCAGGCGCCCTGGCCAATCGCATGATAAGAAGTCACAGGCAGCTGCTGAGAGGAAGGGGCGAGTGTCTGAGGTGAGCTGGAGCAGAGAGTGCTTATAAGACTTTTGATCTCAGGACCCCTCTACACTTACAAATTACCAAAAACTCTCAAGAGCTTTCTTTGTGTTGTTTATAGCTATTGATATTTACTATGCTAGAAGTGAATGCTGTAGTGACTTAAAATCATTAATTTTTTAAAAAATAGCAACAATAAACACATGGCCTGTAACATGACTTAAAAAAAAAATAGCTACATTTTCTAGTAAGAGTGACATTGTCTTACATTTTACAAATCTTTTTAATGTCTCCAAAGGGGTTCCTGGGCTACACTTTGAGAGTTGCTGATTAGAGGATCTCACATTTTCAAAGATCCCCAGGCCATTCTGATTCTTCCAGCTGATTTTCCTGGCTGATAGGGAGACAGAATGGACTAGTGGTTAATGATGTAGATTTTGGAGAAAACCAACCTACCTGAGCTTGAATTTTACTTCTACCTGTCACGTGAGCTTGGACAAATCCATCTCTGTGCTTCAGTTTTCTCAGCAATAAAATGGGGCTTTAAAAAGCACCTACTTAGCTGGGTGTGTTGGTGCACACCTGTAATCCCAGCACTGTGGAGGCTGAGGCAGGAGGATCACAAGTTTGAACTCAACCTGGGTGATTTAGTGACTTAGCAAGACCCTGTCTCAAAATAAAAAATAAAAGGGAGATGAAATTCAGTGTGAAGGCTCTGGGTTCACCCCGAGTACCACAAAACAAACAAATAAACAAAAATCATGAATTTTTTAGTTGCTGAGAATGAAGTGACTTACCACTATCAATCTGCTTAGCACAGTACCCACTAATGTGAGCTCTTAGTAAACTCAGAGCCTTCTTCTTGAATGAGCTGTCCATCAGACTGCAAGGCAGGAAGACACAGAGTGACCTTGCTGTGTCACAGAGGGGGCCCCCCAGCTCAGAGAGGGCAAATGACTTTTGCAAGGTCCCAGGCTTGTTGGACCTTGAGCCAGGAGTTTGACTCCTAGCTTTGCACTCTCTCAACAAGACGTGTGTGTGTGTGTGTGTGTGTGTGTGTGTGTGTGTGTGTTCGTGAGAGTAGGAGGAAGCAGATCTTACCTGTCCCAGTAATCCCAGGTGAGCCCCCAGGGCCCATAGAGAACAGCAGGATATCTTGAGGGTAGCTAGCAGGGGAGACTGCCTGACAGCAGCAGCTGATGAGGAAAGGCAAAGCTGGGGAGACATTCCCCAGGCCCAGAGACTTTTTGCCTTGCCTGTGAAGTGCCCCAGCCCTCTCTCCCTGGGGCACTGGGACGTCCAGGGCAGAGAGAATCTGTCATTGGCCAGGATGGCAGTCAGGTGGTGCCCGTTCTCTGGATGCTGCCTGCAGCCTCCTGATAGACCACTGCCGTCTTCTTCCATCTCCCACCACTCCAGCCCATGGAGCCTTCTGGCGTCTTTTTCCCCACACCTGTCTCTGCCTGTGGTTGTGGGGCTGAGGTGGGACACGATGCCTTGGGAAAGGCAGCTGGTGTGTGGGCCGTGCCTGGGCTGGAGAAGAGGCCTCTGCAGATGGGGAGGCGGGTCGGGGAGAGATAGGTACTCACTGAGAGGAAGCTGGCTCTGGCTTGTTGGCCCTTGGGCTGAATTCCCCCGGGCTGGGCGGCTCCTCCTCTGTCAGTTCAACCTGAGCTCCTGGAAGAGCTCACAGGACTGGCCCTTGCACTAACTGCTATGCTTGCTTGCTCTGGAGTGGCTTTCTCAATGGAGGTCTTATTAGAAGTCGATACCCTAAGGAAGCAAAAGCCAGCCCAAAGACCCCCAAGCCTTGAGCACATGCTCTGTCTGAAGTTTAGAGGTTTAGATCTTACCATCACCTTGAAAGCTTGACCACTCTGAAATGCAGCCTCCACTTGGGTGGGGCTCTGGGCTTTGAGTTGAGACCCTTCTATTTAGTGCTCCTACCACATTCCCACCCTGAATAGACAGCAAGACTGAGGTATGCAGTGGAGGACTCCACAGGGCTGCTCCCCCAGCCCTTTGTGCCTGCGTCTTCCTCCATTTAGAAAGTCCTTGCTGGTGAGTGGCAGGTTTGGGAGCCTTAATCAAGGGTCCCATCCTTGGCTCCTGGGCAGTGCCCCCAGGAGAGACCCTAGGGGGTGAGATCCCCTCAGTCTCAGCCCTGCCCCACCCCCTGTCTCTCCTGATGCCAGCAGCCCCCCAGCTCCCGCCCCTGGGCTGTGGGACAGCAGAGGGCCGAGGGGTTGGCTCTGCATACTAATGTCTTTGCCCATTGTCAAAGCCGCTTTGTGCCAGGGAGCTCCATTGAGGCGGCTCCGGGGCGGGCACAATGGGGGCTCTGTCCCCGAGTTCCCCCAAACAGTCACCTGCTTTCAGAGCCTCCCCCACCGCCCCCTACCCGCCCCAGTGTCCGGAGGGCCCGGAGAGCATGGGGGAGTGGGCCCAGGGCCAGGCGACCCTCCCACACTCCCTGGGCAGGCTGGAGAGATGGGCATTTGACAGGGCCGACTGTGGAGGACACAGGAGGGGACAGGCCCAGCTCCCAGGGCAGGGGGAGTCTGTGGATGGAGCTGGAATGCAGGTTCTGTGAGGCCCGAGTTGGGCAGGGGCCCTCAGCCTGCCCACGCCTCCTTCCAATGCCCAGCCTGGGCCCCGGCTGCCCAGCCCCGTCCTCCTCCGCCTGCCACAGGGACGCACTTGAGCTCATATATGCAGGGACACACGGGGCCGCATTCATCTATGCAGCCCCACACACAGCTCCCTGCCCCCCATTCCCAAGCAGATGTGCCCAGACACAGCACAAGAGTGGGGCCCAGAGCTGCACGTCCACACCGTGGTCCACCTGCATACCTCCTCTCACCCACAACGCCTTCCCTCTCGCCCATTTCCATCAGCCACAGCCATGTCAGCACCATCCCCCTCCATGACCCCACTGCCCTCTGCTGCTCTGACACAGGTTATAACAAGTTTGCACTTGTCGTGACCTCAAGAATGTGGCCCTGGGGCGGGAAATGTCCTGCTGCCCAGACCATACCGATTACACGTTAACCATGGACACAACCTCTGCTGAACTCAGAGAATGGCTCCCTCATGATGGAGAGACTTAGAGGTCCAGGACCCCTCAGTGCCAGAGCTGAGTCAAGCACCCTGGGCTGAGGTACAGTGAAGGACTGACCTCCATCCTGACATAGCACAGGCCCAGGGAGACCGTCCTTTGCGTTTGCTTAGTGCACTTGGGTGGGCATAGCCCGGCTCCTCCTGGCCCTGTGAGGCAGAGGACACAGTTCTCCCTTTCCCAGCCAGGCTCTGAGAAGTGACATGCTATGTCCTTGTACTTGGTGGCAAGGCTGGGGCTAGAATGGAGGTCTCTGCCTCTAGTTTTATTCTATTCTATTTTATTTTGCCGTCTCTTGGCAATACTTAGAGGATCCCTTACCCCAAAAGAATTTTAACAGGGCTAAAATGTATCATTTAGTCACCTTCCTTGGGAAGGAGTAGGTGTCTGGTGGCAAGTGATAGCAGAGAGAACATCAGGAATGGGGGCCTTAAACAGGATTCTAGATCTAGAAAGAATCTCAAAAGGTCACTTGGACCCTTCCACTGTGTCCAGGCAGCGTGAGCCTACCTCCTTCCGTTTCCACCAATCCCAGTCCTGCGACTGACCTGGGTCACTGGAGGGAGTGACCCGACCACCTTCTGAGCTAGGCTTGAGAGTTGGAGATAGATCTCTATTGATTACACGTCCTTTGTGATGCCCAGCTTTGACAGTCCCAGCTCATATTCTATGTCTGGGCATGGATCTGTGTGTGGGGTCTGTACTTATCCGACGGATCTGCTGTGGGAATCGTCTAGCAGCTTGGAGCAGATGCCCTCAAAGGGGAAGAAAGAAAGGCCCACCGGGATCCCAGGGACTCCATGGCTGACTGCACAGCGGTGTGTTGGGGCCTGGGAGGGTGGGTGGGGTCACAGCTGCAGAAACTCCACTAGACAGAGAGCTAAGTTAACAGTGGTTTGCTCTGCTGCAAGTGTTATTGAGTGTCATCTTCATGAGCTCACCGGCCCTACGTTGGACGTGTACCCTACTCCTTGTCTAGGTGCCCCCACTCCTCTAGCTACTGGATTCTGCATAAGCCACCTCATCCATCTGTGTACCTCCCCAGCCCTTACACTCTTGTGTGTTCTTCTGCCTCCAAATGTCCCTTTAAATGTCCCCTGTTGGAGAAAAGAGGCCTGCCCAAAGTATGGCCTAACCCCTCCTGCTATACTGGGGCAGTTAGTTGGTTTGAAGAGAATGCATCTCAGTCTAGTCCTGTTTCTAGTGTGTGTCTGCATGCCATCTCTACTCCATTCTCCTTAAGCAAGGAGCGTGGATAAGGAGCACATCGAAAGCTGGAAGGGCTAGAACTGCTTCCTCCCAGGGTGACAATGGACCCTCTTAGACTTTTGTAGTGTGAGAGTTTGCTCTCCATACATGGAACAGTAACTCTGAGAAGGAGAGGGAGTTGAGGGGACCTTGTCAGAGAACATGGCTCAGTTCTCAGAGTAGGAATTATAGGCACAGAGTATCTAAGGGTTTCTCTTTCCTTCATGGGTGCACATGAGAACAAATTGCTTAGGCAGAGTGGATAAAATTTGACGCAACAGGAAGAATACCCTGCGTTTAATGTATCACTAAGTGTAGGGGAGGGACAGAAAGGGGTGGAGAATCACTCTCCCTGGTGAGGAGAGGTCCCTCATTAGCCACCTATTGAACAAAGGCTGGGTGGCTCAGGAGATAATTCCAATGGCTCACAGAGCCCTGTAGGACCAAAGTGTTTCCAACTGTCTCCAAGGAATTCCTGTGATCCTTTTTGCAGCCTCCAGAGAGAGCATCATTGGATGTAAACCCAGCCCCACGCCCAGGGACTTCACTGTTTACTGTTTATTCTGTTCTCTTCTTATGGGGCTGAAGGAGGCCCCTTTGGACTGCTGGACAGAAGGGTCAGATCAAACACATCCTGGACAGGGGAAGAGCCACATGGGTAATTTTCCAGTGATGGCTCTTCACCAACTGGCAGCTTGGGCCCTGACAGTCAGAATTGGCAGGAAGAGAGAAGTTGGGGTGAAGAAGGCCAGGGCCATGGCTCTGATTCTGATATAAAATGAGATGCCCCACTAGCTTGCTCTGTGATCTTGGGAGAGTTGCTCCTTTTTCCTAGGATTTCACTTCCTCTTCTGAGAAATGAAGAGATTGAATGGGATGACCACGGAGAGGTTCCCAGCACCAACATCCTATGACACAACACAGCAAGACGACAAGCAGTCTGAGCAGGCTGGGGTTCAGCTTGCAGGACCACCCCTTCCAGGCAGTCCTCCTGGAGCGCTAAGCTCTCTAAGTCTAGTTTCCATACCATGAGCATGAGGGCAAGGCTATCACCAACTTCCAGGTCCAGAGACATCTAAACTGAGGCCTGAAGGAGCAGAAATTACCCAAGCAAAGTGGGATGGGAAGAGTATTCCAGAGACAATCCTATTATTTGCAAAGAACTGTTGACAGGAGAGAGCATGGGGAGAGGTTTCAGTGGCTGGTAAGTAGGGAACACGTGAGGGGTGGAGAAGGGTACAGAATATTGATGCTGGGGAGGTCAGCAGAGGCCTGGTTATTGTGTACTTGGTCCACCTGTCCTGCAGGCTTAGAGATAAGTCCCTTTGTTCCTCCTCTGCCCTCTTTTTCTTTTTTCTGGTACCAGGAATCGAACTCACAACCTTGCGCTTGCCTGGCAGGCGCTGTGCCGTTGAGCTAAATCCCCAGCCCCTCAGCCCTCCTTTTCTGACTTTTCCCACCCTTTCTTCAGAGACTTATCCTTCTTCTCCTTGCTCACATGGGCGCTGGAGGCACTGGGACCTCAGGAGGACCTGTTGGTCCAGGGTGAAACTTCAGGTCCAGGGCCAACTGGCCCTGCAGGAGTTTGGGGCAAAGGCCTGACATTTTCTTCTGCCTTTCCCCGCCATGGAAGAGGAGTCTACCCTCCACGTAAGACTCTGGATTTCTGGAGTGGTGGCACTCCTGCCAAGCACAGTGTAGGTACTATGGGCCTCAGTTTCCCTATCTGGCCGCCCTCACTATGAGAGCAGTGAGTGTGTTGATGAGATGGGGCTGAGGGCAGCTTGGAATACGGACTGAGGGAACCTACAGAAAAGGGGGCTCCTCTGTCTAGAGTGAAGGCTGCAGGAGGACTGAGTCAGTGCCCCCAAGCGCCCAGAAGTTCAGTGGGAAGCAGAGGACGAAGAATTCTGAAAAGAGGCGGAGGGAGGAAAAAGTAATGTAGACTATAAGTCCATGGGCCCTTTTAAGTCCAGAAATACTGGGCATGGAAGAGAAAAAGATGAACAAAGTAAAGGTTAAGAATCAGCTCAGAAAAGGTTCTCCTCTTTGGGAAGACGGGTGGTCCTTTCTGGAAGAAGGAGGTCAATCACTGGCACCTGTGAGAGCTGCTGTTGGGAGATGCTCCCACATCAGAGAGTGACCCTGTGCTTCACCTCGTTCCTCTGCTGTCTTTGGGTCCCCCCAGCCACCAAGGCGCAAGCCCCGCCTTGTCACTAGCCAATGTGACCTCAAGATGACAGATGAGAAAGTGGGTAGAGAAGAGGTCTTCAGCTGGGCTCTTGCCCATTTCCCTTTCTTCTCTAAAGGAATCTAAAGATTTTCCAGGATCTCTACCAGGGTCCTGGGAGCCCCAAAGAGTAAGTCCTGTCAGCTTGGACATTCTCTAGTTTCTCAGATTCTGGCACCAGATCTGGTGACAGGTCTCCTGAGGCCTCGCCCTCCTGGGCCCTGACTAGTCGCCAGCTCCCTGGAGTCCTTGAGTTTGAGGACACAGAATGGGCAGATCCTAGGGCCTGGAGGGTGAGACTGAGGAATTTAGCAGTGTTCAGCTCTCCTCACTGCAAATGTTCCCCATCTCTAGGCAGTTGAGAGGGTCTGGGAGGAAGCCTCAAATGATAGGAAAGTGGGATAAAGGGTAGTGAGCTAAAAGCTCCCTGGAATTCTGAGCTATAGTAAATCCTACCTCACAAATCACTATTTCTCTAGAGAAAGCAGAAATAAGGCAGTGGATTACCTAAGCATCATCAAGCCACCGGTGTGTAGAGAAGCAATATGAATAAAAAGTCCCCAGAAGCTGGAGACAGAGGTTCTGGTTTGCCATGAAATAAACATCAGCAAGTTACCTTACCTCGCTGAGCTTTAGTTTCTCTAATTCAGCAGAATATTCCTTCACCTGCAGAGGAAGATAATAACATCCTCATTTGTATAAGGACCTAACAGATTTCACATACTCTGCTGATCTCATGTTCTCCTGAACACACAATGCAAAGGTTTACTGCCTTCTTAGGTGAGGAAACTGAACACTAGAGAGATTAAGAGATTGGCTGCAGTTCCCATAGCTAATCAATGACACAGACCAGGATGGCAAGTAGTGGCAAAAGAATAGATAAGGACCTTTGGCTGTGACCAAGGCACACCAGGATAACGAATAGGATTCATTTGTCAGGCTAACTCCATTTGATTGGAAATAGCTCTCTGGGTCACCATGTTAAGCGAGATTCTGGAGCACAGTCAGAAAAAACATCCTGTGGCAGAGTAAGGATATACTCTGGGGGTAGAGCTCATGATTCACATAGACTATATAGCTGACCTCCCTAGTCCAGAATCACCTGAAGATTTCCAGTCTTAGTCCTTCTCTATTTATCAATTAGGTTAACTTCAGAGGTACTATTCTTAAAAGATGATTGAGATACAATCTATGCCTTGAAAAAGCTCACAATTTCTTGAGACGTATACAGAAGGGGTCCTGGAGGGACTGGGGGACAAGAGAGACATTCCAGGCAGAGCGGCCTGCAGGAGCAAGGGCGTGGGGACAGGCAAGGGGAGCATGGGTCATGTTCTCTGCAGCTGGAATATGGGGACATAGAGTGAGAGGAGGAACTGAAAGCTAAGTGAGGTCAGATAGCGAAGGATTCCGAATACTATGTCAGGCAGTTCAGGTTTCATCACCAATGCTGTGCTGTCGGAGCCCATGAAAGGATTCCAAAGCAGAGCAGAGTGATGGGATCAGAATGTCGTGCAGAAAGCCACCGTGGCAGCCTAGGGGTCGGGCAGGAGGAAGGCGAGCCCCGGGGGCAGGAGGGCTGGGAGATCATTGCAACATTTTAAGTGAAAGAAAATACGAGGCTGAACTAGGGCAGCCTCAAAGGATATGGAGAGATGCCCACAAGGCAGAGTTGATAAGACTTACTGACCCGCTGGGATGAGGAGCAGGTTTCTAGCTTAAGCCCTGAATGGGTCATAACTTTGTGAACAAGAAAGGGCATAGGCATACAAAAAAGACTCTAAGGAGAGAGAGCATAGGTCCGAACATGTTAAAGTTGGAATGTTCCAGAGAGAGGGTGCTCGTAAGTCCTTGCACAGATATCACGGAGTTGAAGTGGAATCCATGGAGTGGTTGGAACCCTACAGGAAGGGAAGTAGAGCGGTTAGGGAGGCGAGCCAAGGATGGATGCCTGGGAAACACCAGCACTGACTGGGAAGAGGAGAGATCACAGCAAAAGAGACAGAGCCACAGTAAACAGGCTGAGAGAAACCTGGAGAACATGAAGCCAGCGAGTAACAAGACTTCCCACATGCTTAGTTAGGACTCCACAACTCCAAGAGCTCTTGCAGACAAGATCTCGTTGAACTCTCCCACCTCCTCCACTTTCCTAGGCCCGTGCTGCAGATCAAGGAAATGGAAACTCAGAAGTTTAAGTGATTTGCCCCAAATCACTAAGCCTAGAAGTGGCAGAGCCATGTAATGGCTAATTAAGGTCTGTAAAATCTATAGATTCCCACCACATGGCAACAGAAGCTAGAGAGGGTGGGCTGAGAATGCTCAAGCTGGTCATCAGCCTTCAATGCTGCGGACGGGCTGCTGGGTTTGAAGACTGAAAAAAATGCCCTTGGATTTAATGACTAGGAGGTCAGCAGTGACCTTGGAGAGAGTTTCCTGTTGCTTTTAACTGCCACTCAGTGTGGCTATATGGATCAAGTGGAACTGTTTTGAATTTAACAAGTGCACTGCAGACTGCAAAGCCATATATTTTGCAGATGGTTGCTTTTATTATTTTAATTGTTTTACTAGCTCAAACCTTTTCATATTATCAATATGAGACCTGTATGTTTATTTATTTTTGTGGCGCTGCCAGTTGAACCAAGGGCTTTGCACATGTGATGCAAATGTTCTACTACTGATCTAAACCCCCAGTCCCAAGACACATTTGTTTGTTTGTTTCTTTGAGACACGGTCTCACTACATAGTTGTCTCACTACAGTTCAGGCCAGCACTGAACTCACAAAATAGCCCAGGCTGGCCTTGAATTTGTAGTGATCCTCCTGCCTCAGCCCGCCTCGTGCTGGGATTACAGGTGTACACCACCGTGCCCAGCTCCCATTTATTTTTAATTGGCAATTTCATGTAGTTGGATCTAATAGTAAAAAGAGTGGGCTCAGGTGTTGGTAGGGACAGTGAGAGATGAAAGGCTAAAAGTGTAGGCTGCTGAAGCAAGGGCAGCCTACGGGACTGGAAAACCCTGCCCCCTGGTGGCAGGGAGGTAACTTCAGCCCTGGGTGGAGACGAGCAGGTAGCTGGTGACATAGGGGAATTTGTGGGATGTTCTCTCACACCTCTCCTACTACCTTCAGTAGTTCCTTCCTGCCCCCTCCGCTGGAAACTCAGCACACTTGGGTGGAGGTGAATTCTGTGGAGGTGAATTCTCCGCAGTCAGTGTCTGAGAGAAGTTGGACATGGAATCCCTTGTTGGAGAATCCTAGGAGCCTGGCCCTGGCCGTGACAGATTGGAGATGCAAGACAGAGCTGACTGGTGAAGGAGAGATCCTGTACAAGGATGCTCCTCATCGCCCATTTCTCCCTAACCCAGCCCAGACCCTCAGATTTTCCATAGCATCCTTTGGAACCTTCCATCTCTCATGTCTTACTGATAACAACAGGATCACAGTAACAGGAGGAATCATTCCTGTACAATATATGCCCCTGCTTCCAGAAGAATCTCAGCTCAAGTAGATGTTCTCCTGAGGTGAGGTCCCAGAAGGGCCAGGCTGGGAGGCTCTAGAGATGGCTGGGGCTGGGCTAGAGGAGGCAGTGGTGCAGCCTCTGTCCTCGGTTGAACTCTGTGCAGTGCCAAGCTCTTCACAAAGAACCAGCTCCCTGCAGAGCCCAGGATGTGCAGCCCCACAGTCCCAGACGATGGTTAGGAGCAGACATGGTGGCCAGTAATGGCTCAGGGGGTAAATGTGCTAGGGGTGGAGGGGAGGTTTGGAGAGTAGGTGCATAAAGAGGCAGCGTGCCAGGAAGTCATCCCCACTATCTAGCCAGGGACAGAGTGGGTCCCTGAGATGCTGCCCTCTGGGAAGTTCTCTGCGGGAAGACAGTTTCTTTCCTGCAGGGGACAGAAGGCACCGGCTGGGGACTGGGATGGAGCAAGGGGCAGTGGTCCCAGTCAGCTCACTGACAGGCAGTGATGTTGTCTACACGGAGGCGAACATCTGATGTGGCTTCATCACTTTGTCCCTCCCTCTCTTAACTGGAAAACACACAGGGGGGTCAGAGGGGCCAGGCAGAAGTCACAGGCTCCCAGGAAATGCTCTGAAGGCTTTTATCCTTTCTTTTGATCAAACTCTGTGAACTTTCCAAACGTTGACACAAGGGAAGAAAAGCCTATTCTTCCCTGGTCCAGGGCTGCGGTGTCAGGCTGGGGCTAGAGGACGGGAGGGCCAGGGGGCAGGAGACTCAGAGGGTGGGAGACAGAGGCAGCAGTGACTCAGCTGCAAAGTCAGGCCCCTGGACACACACACACTGCCCTTTCTTCCCCACCTCAAGATTTGTGTGCATCTGGCCCCATTTCTACTTGTTTGTTTTCCTTGGGGCAAGACAGGAGGGAGACTAATGAATAAGGACATTAAGTTTGAAAAGAACCCTAAACTCTACTCCATTCTTCTTGCAACCTTGAGGACTTACATAACCCTGCAGAGCTTTTCTTACCGTCCTTCCTCTTGTACCCCTCTTCTTTCTCTTCTCTTCCCCTCTCACTCATTAAGAGCACTTGGAAGCCCAGAAATGCGTCTTTTCAGTCCCCAGCCCCGCCGATCTCCTTCTGGAAGCCTCTAAGATCACTATTCAAGTGGGACTCAGCATCCATAAAAGAGATAATGTAGTTGGTGAGAGGATGCTGAGTAGCTGTTTCCTTTCTCTACCAAGGCCGATGGGAGGAGGTTTGCCTGGATAGGGAATTTGAAAGCGGGAAACGGCCTTAGTTATTTTCTAACACAGCACCTCCAAGGTGACCCCCATGGCGCTCTGAGTGGCAGAGGAGCGTGAACTTCAGCCCAGAGCTACAGGAACCATACACAGCACATCCTTAAAATGTTTTTGTCTTTAAAAATGCAAATGTTTCATTGTACTCCACTGTGTGCTGCTTGTGTCCAAACATTATTTTCCCTCGACATCTTTAAAATGAGTATCTGAGGAAAATACGCTAGAGTGGCTCCTGTGGCTCCGAGTTCCTCCTGCACATGGATGTGTGCTCTAGTTACAGTGAGGAACTGACACAGTCTCTATGCACAGGGAAAGAAATGAAGGCCTAGAGGGTTACGGACTTGCCCAAGTTCATAGAGGGTGCCCAGCAGAACTGTGATTGGCATCCAAGTCTCTCACTTCCCAGCCCAGGGCACTTTCCAGCAGGCAATACTGCTCTTTGTTTCTGGGCAGGGTCCTACCCATCCTTCTAGCTGGGCACAGTGGTGCAAACCTGTAATCCCAGTACTTGGGAAGCAGAGACAGCAGGATTGCTGGGAGTTCCAGATAAGCCTGGGCGAATAGTTCAAGGCCAGCCTGAGCTACATAGCAAGACCCCGTCTCAAAAAACAAAAACAAAAACAAACCAAACAACATAACCCATCCTTATGCCTGATTCTCTCCCTGCATCTCCAGAACGCTATCAATGGAGTCATCCTTAGCTCAGCTGTCTCAGGCGAAAGAGATTCTAGAATCAGTCCTACCTCAGGTGCTGAAATCAATGGCTCAGAATCCCACTGTCTGTGAGCAGGGCTTTCCCGACACAGAGCTGGAGTATGATGGGCAGACCCCGTGGCAGAATGTGAGCTGGTATTGTAATTCCCATTTCTGTCCTCAGTCATTTATCTATACCCAATAATGACTGGCTTAGAAATACTTTCCAATCCAAAATATGAGCTGTGATAAAAAGGTGAAGAATGTTTAAATGGTTTAAAAAATATAGTGAAGGACACATTATCTTTAATGTTCCTCGAAATCGTCCTGCTCACTTTCAACAGACTTATTCTATTATTCTCACCACTTTCTGAAGCAGTTCTGTGAATCTTCTATCGTGAGTGCCTTTGGCTGTTCTGTTGTGGCTGCCTCAATGTCCTGAACTTATAAAAATTTAACTTTCATGGTCGTTTTGACTCTGGGAGAGATCTAAAAGTTGCATAGTGCCAGATCTAGGGAATGAAATGGACAAGGAAGGACCCATGGTAATGTTTCTACAAACCTCCTTTTCCACTGGATGGCACTCGGCAGCAGCATTCGGCATATTTTTGATCACATCTCATAAAGACACTCACAAAAGGGGGATTCAGAACTGCTTCAGAAAACTACAACATTCAGGTGTGGTGATGCTTGGGAAGCTGAGACAGGAGACTTGCCATGAGTTCAAGGCCAGCCTGGGATACATAGTGAGTTCAAAGCCAGCCTGAACTACACAGCGAGACCCTGTCTCAAACAAAACAAGAGAAAATTACAAGAATAATGGGCTAAGTCTTTGAAGCAAAGGGGAATATTTTGAGGGAGGTTAATGGCAATGTGTCTTTTACTGTATTACATGTTTAATATTTAAACGTTCACCATATATTTTGATCACACCTTATGACTGAATTAGTTAGTAGATATATTTCTCCTGTCTTCCTGGAAACTATCTCCTTTTTGATCCCATTTCCAAATCCCTAAGTCAAGAAAGAAATTCCCTTCCAGGTGGAAATAAGGAGAACACTAAAGAGGTTTTAGGGCTTAGAATGCCTCTATTAAGACGGACACCTAATCTTGGAGTCTGAGAGAACAGAAGGATAAAGTGTGATAGAGAATTTGAAGGTGAGACCTGGCTTGGATGGACAACATGCTGTTCCTCCATATCCCCGTCTAAAAATCAGATCTCCAGGCTGAGCCCTTGGAGTTGGAGAAGCATGATCCAGAGAGATGCGTATGAGAAAGGAGAAACGGAAAACAGAAAGGGAAAATGTTTTAGTAACTGCCAGGGCTAAAAGTAGGAGAGGGCGCAGGGCAGCAGAAATGAAAGCAGGGACGGAAAAACACGTAAGAGGAGAGCCCGAGAGAAGGGAACGCTAAAGGATAAAGACAGGCTGTATGAAAGAAGCAGCAACCACAATGGGAGGCTATTGCTTCCCGTGGCTGCATGCACCCTGGCCATCATTGCTAGTGACTTTTCACACCCACCTGGCTCCTGGGTGGCATTTTCTGAGGAGTCGAGTCTGGGGTTTCATCAGTGAAGGCAAACTCCATAGGATTAATCTCAAGCTACAGAGAAAAGGACTTTGGCATCCAGTCAGAACCAGGTACGAATCCCAGCTCTGCCACAAGACGTCACTTGACCCTCTGACTCTGTTTCCTAAGCAGCAATTATAAGGATAATAAGACTCACTTTACAGAGCTGAAACGTGAGGTGATGCCGGTCTGAAGTTGGCGTTCAGTAAGTGGTAGCGTTTCCCCACCATCACCTTTCCATTTCCCCGAAACTAACATTCTGAAGAGGAACTACTCATGGCCAAAAAAGGAAAGTCACTCCATGGCCCTGTGCAACAGCGGGCTCAAGTGCCACGTGGGAGGGGCTGAGCTCTGCTTCTGACCCCCGCAAGGGCCGCGCCCCAACACGCACACCGAGGCTGTGGCTGATGCCCTCCATCCTGGCTGCCCAACCTTAAATGCACGAAGAGGACTGCCAGCGAGAGGACTGTAGAATCAGAGCACATCGCTCTTTCTCCAGTTCTTCCCTTTAAGGCCTTTCCGTCACTTCAATGTGAACAAATGCCTTCTAATTCCCCGGCTGGCCCTGGATTTCCTCGGTGTTATATCTTTTGCTCACATTCCCCTTTCATTAGCAGGGCCTTCTCTTTGAAAGCCCCCTCTCCAAACCCTGATCTCTCAGGGTCCAAATCTTGCCTATCCTTCAGGATGAGGTCCCATGACACTTTTACGGAGTCTTCCCTGAGTGAGGCAGTCAGGTATAGAAGAAAAGCGCAAGTCCTGGTTGTTTGCTTACTAAATATGTTTCATGCTCTGAATGGGAATAATAACATTCTCATAGGGTTGTTAGGGGAGTTGAACATTGAAAGAATGTTCAGCTTAGCCCAGCTTAGTCCAGTGCCGAGCACGTAATAGTCAGTGCGTATTAGTTACCTCTCTAACTCTGATCCTTTGAACTAGGTGTCACCTTTCCCATCACACACTGCCCTCACACTTCACTGAGACTTTCCCTGTGGCACTTACGACTTCCTGCTTGGTTCATGGTTGCTTTCGTTATCAGATTGTAAAGTCTTCAAGAAGAGAATTTTTATCTGATCCATCTTCATAATTTCAGGGTCTTATGTAGAATCTGGTACTCAGTAGATTCTAAAAAAAAAAAGTTAATTGTATGAATGCATGAAAAAACAACAATGCACATGGCGGGTGACACCATTACATATGGAAATGTTTGGTTTGTTTGTATATCTATTACTGTTATTAATTTAGTCATTGGGGTTTCCGTGTGTACAAGGAACAGAGAAAACATCATGAGAGAATACACAAGCAAGAAGTGAGGGAGATGCAAAAAAAAATGCAAAAGCCCCAAAGGCCCCAGGCCAGAAGGAAGTTCTATCCATGCTATCAAGAACAAGCTCTCCCACATCCCTCAGCTCTACCATGAGGACAGAGTCCCTTCCGCTTCTTAGAGTGACCCATACAACTGGAGCAGGTTGGGAGCGCCTTTCTACCCATTAACTTGTTCATAAAATACTTCGTGACTTAGTACATGTCGGGCATCGTGCTAATTGTTAGGGTAACCAAGATCCATTCTGCCTAGACTCTTCTTTCAGTAAGGCTTTTCAGTAAGAAGATAAACAATTGCCATAAAGGGCACTGATGTATGTAGATACACCCGTATGTGAACTTGGGAAAAGGGGGGATCACAGAAGGCTTCATGGAAGAGAGATCATCTGAACTGAGCTCAGGAGGCCAAGAAAATAGAAGAGCATGAATGATCATGTGAAGGCAGGAATGCCTGTGAGGATGGCAGGGAATGGAGAGCCACTGGTTGCCTAAAGTGTGCCAGCGGAGAGGAGCAGCAGGAAATAAGGCTGGGAAAGAAGGCTAGGAGTTGATCACAGGGCTGGGTGTGGTGGTGCACACCCATAATCTAAGCATTTGGGTGGCTGAGGCAGGAGAATCACTTCAAGTTCTGGACCAGTCTAACTTACATGGTGAGACCCTGTCTCAAACCCCTCTTAAAAAAAAAAAAAAAAGAAGTAGATCAGAGAATACCCTGGGGGCCATCTCAGTCTGCCCTCTCTCTGACCTCTGTGACAGACAGTGAGGAGATTAAGTGGTTTGGTATTTTGTTGTTGTTTGAGCTGGGGAAGGACCTGAGACAGCTACAGTGTAAAGGAAAGTGAATGAGTTTTGGAGTCAGAGGACCTGAACAGGAGTCCAGTTCTATAATTTACTAAGTCATGTCATCTTGCTGAGCTTCAGTTTTCTCATTCATAAAATAAGGATTATGATCTTAATGCCTCCCAGGAATAATGCCATGAAAATCAAATGTAAATGTGCTTTATAAAGTACTGGATAAATCTTCACTGATTTACAATCAGAGGTGCAATTGAGGAAGAGTTACCCAGGAGCGATGTAGAATGGGTTTGAGGAAAGAAAGAATGGAGATGGGATGAGTGGGAAGCCATGCAGCCGTTCAGCCAGGGGCATTAAGGAAGACAAAGAAATGAAGGTGAGGAGGCACAAGGAAAAGAATCCATAGCACACGGCATTAGGTGGACGCTGAGTGAGGAGAGAGAGTTTGAGATGATCTTCGGTGTGTGGCTGGGGATTTTGCAAGGGGAACAATGTAATACAGGACAAATAGTTTACAGAGTTATTTTATAATAGTCACCCAAAGAATCACATACAGAGTACAGGAAATCTGTCCACACATTAAAGACCAAAGAATCCAGCTGAGGGCCTGGATCCCAGGGCAATGTCCTGCATAAGTCCAGCTGAACACCTAGAACCCCTAACAATGCCCCCCATGAGTCCAGCTGGAGGCCTAGAGCCCATGACAATGTCTCATGAAGGCCTGTTTCACAGATCTGCACCAGGAAGGCCCAAAGGTCAGTGGTGGGAGCTAGGAAGTCTGTGCCAGCAGGATGAAGGATCTGTGCTAGCAGGCTGAGGAATCTGAACTGGAGCCAGGAAGTGATGCTCAAAGTGAGAACCAGAGCTCCCCTAAAAAGTACCACAGCCAGCCTCAGCAAAAGTGAGGTCCTGAGCTCCTCTGACGATAAGAAAAGCTGAGTTCCCATGAGGAAAGCTAACATCACAAGCTTCTCCAGGAGACTGAGCAGTGCATCATCTTCCCCTCTGGAGCCAGGAAGCAACGATCAAAGTGAGGACCAGAGCTCCCCCAAAGTGAACCGAAGCCATTCTCAGCGACAACGAGGTCCTGAGCTCCTCTTCTGACAAGAACAGCCAAGTTCATCAGGAAAGTCAGCATGACAAGGTCCTCCAGCAGAATAGCCCAGAAAAACCAGCAGCTCCCTAATAGTTTCCCAAACAGCTTCTAACAGCCTCTCTAATAGCCTCTCTCCTTCTTCTCCAGCTCTGCCTCTTATGCTGCTGGCAACAGTCCTCAGGTGGGCTCCCACACCCAGCACCATGCTGACTCAGTTCAGCTGGGTCTTACAAGTTGACCACCCATTGTCAACCCACCACACCAGGCTTTGACCTGGGGTACCTGGGAGAATGATGGCATCTTCAGTGGTGATTTAGGGAACCAAAGAGGCGAGCAAGTGGGAGAAGACAGAGGATTCACTCACATTTGGAAGTGAATGCCTTTGGTCTCTGTATGCCCACACTCCTTTCAGTCAAGCTGCCCTTGTAGCTGAGAAAATTGATAAAGCTCCTCCCTTTGGGTGCTTTCCTCCAAGGTGATGGGTTTTGGGAGGTGATACACAGCTTTTCCCTGCCCCTCCACCAGCTGGAGGGGGTTGAAACAACCTTTCTGGCCACCTCCTTTAGCATAGTCAACTCTAGGGCTCCAAGGCAATTTAAAGGATCCTTCTCTCACCATCCTCCTGCAAAAGAACAGTTGACCCAGACGAGGGCTCCTACTGAGGCCTTTGGGCTTTCTTACTCCCACCTTTCAAAAAAGGCTTTGTAAGCCTCTGTGATATTAGTGAAGCCTGTGTAAAGGTGGGTCCCATCTTGCTGTGCCATGGCTCCCTGAAGGTCTCCATGGACTCAGTATCTCCTGGGAGGCAAACCAAGGCTGTGGGGACACCCCCCCTCTGCATCTGCCTGTCCAGCTCAGGCTTTCAGTTATCCCTTCAGCCGGTCTTTCTTAGCAGCTGTAGTTGGTTCTGGGGAAACAGATACAAGGCACAGTCCTGGCCTTAAATTAAGAGCTCACAGATGGCAAACAGCGATACACAAACATTTCAAAGCACCACGGTGTGACAGCATGGTACTTTGTGCAAGAGCGTGCTCAGTAAACCCATGCCTAAGTGGGGTGGGAGAGAGCACAGGGAAGATGAACAATTTCTCTGAGGGTGGAGAATCCTTCCAAGGGCATCTCCAAAGCATGAATTTGGTTTTGATGGGTAAGCTGGAGATCGTCAGGTAGACACTGGGCTGGGCAGTACAAAAGCTGGTCCAAAGGTGAAAAGGATCAGACAGTGAGGCTCTTTCCAGAACTAGGATCTGTGGAAAACCGTCAAGAGGAAGGCCCAGAGGTAGGCAGAGACCAGTTACTAAGGGCCTTGAATCCTGTGCTAAGAAGCTTGCAGCTTATCCTGAAAGCAATAGGAGGCCTTAGCCAATTTTAGTCATGAGCGTCACGAATCATTTCCTTACTTGAGAGCAGTTCTGCACTCTGATAAATTTATCCATTTAGAAGATAAGTGACTGTCAGGGAAAATAAATGAGCTCGAAGGTAAAGAAAGGCTGCTCTGGGAGGAGCTGGCAGCATTAAACAGGAGGTGGGCGTGGCGTTTGCTGAAGGACCATGCCGGACATCACTGTAGCTGTGGCTGGCTTTTGTTCTGGGGGAAAGAATCATTAGTACCGTTCTTAGAGGAGGAAGATGGTGGATGTCCCTGTTTTTGTCTGTTCATTGCTCAGAGGCTGGTCTTCTCTTCAGAATGCTGGGCCTGGCATTTGGCTGAGAGGGGAAATAGCGCCCTCTGGAGGAGGGAAGATGTATATTTTGGGTGGGCCACAACAAATCACTTCCAGAACTTTGGCCTGCTTCCTTCCCCAGGGGCCTGGCCAACTTGGGGGTGGAGTGTACTGATTGTTTATCCACTCTGACTCTGGCCACCGTGGAGAACAAAGCGCCTGGCTGTGGGAGGTGGCACAACAGCTGGGAGCAGCAGATCACAGCTGGAGGTGGCAGATACAAAGGCTGGCAACAGCAGGCAACAGCTGGAGGCGGCAAACATAACAGCCAGAGGCAGCAGAGGCTAGCCAGTAGCCAAAATCTCCAGTGCCCACGTGTCCACAGCCTTTACACTGGGCTCAGAAGCCCCAGGTTCTGTCTTCTCTAGCTCAGCTGTGATCCTCTGTATGAGGTAGCACAGAGTACCTCCTGAGAGCAGGGGACCCATGCCAATAAACCCGGGGTTCACAGAAGCAGTTGCTGCAATTAAAAAGTTCTAGACCAGGAGCCTGAAGGCCTCTACCACTAACCTAGTTAGGGTCAAATCTCTCTGAGCCTTAGTTTGTACTGATACCTTTCTACCTACCTCATGGTGTGAGGATCAAATTACTTTTTTGTTGCTGTTGTTGTTTTATGGGAATCAAACTCAGGACCTTGCACTTGCCAGGCAGGCGCCCTGCCATTGAGCTACACCCCTGGCCCCCATGGCTTTTATTTTTCAAATTACATATTTTATAAACCTAAAATGATAAGTAATCATAGACTTATTTTGAGAATGGTAAACAAAGCTTTCCATGGGCCCTCAGAGCTTCCATTCTCCCCAGTATGCAGAATTTCCCCTCAACACAAAACCAGGACTTTGACAAAGAATCACATCAGTACGTAAGTGCAGGGGCAGAGGTGGTAGGAGGAGACAGGCATCCCCATCCTCCAGGAGTGCAGCTGGAAGGTTACAGACGATCTTTCAATCCCCATTCAAAGTTTAATCTCCTCTATCATCTCTGCAAAATGCTCATCCAATCTACCCTAGAATACCTTCAGGGTCCGGGCACTCTCCATGTTTAGAGGAGCTCTTAAATTTGGCTTGCCCTCATTGTTACAGAGCCCTTTGTAATAGCAGTCTGGAATCTTTCTTCCTGTAGTTTGAACTTACTGGCTCTGAATGTTCCTGTTGCAGCTCAAAGAACTAGTCCAAACTTTTACTCGCATGACAGCCCTTCTCAAGCCAACTATCTGCAGACATCTGCTACATCCCTCAGTTTGTCTCTTCTTTTGCCTAAATCCCCCATTTCCTTTAACTTTTTCTCATGCGATCTGGTCCTGAATCCTCTCACATCCCGATTGCTCCCAGAGACTGGATACTGCAGTGCAGGATAAACTGAGGAGAGTGGAATCAATTTAGCTTGTACTGCTTTTTTGTTAATGAGAATACATGAATAACTTACTTTGGTTTATTTTCTACTAAAATGTTTCTACTAAATTGTTTTCCTGGTGCGGCTTGCTAAATTACAGCTTCCCAATCCCGAACTTGCTTTTAGGATATTTTGAACCCAAACTCATAAATCAACATTTATCCTTCTTGTTAGATTGGGCCCATTCATCGGCTCCTTTCCAGTCCTAGCTCTACTTAGCCCCTGCATTTTCAACTGCCCTCCCAGCTTTCTGTCACCCACATAGCTGATGTCTATAGTACTATCTAATTTTGAAGAAAAAATTTTTTCAAGAACAGTGAATAAGGTAAGAACAAAGATAAAGCTCTCTGGTGCATCAAGGGAAAACTAATTCCAGATCTTCACGGTCCACTCATCAGTACCACTGGTTTATTTTTAAATTTTGATGTCACCTCACTAGTTGCCATTCTGTTCATTTTTCTCTGTCTTGCCCCCAAGGATATAATGAGAGATCTTATAAAAAATCTTGCTGAAGCTTAGATACACTTTATCTATTGCATTTCTCTAATTTGTCAACTTAATAAGCTTATCACACAAGGAAATCACTTGGACGTGACTTGTTCTTGGTGAACCCATGCTGAATCTTACTGATAACTTCCTCTCTTATTCCATTCAAGAATTTTGTCTAGGATCAGTGTCTTGCCTGTCTGTCTATACTTTATGAAATGTACATGTTTTTTCTTTTTGAAAATTAAAATTATGTTCATTTACCTTCAACTCTGCAGTAATTCTTCTCTTCTTTAATATTTCTCAAAATTCCTTACAGAGACTTTATATCTTCTTTTCAAGATTATGAAGATTACATGAAAGGGTATGCTTATGTGTGGACTGTAAAATAGTACAGGCATTATGGTGGTTATTTGTTTATTACCACTACTGAGTAAATAGGGGCTTTAATGCCCTTAAATAGGAAGTCTTCACACTTCAGAGTTGGAAAGCTTGTTTTTGCTCCAAAGTAACCAGGGCACTGAGCAACAAGCCGCACTCCAGTCTAGGTGAACAATAGTATCCCATAGATAAAAATTCCAAACGGCCCATAGGCTGGTAAAATGGGCATTCTGGTCACCTCTGAAGATTCTTGGGCTTCTCAGCCATTGGTGATTTTCAGTTCACAACCTACCTGGATAGGAATATGGATGAACCTAGTAATTTAGAATTTTCCAGGGGCAAGCCAGGGCAAAACAGAGGAGGGAGAAGGTGTGAATAATAATAAAGCAGTGCTTCAGATTCTTTTGAAATGGAGAACGTGACAGGGCTCTCTATCTCCACAAAGGGCCAAACTCTCCACGTCACCGTGCCCCTTCTGAGAGGATCTGGTCATCAAATTCAGAGTCCAAGGGCTCAAGTGATTAAAATTTTCTCTGGTGGAAAAGTACAAGTCACTCCCTGGGCAGGGGTGTGCCAGGCACCTTGTGTTAAGGGAATGGTCTCCTGTTTCAGTGCCTTGTCCCACTTTCTACTACGATCAGGGCACATAGCGGGCTGAATTTGAGCCTGTGCAGACAGGGCCACTAACTAGCAGGCACTCCTACTGTTCCTACTTCAGTCTGTCAGGACAATTCTGCTACCTATAACCTGGCAATTCTGCCAATTCTTGGGAAAATGTCCCAGTGCTTCTAGGGAGCTTATGTACGCTGTTTCTCTCCCACCACTGCATATTTCTATTCGTTCAACTCCTGTCTATGTTCTTCCTAATATCAACCTAGACCCTAACTCAGAAACTAACTTCCTCAGGTGATGCAAACAGATGAAGAAGATGATATTAATGATAAAAGAATTGGGTGGGTACTTGTAGAGCATCTTGAATGGTAGAGGAATGAGCAATTTCTGCTATTTCCTCAGCCAGACGGGTAGCTTAGTACCATCAACAGGTATTAATTTGGGTCTAGGAAAGAAAATAGAGAAATTAAGAGTATGTGTGTATGGTAAGAAGATTGACCTGGGAGAATTTCAATGGAATAACCTTTCTTGCCTTATAATATTCATGTGGATGAGGAAGGTACCTATTTCAAAATTACATACTGTCACAGAACTGGTTTTGTGGAGATCAGTAGAGCCTTCTCTAGTCTCTTCCCTACTCTCCATGAACTATGGATTACTTTTATCTCTGCCTCTCCTCTCCTAAAAATGACGTATTTACTGGGCACGTACCTTCCTCTGTAGGCTGTGTGTCCTTGGAGAACAAGGATGATGTCACTTTAATCCTTGACTTAACAGCACCTTGCACAATGTCTGGCATATAACAAGTGCCCAATAAAGAGTTGCTAATAAAAGAGTAAGTGGCACCAAAGTGAATGTGAAGTCCTCCTTGTCACTGGGTGGTGTTCATGAGCTAGCTGGATTTCTGCAGTAACCTCCTTGATGCTGTCTTGCTCCCTCCAGATGACGTCAGTGGCCAAGGTATATTACAGTCAGACCACTCAGACAGAAAGCCGGCCCATAATGGGCCCAGGAATACGACGGCGGAGAGTCCTGACGAAAGATGGTCGTAGCAACGTGCGAATGGAGCATATCGCCGACAAGCGCTTCCTCTACCTCAAGGACCTATGGACAACCTTCATTGACATGCAGTGGCGCTACAAGCTTCTGCTCTTCTCTGCTACTTTTGCAGGCACCTGGTTCCTCTTTGGCGTGGTGTGGTACCTGGTAGCTGTGGCCCATGGGGACTTGTTGGAGCTGGGTCCCCCTGCCAACCACACCCCTTGTGTGGTACAGGTGCACACACTCACTGGAGCCTTCCTCTTCTCCCTTGAATCCCAGACCACCATTGGCTATGGCTTCCGCTACATCAGTGAGGAGTGCCCTCTGGCCATCGTGCTTCTGATTGCCCAACTGGTGCTCACCACCATCCTGGAAATCTTCATCACTGGTACCTTCCTGGCAAAGATCGCCCGGCCCAAGAAGCGAGCCGAGACCATCCGTTTCAGCCAGCATGCAGTTGTAGCCTCGCACAACGGGAAGCCCTGTCTTATGATCCGAGTTGCCAATATGCGTAAGAGCCTCCTCATTGGCTGCCAGGTGACAGGCAAACTGCTTCAGACCCACCAGACCAAGGAGGGTGAGAACATTCGGCTCAACCAGGTCAATGTGACTTTCCAAGTCGACACGGCCTCTGACAGCCCGTTCCTCATTCTTCCCCTGACTTTTTACCATGTGGTGGATGAGACCAGTCCCTTGAAAGACCTCCCTCTTCGCAGTGGCGAGGGTGACTTTGAGCTGGTGCTAATTCTAAGTGGGACAGTGGAGTCCACCAGTGCCACCTGCCAGGTGCGCACTTCCTACCTGCCAGAGGAAATCCTTTGGGGCTATGAGTTCACACCTGCCATCTCACTGTCAGCCAGTGGTAAATACATAGCTGACTTCAGTCTTTTTGACCAAGTTGTGAAAGTGGCGCCCCCTAGTGGCTTGCATGACAGCACTGTACGCTATGGAGACGCTGAAAAGCTTAAGTTGGAGGAGTCATTAAGGGAGCAAGCCGAGAAGGAGGGCCCCGCCATCAGTGTGCGCATCAGCAACGTTTGATGGCCTCTTCCCACCTCCCGAGCCCTCTGTTCTCTTCCTCTCTTTCCATGCCCTGGGCAAGGGATACTATCTGGGTTCACTGCAACCCCAGAAGCACCCATCCTTCACTCTCCCTTCTTTAATCCAGAGGCCTGTCAGTAGTATAGGCCGACTGGGGGTCCAAGTTTCTTCCTCCTGTCCCTTTTCACCTTCCCCTGCTTCTACCCTAAGGCACACAACTCCCTTAAGCCAGGATGGGGGAAGGAGAGAGAAGATTAGGCTGAAGTGGCTTAGAAGGCCTCAGCCATGCTTGGAGACTCACATTAAGAGGACCATGTGGTTGGATGGATAGACTCCCCCCACCAGAAAGTTCGGTGACTTGAGGCTAGAGGCCCCCCATCTCTGTGTTTCCATCTAGCAAGTTCCCTAAGGCAAGACTCTATGATGGTTGCTTTGTGGTCTGTACCCTCAGAAATATAAGAATCTGAAACCATCTGTTTGGGCTCACTACCAACCCCTGTTGAAAGAAACCAGGGGTTGTCACAGTGTACTTAATTTTCGCTGGTAACTCCTGACCATAATCTGGGCCCTTGGTCACCACTACTTTTCCCTTTCTAGTTTTCAAACAGAGCCTCTAGGATATATAGTTCTTTCATAGCTTCTATTCTCAGAGAATTGGGCTGGCTCTGAAAAACAGACATATACTCACAATACCCACACCCACACCCATCCTGGATTCTGAACTCTCAGTTTTTGAGCTGTTGTCCAAAGCTTTGAATCTGTCATCCAGGCTGCTCTGGGAAGATTTGTTTCCCTGTGTTCTGTGAATGACAGGACCCTAGCCACTATGTTCCCATGAATAAGTTTAGAGTCTAGGGCCCATGAAGAGACTAAAAGATATTCCAGATCACACTGTATATGGTCCTTCTTCCTTTTCCACCCAATGCAGACACCTCTTTTAGAGAAAGGGAGGGAATATACAAGACCTTCCTGCTCTTAACATCAATGGGTAACTAAGACCAGATTTACAGAGCAAAGACACCCCCCCCAAAAAAAAAGTTAAACCAACTCAACCAAGAGGGGGATGGGTACATTCTCAGATTTCCAGGCTGATGTACAGAATTTGTGATCCTTTGTGAAGGTTTGGGCTGGCACTATTTTGTTACACCTCCTAGTTTCCTTCTGAAAAGTGCTAGTTACATCATTAGACAATGCTGGGAGGGGAGAAAATTATACCTCCTGATCAAATAACCATGGTTACCCTCAGCCATTGCTGAGACTTTATATACAATGATGAAAATCAGTGTTATCTTTACTCTCCTCTGCAGTGGGATAGTTTCAGGCAAGTTTAAAAGATACTGTAAGAGATAAGACAAAGGCCACTCCTTGTTCCCAGTGGGGACTGTGGTAGGAGTCAAGGAAGACCATATGGGCACCAGAATTTTCTCTAAAGCCCCAAATTCCACAAGTACTCCCTGGCCTCACTTAGGTACAAAGGGACCCCCACAGAGTGGTTTGGCATAGAATCCCTGTGTGAATCTTGTTTAAGGGGTATTCAGTTTTTACGAGAGACACACCTATCAGAATGTACGCATGCTTCTATGTGCAGAGCCTTGCAGAGAAACTCACAACACGGTGAGACTGGACCTACTTCAGCTGTGCAGTCCTCTTAAACACTGATTTCTCCTTGAACGCAACTAACTGTAGCTTGGAAAGGAAGACCCTTCAGTCTCCTGTAAGCCCCATCATAACTCTCTGGGTCTCATAAAAATGAGGACCAGAGAAACTTGAAACTCTGAAAGAACAGAAGGCAAGGAGCCAGTTTCTGCACTCTCAACTTTATTCAACATTAAACTCACCTGATGTCTTTCAGTGTATAAGCACAAAATACAGCAGTGTGTGTGTGTGTGTGTGTGTGTGTGTGTGTGTGTGTGTAGACTTCTTATCTATTGGCAATTTGTCCTCTATCTGCTTTCTTCTGCATGCTGCTGCTTCCCTCCTGAAGGAATGATTTTCTTCCTTTTCCCTGCTGTCTATTCTAAGCCCCCAGACTTTTCAGATGCTTGGATAACAATGTAAGCAGAGAACAATTCATAGTTAATGTTTTTTTTAACTTCCCCTACAATTCCAAGCTTTGTTCTAAGTTGCACTTTAAATCATATTGCCCTGTTAGTACAATGTGGCATCTTCCCCAATGTGCCCCTTATTCCCCAAGGAACAACTCCTCCCACCCCAATCCTAGTTCTTTAGACTACAGCCTATCTCCTCTGATTTGGAGTTCTCTTTCAGACTATAGGACTAGCTTTGTAAGCGGTCAAGTCTGGTGAGAAATGGGCTATAGACTTGGAATGTCAGGCGAGAGCTGTAGGCACAGATGTTAAGAGGGGAGATTTCAGAGTGGGCAAAACATCTGATGGGGAAGGATGCCAGATTATGAGTGTGAGAAAGGAAGGGGCTGGGGACCCAGTGAACTCAATGAAATCCTTGAGCCTCACTTGGGCCGGCAAACAAGACACAGTGGAGGTTTGTGGAATTAACATATGATACCTAAGAAAGGTTTATCTAAAGAGAAAAAACAGAGATAATATATAGAGATATGTATAAAGATGTATATATGCCCAAATATACTCAATGTACAGAAAGGAAGTATTCAGAGACTTTAGCAGAGGAGCAGGTAATTTGCCCTGGTTGTGGAAGTAGAACCCGCAGATTTTCAGACTTACCACCCGTGATCCTGGTTTTCACATGGACATGAGACAGCTGATGGATTTCAGTTTTGATGGTGGGAAGTGGGGGGAGATGGAAGTTCCTCTTCAGAAATAATGAGGCATCCATCAAGGCTTTTGGTGAACCTGCACTGTTGACAGGACCAGGAAGAGAAGAGCTGGGAAGAAATGGGAAAGGAAGATGTTCTATCCATGGAAATCTAGGAAAACTACTGCTTATACTGTGTGTCCCATCCCCAGCAGCATCCCGCTACTGTAGCAAATAAATAAATAAATAAATAAATAAATAAATGTACTTTCTGTTTTCCTCTCTTGAAATACACTGTATTTTCCCTTCTTCCAAGGGGTTGCGAGCAATGGTAGCTCCAGCTCCCAGAAATAAACTGAGAAGCTAAACACTTCGGTGTTTGGGAGGCCCTAGAGGGAAGCCTCAACCCTAGAATCCAAATTCCAGAACTGAAGAGTTATTGGGCCCTAGATAGTCCCCAGCCAGGAGCCTATCTCTCTACATGGCTTCAGATAGCCTAGAGCAAATATCATCTATGCCAGAAGAGTCCCAATGCTGGCATTTGGCATGGAGGGGGACTCTTTGGCTTTTATGCTCCTGTATGAAAATGAAGCATGGGGCTACCATCTGCCCTGGGGGATGCTGCAGTTCCACCAGAGGATTCTGAATCCCTAGACTGTGCTTTGCCTCATTACCTGCCCCTGATCTCCTGCAACCCCAGTCAACTAACAAGACCATCGAAGGATCATGCTATGAAGTCAGCAGAGAAAGGGTACCTGTCATACTTCTGCTACAAGTCAGGAGGCTGCACCTTCCCCAAGACTGCTGTCTTGGTCCTTTATTCATGCTAGCTAATCTAGTTTATTTGTAAAATAACACACTAGCTATGCTGTAAAGTTAGCTGGGCCTCCAGGTCCACTAATGGCCAACTCTACTGTAAGTATTCAGGGATGATTTTTCCATTCACTGCATTAAAGACCAAATAAGTCACATTTACCCGGGGAAAAAGAGGTGTGTGAGTTATTTTTGCTTTATTTGTTTGATCAGAACAAGCTACTAAAGAAAATGGATGAGGCCAGGCATGGTGGCACATGCCTATAATCCCAGCACTCAGGAGGCAGAGGAAGGAAGATCACTGTGAGTTCGAGACCAGCCTGGGCTACAAAATGAGCTCAAGGCCAGCCTGAACTGCATAGAAAGACTGTCTCAAAAAGAAAATGGTTGAATCTTTGGTTTCCACTTCAGATTCTTTTAGAAATCTTAACTGATACTATTGTCAGTAGGCTTACCTAGAGGAGAAGAGGGTTGAACACAGCTGGGCTGGAAGAGCTCCTAGTCAGGCCAGGCCTCTTCTGCGGATTATCTCTCATGCTTTCCATCAGTGACATCGCTCATTCGTTCCACTCCTTTCCCACACGTCATTACTAACTTTCGGATCCTTTAGCAAAAACCTTCCAAATGCAGGTTTTAAAGGAGAAGATGTAAAAATGTTAAGCCCCAGGAATATGAAAACTCACTAAGCTTAATCCAGGAAAGTCAAGCCCTGAATTTTGGGGATTGTTCCTTTTGGCCAGTGACAACGAGCCCAATTTTCTTTCCATGTAGACTTGATGGGCCTGTTTTCCTTATTCTCAGGCCTCTATAAGCTAATTCCTTTAACTATCATGCATTTCTTTCCCAAATCGCAAAGAAATGGATTTATGCTCTACCTTTACCTGAGAAAGGCCTGGTTGTCAGTATCGAGGCTCTAATTCTCTCTGATAAGAAGCAACAGATATACTATCACTGATTTATTCCTCAGAGATGGACAGAGTTAGAAGGAGGGAAATAATCTATGATCATTCATAAATCTACAACATTTATGAAACACTAGGAATGAGTCATAGGACACAGGAAATGTATAAAATACATAGTCCCTACAAGTTTTTAGTTCCTACAAACTTGTGAGGAAAGAGAAGTAAAGTAACAAACAATATATAACAAATATAACTGAGGGAAATAACAAGTAACATATGTTAGTGCGAGGTACAGAATTAACATTAACTAAAAAGAGTGAGCTCTCCATGGAAAACATTTCACAGGAACAGACACTAGGCAAAGAGTGGCATCAATCTAAGAGGTGTGATTAAAACACATTTCGCACAGATTCATGAAAACTCAGCAAACCTAGAGCTGCTATCATGTGGCAGGTAGCATTTGACTAACAAAGAAATATGATGTAGCATATATCATCAAGAGATGGGTAGACTTATAGCTTTCTACCTTTTGTTCCCTCTGAGACTCTCCCCACTACCGCCAACCCCCTAGCCTTCTTCACTCCATGACTGTCATAGATCAAATAAATCCCTCTGAAAGTTATACCACTTATGACAGATGCCATTTTACATTACTTGTGAATTTATTTGGCTGATGCCTATCTTGCTCACTAGACTTTAAGGATTAGGTGAATGGGATTCATGTCAAATGTTTGGTCACCAGCACAGCTCAGCACCTGGCATAGTGCATGGCGTATGTAATGCTCTACATGTCTGTCAAGAAGGAAAGAAAAGAGAGAGACAAGAATTTGTCTAAAGTTCACATGGCTAATACTAAGTGCTGTTCATATGTCTTGTTAAATAACCATAAAAGATTCAAAGGGCATATTTCACAAGGCATGACATCATTAACTGTTAAAAAAAAACAGAACAGATAATGAACAGTTTTAGGGAGGCAGAGATCACTTCTACTTGTTAATGTCTAGGAAGAATTTAGAGGAGTTGAGGTTTGAGCTCAGCATAAAGAACCAACATCAAGGTGAGTGAACAGAAACAAGATCCTTAGCAGATAGTACAGCATGAGCAAAGTCTCACAGGAAGCCTCAGGCATATTTAATGGAAAGTTAAATGTAGAGGAGAGGTTTGCAGGAGAGTGGGTTGAAAAAGTAAAGTAAAGCCAGACAATGGAGGGATTAAATTTCAGGCTAAAGAGTTTATTTATTTAGACAGTTAACAGCCACTGGAGACAGGTAGATAAGAATCTAAGTAAAACACGCTTTATTAATATTAATCTGGCAGTAAAATTGAGACAGGAAACACTAAGCCAGTTAAGAGATTTTTGAAAGACTGAGGGAAAGAGGATGGCCACAGACAGTATAGGTGTCTGATACAAGTTATTAAATTGAGTTGCTAAAGATCTGGTCTAAGGTGCAGAATATTAGGCATAGAAAGAAGTGGAAATAGAGTCAGAAGAAATCACAGAGTAAGACAAGAGCTAGCAAAAAAGAAAGTGATTAAATTAGCCAGGGTTCTAGCAGGAAACAGTACACTCAAAGGGCTAATAGGGCATGTTTTCATAAAGGGATTATTTACAAAGATTTAGGCAGGTTTAATGCATCAGCAAGAGATCATGATGTACCAGGGATTTGCAAAGCAGAAAGCCTTTACCGGCTTTAAACTTAAAAGGACAGTTATTGGAGCATGGTGAGAATTGCACCCAGGAGAGTAGGCTATACCTTCAGCTGGAGCCTTGGCCTTAGAAGAGGAATTGAGATACAGTGTACTGCTAAAGATTGGCTAGTGCCTTCCACGGGTCTATTCTATGGGAAGCCTGAGAACAAACCTCTTGGAGCACAAAACAAATATGGATGAGTAACGAAAGCAGATGCAGCAGTTACCAAGGTCAAGGTCCTAGTTAAGGACATGAGGCATGAGCTGTGTGTGTTTGCTTTCCCTAGCCATTAGCTCTAAAAGGATGGTAATCTAGGAGCAGATAGCAAAAAGAGGGGTTAGGAAGTATTATGAATAAAGTCCAAGAGGAAGTCTCAGGAAGCAAATGGAAGATGCTGAAATGGGGAATAGAATAATTAAACATTTGAAAAAAAAAAGTAGCTCTTTCAGGGGGCTGTCAGAAGACAGAATCCTTAAGTCTAATGCAAATTGTTCAATATGAGGCCCTTAGACCTCATCCTAGCTAAAAAATAGTAACTAGAAGCTGGGCATGGTGGTGTACACCTATAAACTCAACACTTGGGAGGCTAAGGCAGGAGGATTGCCATGAGTTGGAGGCCAGCTTTGGCTACACAGTTAGTTCAAGGCCAGCCTGAACTACAAACAGAGACCTGTCTCAAAAAAGAAAAAGCTAACTTGAGTTGGACTCCTCTTTCTCATTTGTTTTATAGGACTCCATCTCTTCTTCCCTCAATTACCTACATCCCACTCTTTTCAGTAACAGGCTGTTTCTTTGGATTAGCTGGGTTTTTCCTCATCTGCGCAAATTTGGTGCCTCTTCCCTATTGGCTAGGTCAACTACATGGGAACAGACTGGCTGGGGCCTTTCTGCCAACTACCTAAACCAACCCAGCCAGAAGATGCCCTTACTCAGTTTACTCTCAGACATTTACCTCCCATATTCTCTACCTTCTGTGGCTAATCCTCACTTCTCTGTAACTTGGAGAAAAAGAATAAATCAGAGATGGGGTCAGAGTGAGAGAGACTATCCGATTCAACCAAGAGATCAATGAGAAGAAAAAGAAATTTGAATTTGTAATTAATATACTTTGAATCAGAATCTTTATTACAAGTATGCTCTCAAAACACACATAAAATGGTCCTCTAGGCAGTTCATCATTCCTCTCTGACAATACTGATCGTTAAGAGATTTTGAAGAACATTTAACAGAGAGGAAAGCTGTAAGCCTTTCTGTAAAATTATCAGTGAAGTTACAAAAATATGACCTGCTGTTGAAATCATAAAATGAAATCTCTCCCAACTCATACTGTGGAAAAATGCCAACCTGCTTGACTTGTGCTTTATCCCATATATTTGTGGACTGATCAAGTTGCCAGCATCCATTTCCAGGGCAAGGTGATGTAAAACTTTTTCTAGAGAATGAGTCATTACACACACCTAAGGACCATTCACCTGTGGCTCTCACTTCTACTTTCCAAAAATATCTCCCACTTTTTCCAATTGCTAAAAACACAGGACAGCTGCATGAGAAGTAGATGAACAGAGAAAACAGGCTGATTCCCTGGTCCCAAGAGTCACACTTTTCCTATCTATTGAGATCCTAAGAACAGGGGAGACAGTATAAAGATTTAATGTCAAATCTACCTGAGATGTGTTGATCATTTTTTGCAGACAAAAATAATATGGAAACTCTTTTTTAATTCACATGAAAAAACTTCTGGAGGTTTTGTGCCTTCATACCTGCTATTTATGCTTCTAATACCTCTCAGCAAATCTGTGCCTGTTTACAAATATTTCCCTCTTTTTTCACTTAACAAATTTTTTAATGTGGATATGTGGCCTGAAATTTGGCTTTCATTCTCAATTAGATTTTGACAATCTTCTCCTCATTAAGCAGCTTGGCCTGCATTGCAACTTATTCTTTTCCCAAGTAATGCTTAAATTCTTCAAATTCAGAGTATAAGTCCTTCGTCCAATTTTTCTTCTTCAACTTCCATTTAATGAACTTTGAAATTTCTTTTTTACACCCCATTTCAGCATCTTCCATTTGCTTCCTCAGGCCCTCAATGTAGTATCTGAGGTTGTCCCTGTAACTGGTTACAGTGCTGTCAATAGGCCTCAGGTAGTGATGCTGTGGTCAGAGACCCTGCAATGGCAACACAGGAGTTCCAGGTCCTCCTCACAGAATGAGTCCAGATCTCCACCGTGCTTCTCACATGGGGGTTCCCTTGCTGTCTCCATGGTGGGTACCTATATAGCAGTATCAATCATGTAGCACAATTGAGTGTTGTTCCTTGAATTTGTCCAAGCAGCAACAAAGGCATACAGGACAGGGGAAGACATCTGTTAGATACTGCCAGAGCTGGTGGATGTGGGAGTGACAGAAGTTGTACATGCACTCAGTGATCACCAGGTCTCTCTGGTAATCTAGGCAGGTGGGGTATCTGGCTAATCTTTGGAGATAGGCCAGGAAGGCGTGAATGGCCATTACACTGGAAAGTTCTGTCTAAGGAGACATTTCAGTAGGACTAGTTCTCCAGGAACTCAGAAGTGAGAAACCATTGCCTCCTCAGCCTTCTCTCTCAAGGGCTTCCAAGGTCCCCAGAAAGCTGTAACGCCATGCACTGTGTCCGATTCTTTCCCTCCAGCTCTAGAAGCAGCTTTCCTGGTTTTAACTTGGACATGAGATAGCTGATGAATTTCAGTTTTGATGGTGGGAAGTGGTGGGGGGATGGAAGTTCCTCTTCAGAAATAATGAGGCATCCATCAAAGCTTTTGGTGAACCTGTGCTGTTCAAAGAACCAGAAAGAGAAGAACTTTCAGTGGGAAGTACAGCCTCCTGGCACTCCTGATCCCTTGGCTACTTAGTCATCTTTGTAGAGAGAGTCACAATATTGGGAGAAGCAATGGAAATTATCAACAATGTAAGGAATTCCAGACTGTGGTACACTCAATGGGTCAAATGATCAGATTTCTGGAGTAGGCGGCTCTGGGGGGATCTTGCAGATAGGCCTTGGAGCCGGTCCTTTGAAGCCAATCTTGCAGTATACAGTCTGTAATTAACATTTTATTTGAAAGCCAACCACATAGTGATTAAGGTCCTCTAGCTCAGAGAGACCTGGATTGAGCTCTGACACTGGCTAGCTATGGGACCCTGGAAAACTACTTACTGTCCATTAGCCCTGATTTTGCTCATTTGTAAAGACAGGACCATCTACACCACATGAAAAGTATTTAGCCCAATGCCTGCCACATTGCAAATAATTCCTCAACAAATCCAATTAGTATAAATCATCACCATAGTTATTATTATTTGAATGGAGGTCTGCTGCCACTGTACTGCTGAGAAAATGGTTAGAAATAATCATTAATCTAAAGCATGTAAATATACCAAGGTATTTTGAAAGACAGAGCTATCAGAACATAAATATAATATATATAAGGTTTACAGGGCTCAGTGAAAGGATCAACGTGAGCTGTAGGATAGAAGAGCAAAGAGTAGCTGCATGGGGGCTGGGGATGTAGCTCAGCGGCAAAAGCGCCTGCCTGGCAAGCGCAAGGTCGTGAGTTCGGTTCCCGGTACCGCAGAAAAAAACAAAAACAAAAACAAACAAAAAAAAAAGAGTAGCTGCATGTTCAAACTGGATGGAGGCACCTCCTTTCCTTATGCTAGGATAGAAATTTTCCCCTAGATTGCAGGCTCAATTTGTAAAACCAAGTCAGTTAGAATTTACTAAGCATTTACCATATGCTGAAGTCAGCACTAATTTATGAGGAATTGAGAAGAAATAAAGGATTACTTATAATTTCTATTCTCAGGAATCCAATAATCTCACTGAAAAAGTTATGAATACACTCTAAAGTAAAATATCAAATTCTGCAGTGCAGACTAAGTGCAAAAAGTGACCACAGAAGAGAATAATAACTATGGTGATGAGCTAATGGACTGAATACCTTAATGAGAAATTCATGGAAGGAGGGTTTAAGTGGGATGGGTGAAGAGCAGACCTTTACATACTAAAGGATATTTGAAAGGGAAAAGAACGGGGAGTTGAGAGCACTCTGAGGATGCCATTCTAGAAGTGTTTTGACAGGAACAATGTCCAAATTAATAAATTTTTACTGAATGGCTACTATAAGTCTGGCACTGTGTTAAGAGGTTTAGGTATAGAAAAGAACACGATAATTTCTGTTCTCAAGGAATTTAGAGTCCTGATGCAAAGTCAGGAGAGAAAACAAAGAAAACTACATATTACTAGCAGTGAGAAGAATGCTATAATAAGAGAACGACGCGGAATTCTGAAGCATTTAGGTGACAGGGGCTGGGCGGGACTTCCATGTAGCCACGCAAGGCAAAAGATTTTCAGAGCTACACAGAGCCCTGCGTCCCAGTTCATCTACCCAAGGCAGCTGAGAGGTCTGGCATCTAAATTATTCTGCGTAACGAGGAGGTGGGCGGAGTATGCCGGACACTTGAGTTAAGGCCTAAAGGGTGAGATGTTCGCTGGGGTGACTGGGGAGGGGAAAACAATCTCGCCGGAAGGGACAGCGAACACCAAGGTACTGAAGCCTAAAGGCCTGGCACAGTTTATTTAGAACTCCGTGTAGTTTCCCAGTCTTCTTTTTCTTTTTTTGTCTTTTTTGAGACAGGGTCTCGCTATGCAGTTCAGGCTGGCCTTGAGCTCACTTTGTAGCCTAGGCTGGCCTCGAACTCGCGGTGATCCTCCTGCCTCAGCCTCAGTTTCCCAGTCTTCTTTCCCATTCTCCACCCAAGACTGCCGGATGGAAAAGCTGGCCATCTAAATGAATTTCGGATAAACAATACCGTAAAAACTCTAAGTACGCCCCCAATTCTGCAAGGACCACGCACACTGGGTCTCCTTCGACTCACCCCAGCCCGTCCCATGAGCCCACAAACCCCTCAGGAGTGCCGGAGAGAGCCGTTACGATAAACCGTGAGAACTATCTTCATTTATTTTCTTTTCATTTCCACATTTTTCACTGTCGAGGTTCCAGCCCAGGGATGAGGAATGCAGTTTGCAGCTCGCGGCTCGCTGGGTGTCAAAGACCCACTTTTGCCGACTGGAATTGAGGAGAATGAAAGCATCACAAAACATTCACCTCCACCAAAAACAAATCTGGGTCCCCTTTCCCTCCAGCGAATACCACGCAACCTAGAACCGGAAGTCCCGCCCCCCCGAAGGAAGGAGGAAGCAAACAGCCAATCCAAAGGAGGGCAATTCTTCCTCGGACCGGACAGCGAAACCTGAGAGGAGTTTGAGACCGGAAGCAGCAAGGGGGCTGGGCCCCATGCCGGAAGTGAGAGTCCTGTAGTTCCCCCACCCCCTCACGCATGGCACAGTACTCGGCTGGAGGAGCGCCCGCCACCTGAGGCGAAGAACCGTAGCGAGGGTTAGAGACCGGGACGCAGTTTGGAGCTGGGGCCTCAGAGACTGTGGGACCGTCCCACAGTCAGGTCATGGGCTCCAGCAGCCACTGGAGAGCGTGGTTCCCGAGCTTGCGGGTGCACCCCGCCGGGGTGTTCGGGGTAGCCTTTCTTGCCCGCGTTGCCCTGGTGTTCTACGGGGTCTTCCAGGACCGGACCCTGCGCGTGAGGTACACGGACGTCGACTACCAGGTCTTCACGGACGCTGCGCGGTACGTCGCGCAGGGGCGGTCCCCTTACCTGAGGGCGACCTATCGTTACACCCCGCTGCTGGCTTGGCTCCTCACTCCTAACGTCTGCCTCAGTGAGCTGTTCGGAAAGTTTCTGTTCATCAGCTGCGACCTCCTCGCCGCTCTCCTCTCGTACCGCCTGCTGCTTCTGAAGGGGCTCCAGCAGCGCCAGGCTTGTGGCTACTGCATCTTCTGGCTCCTCAACCCGCTACCCATGGCGGTGTCCAGCCGAGGCAACGCGGACTCCATTGTCGCCTCCCTGGTGCTTATGGCCCTGTACTTAATAGAGAAACGACTCCTCGCGTGTGCCGCTGCGGTCTACGCTTTCGCGGTGCATCTGAAGGTGTATCCGGTGACCTATGCCCTTCCCATAGCTCTCCACTTGCTTCCCGCGCGCGACAGTGCCGAACTCCACCAGTCCCGGCATTCTCTCCGGGCCCGTTTGTACGCGTTCCTGGAGAGGCTGTGCAGTCGGCCAGTACTGATCTTTGCAGCCGTTGCTGCACTCACATTTTTTGCGCTGAGCTTTGGTTTTTACCGTAAATACGGTTGGGAGTTTGTGGAGCACACCTACCTTTATCACCTGACTAGGCGGGATATCCGTCATAACTTTTCTCCGTACTTCTATATGCTGTATTTGACCGCGGAGAGCAAGTGGAGTTTTCCCCTGGGAATCGCTGCGTTCCTGCCACAGTTTATCTTGCTTTTGGCAGTGTCCTTCACCTACTACAGAGACCTTGCCTTTTGTTGTTTTCTTCATACGTACATTTTTGTGACTTTTAACAAAGTCTGCACCTCCCAGTACTTTCTTTGGTACCTCTGCCTTCTGCCCCTTGTAATGCCGCTCGTGAGAATGCCTTGGAAAAGAGCAGTCGTCCTCCTAATGTTATGGTTTATAGGGCAGGCTCTGTGGCTGGCACCTGCATATCTCCTTGAGTTTCAAGGAAAGAACACATTTCTGTTTATTTGGTTAGCTGGCCTGTTCTTCCTGTTTATCAACTGTTCTGTTCTGATTCAGATTATTTCCCATTACAAGGACAAACCCCTGACAAAGAGAATCAAACATGACTAACCGACCAAAAAAAGGAGTTTTGGAATTTTTTCTGAATATTCTAAGCACTCTAGCGAAAATGTCTTTGTCCCAACAGGAATTAAAACCAGTGTTTGCCTTATACATAATAGGCACTCGATAACTGAAGCTCACCTTTTAGAAAATCTTGGGACTCATTTAGACATAATGGAAAGTAAAGGGTACTTGTTTTAAAATAGAAAGGCCAGTTGGGTGTGGTGGTGCATGCCTATGATCCCAGCACTCAAGCAGGCTGAAGCAGAAGGATCACAAAAATTCTAGATGAAAAACCTTTTTAGCAAATAGAAATTTACACTTGCTCTTAGCCAAAAGACTGAGAAGTGATAACAAATAGAAATTTAAAATTAAATAAGAATATACTAAGGTTTTAATGTATACTTAAAAAAATGTCTTTGGATATTTGTGGTCCTTAAACATATAAACTATTAGGACATCTTAGTATATTCTTATCTCTGTAATTTTAAAAAAGTTTTTCATCTAGAATTTAGTTTTGTTATTGGTGTTGCAAATATATTAGTAGAATATTGTTTTATCACTAAATTTGTCAGTAAGATATTTCCCAGCTTAAACACACCCCACTTAATTAAAATTCTGTGATGGAAATGGAGACCTTCAAGGGAGGCTCCTGGAAAACATAAACAGCAACATTGTAAGAAGCCATTGCTGTATTAAAATAGGAAATTGGGGAGGGGGATATGTGAAAATGAAGTTTTAGTGGGCAGATCTGTTTCCCTTATCACTGTAATACATCTGGGGAAAACTGCATTCTGAATTGTTTGAACAAGAATCCTAAAAAATTTTTTAAAGATACGTATATATAGCCCATAATGTTTGGGGGCTTCCTAACATTCTAAAATGTGATAGCAATGTATGAGTATGATTTTGTGGTTGTGGTTTTAAAAGATGAGCCACTTAATAAATTATTCTTTTAGTCAAAAATAGCAGACCTGTTATATACAAAAAGCTCCAGAGAAGTAGTATTTTTCATGTCAATTCAGACCTAAAAAGTCTCTGAGAACAAAGTGACTATAGGCTGGTGATAATTAAGAATTGTATTACTGGCAGCATTCCTTCACTGGATATGGTTTTGGGATCTGGCATTAGATCAAATAGGAGCGAATAGGTGGCTTTTCATGGGCTGCTGTTTGAAAACAGCAGTCAGTTTTTGAGGACAGTGACCATCCTTATAACATCTTGTCCCCTACCCTATATTAGGTCTAATGTTGATGGCTGTTTGTATATGACTGTTCAGCCAATAGCCTTCCAACTATGGCATTCTCACCTTTTAGATTTACTATTATATTTAATAACTTAAAACTTTGTTGATAGAGCTAGAAGGGAAAGGGGTGAGAAATAGAAATACTATAGAATTTCCTCACCCCAGTATAGTTGTCCTTTTTTTTTTCCTGATTATTGTTTTATAGTTATATTTACTTGTTTCCTTATTTATGTATTTGTTATTATTTGAGGTGCTAGGGGTCAAACCTTGGGCCTTAAGCGTGCTAAACAATCACTCTGCCTTTGAGCTACACCTCCAGCCCCTTACTTATTTTTTACTTTAACTTTCTTTATTGTGGCTTACTCTTTATATTTAGCATTGAAATTGCTAAATAATCTATCATGTTGTTGTTCACATCATAAATATGTCATTCTTTCATTCTTAGATTTAAGATTACTGCCTATGGCCGTACCACCCTGAACGGGCCGATCTCTTCAGATTTAAGATTACTTTCAGTTTTTAATATCCTGAGAATGACTTTAAACATTTTCCATATTTTAGATCATTCCCATAGGACATTTTTTAGACATCAACAAATTTCACCAGGCATGATGGCACGTGCCTGTAATCCCAACACTCAAGAGGTTGAGGCAGAAGGATCACTGCAAGTTTGAGGGCAACCTGGGCTATATAGTGAGTTCAGGTCCAGCCTGAACTACATAGTGAGGCCCTGACTCAAAAAACCAAACAAAAACAGCAACAAAAGCCAAACAGGACCAGTCAGGAGAGGCAGGTCACTGTGGCCGTGACCCAGAAGGTGTATCTCCCTGTCTGAGTCTTCAACTCTGGATTCTTCCATCTGAAATTCTTTACCAAAAAACAGGTCTAAGAGCACAGAGGGTATCATGCCTTTTATGACCTGTAAAATAAATATTTTAGTCCCTATCCCTTGACACTGGAACAAAATACCCAATATTCACAACTTAAAGGAGAAAAGATTTATTTTGACTCACATTTTTGAAGCTTCAGTTGTTGTATCATTGGCAGCATGGTAGGAGGGCCTGGTCTAAGGAAAGCTGCTCAGCTCATGGCAGACAGGAAACACTGAGGCCAGGAAGGAGGGAGGGAGATACACCTTCTGGGTCACGGCCACAGTGACCTGCCTCTCCTGACTGGACCTACCTCGTAACAGCAAGTCTGCCACAATGCCCCCATAATCTAGTCACATTCCCAAAGCCCAGCCTCGGAGCCTGTGAGGCTAAGTTAACTCGTGAAAGAATTTAATTTAGTCTTGAGGGATTTTACACTTTTCATTTATTTTTGCTGTCCAGTTTTGTTAAATCCCAGTTTGACTTCTTTTCATTTGAAATTCTTTTTATTTCTTTATTAGTGCTTTCATAATATCTTAAAATTCTATAGCACTTGATTTATTTCCTACATAATTCTTTTTGCTGTTACTTATTTGTTATAGTACTGAAGATTGAACTCAGGGCTTTCACTCTGAGCTACATCCCAGCCCTTGTTCAATTTTTATTTTTTATTTTTTAAACTTTGAGACAGGGTCTTCCTAAATTGCTAATTGCCTAGGCTGGGCTCAAATTTACAGTCCTCCCATCTTGGCCTCCCAGAATGCAGGCATTACAAGTGTGTACCACCATGCCTGGCTTTTTTGGTTCTCATGCCATATGTGTTAGCCAGCATTCCGTTACTGTAACACCTAATATAAACCAGCTTGTAAGAAGAAGTTTACTGTGGCTCAGTTTCAGAAGTTTCAGTCTAGGACTGGTTGCACATCATGGCAGGGAGCAAATGGTGGAACAAACCGTTTAAGCTCATGTCTGAAGGCCAAGAAGAGACCAGGGTCCCATAATCTCCTTTAAGAGGAGGCCCTCAATGAACTACAACCTTCTGCTAGGCCCCACCTGTTAAAGATTGCGCAGCCTGCCCACAGTGTGGGCTCGAAAGTGTGTTTTTAACACATGGGCCTTTGAGGGGACCTTCCAGATCTAAGGTGTAACACCTGCCCATTAAGGTCAGTATGCCCATTTACAGATAAGCATTCTTTACTAGATTAAGCGGGGCTACCTAACTTGTTTTCTGCAGTTGCTTTTTTAATATTTTCAAAATGTGCTCTGTGAAGAGCCTAAGAAAAATTCCCTCTTGGCTCAGGCTCATTGGAAAAGCTAATACTCCCTGACTGCCCACCCCAGCAAAAGGATTCTTTCTCAGAACCATAGATTTTAGTTTTCACTATCTGGATTCTGTAAGTGATATAACAGTTCAGGATTTGTGTAGAACTTGACCTTTAGGAAGTTTACATATGGTTGAATATATGTTATTTGTCCAATATCAGCTGTTTTTTGCATTAGTACTTCTATCCTCTAACGATCTATGAATTATGAGTGGAAAAAAATTATTAAAATTTTTTACAGAGGATGGCATCTAAATGTAATCTCGTCTCCTGCCTGCCCCCTGCCAGTGCTGTTTATTTGCTATCCGTAGTTAAACAGTAACTATCATCTAAATTCAACAATTAGCGCCTTGCCATATTTGCTTTATATATATATAAAATATGTAATTTACGTGTATTTTTCTGAAATGTGGGAAGTTGTAAAAGTTGAACATCACTAAATACATCAGCATGCATCTCCTAAAATTGTATTTTCTTATAAAACCACAATAGTGGGGCCTGGGGATTTAGCTCATTGGCAAAGCACCTGCCTGGTAAGCACAAGGTCGTGAGTTCGATTCCTGGTGCTGGAAGAAAAACAAAGCCACAGTAGTGTTTTCTAATATATTTTAATATCCTACCCGTCTTCAAATATCTCATTATTCTGTTTTTGATCTTAGCACATATTCTTAGATCTCAAATATTCCTTGAAAGAAAGAGTGTAATAAGTAATACATCATTAAGAGGCTTGGATATTTTTCTAGTCTTTAAAACCAAGCTGAAAGGTCAAGAGATTTATTGCTCACCGAAGTGGAAACAATTCTCTTGTGTGCAGTTCTGGAAAAAAGTAGGGGGATGACCCTCTGTTTTATGTGGTATATTTTTTAAAGATTATACATGTTTTAAAGATTATACACGTTTGGAATCTTAATATTCATCCACTTATCTTTGGAATCTTAATATTCATTCATTCACGATAACAATGGCTGATTAACACTTTATATCGTGAATATGATTTTTTATGATTACTTGATTTGGGGTATCTATTCTGCCATATATAGTTTAATTTTTCACAGTAATACCTCAGAGTTAGTATTTGTACTGTGATTTTATAGATGAACAGAGACTCAAACATTAAATGCCTTCCTAATAAGTGAGAGCTAGACTATAAAGTGAGTTTTTCTAAAATCACATGTATTTTCCACTATATTATGTTTCAGATTTTCCCAGAGTACCCAGACTCAGCAGATAAAGAGTACTGTAAAATAAATACAGCTTGGTGCGAACTCTGGCAAATGTCTTATCAGTTTGTTTTTCCTATTGTGTTAGGTTTTTGCTTAAGGGGCAGTTCTCTTTCAGCTATACCAAGTTTCTGTCGTTCCTAAACTTTTCTCATTAAGAATTCCAGACCCTTAGTAATTCTCTCCCACATCCAAATCCTGTCGTATCAAGTTCTGTGATTTTTTTTGTTATTGCCCACTTCATCATGCCCTTTTCCTTCCTAGCCTGGTCTGAGAAGTTGATTTACTAAAATGTGTTAGCTGAGCTGTTTGTAAATCAAGCAGCAGAACACGTGATCATGATTTCCAAACTTGTTAAATTTCTTTTGCTGTGCAAGATGTGCTTTGCTGTGTGTATTCATATAGTTAAAAATTATCCTAGACTGATTGATAACATGAGAGAGTCTAGACTTAAAGAGCTTAGGTTCAAATCCTGATTTTGTGACCTTAAGCAAAATTCTTGTATATGTTATTTTTCTACATGTAAAATGGGGATTTTTAATATAACCCTAAGAAGTATTTGCAAGGATTAAATTGCAAGAATTAATTGCAGGGAGTAAGATACCCAAAATGCTTATGTTGCACAGAATGAGCCACTATGTGTCTATAAGCCTTTAAAGTAGGACCTCTTTTGGAACTCTAGACTTAACGCTTTCCCCTCAATCTAATGGATAAGACAAAGTAATTGTTTTAACTGCCAGTTACTATAAATATTACTCCTTATAATCTTGATCTGACTCTTTGTAAAGATAGAAGATTTTTCCCATGTCCGGTTCAGGCTTGACAGTTTGTATCTGTATATTCTTGTCATACATCAGCTGTTTCTAAACAGTGAGAGTTTGGTTTATGCCCCTAAAGTTACATAGAACTTCTTTTCTTCATTGTGCCAGGGGGTCATTCAGAGGTTGGTGTTCTGTAGATGGAAGCACATGCCTTCTGTCGGGGTCAGAAGTATCACAGTGCACAAGCTCTATTCAGCAGTGCACTTGGGAAAACCATTCATTTAGTCAAAACAAGCATTCATATTCATTATCCTGAACAAAAACCAGACTAAATGGGAACATTTCTAGCTGCTCAGACGCTCTGCTAATTGCTATGTCTGCTATATAAAATGAAATGACACTTATAGTGACTGCTTAAAAATAATTTGGAGCATGAATATTTGAAGTTGAATTCATTTCGCAAAGGAAAAATTTTAACCTTCTTTGCTCTCCATTCTTGCAGCAATTATTTATAGATCCCAGCCGTGCGTTGTTAAGTCCTGTACTAAGATGAATTAGACGGAGTCCATGTTGTGGAGAAGGTAGCAGTAAAATCAGAAACATCTCACTAATAAAACATTGTATGAGACCTCATTAAGTTTCATGAAAATGCTATGATTTATAAAATGGGGATAATTGAGGGGATGGCTAGTGGATGTTATTATCTTACAGATAAGAACATGGAACTCTGAAACAAGTGACCTTCTGAGAGACCAAATAATTGGTTAATGGCAAGACCAGGGCTGAATGCACCCCAAGGGCTTCTGATTCCAATTCTGCCTTATTTTGAAAGTCCTTCTAAATGATGTGTGGTAATGGTTGATTACAGAGGAAAAACTTCATTTATTTAGCAAATGTCATTCCTTTAACAAACTACTTAATAAAAGGCGCTGAGTATTTTCCACGTGCCAGGCATTTTGCTAAGCATCTTAAATGCGGCTCTGAGTGAGGCAAAGAGTAAGCAAACACAAAATTCTAATGATTGTCGTAAAGGTGCTACGGAGGCACAAAGTGACGGCAGTGAGGAGTGAGGAGTGGGTGCTCTTAGAGACAGTGTGTCCGTATAATGAATACCTGTAATAATCAACTTGGGAAGAGAAAAGGGTTGTTTTGGTTCACAGTTTTGGAGATTCCATCCCATGTCTGACCTGCCCCCATTCACTCTGTGCAAGGCAGCACATCACAGCAGGAGCCTAGGCCAGGCAAAACCGATTATCTTATGGCCAAGAAATGAAGAAGAGGCAAGGGGTCCCCAGTCTTCCCTGAGGACAAGCCCCCAGTGACCCAGAAGACCTCCTTGTTGGCCTCACCTCTTAGAATTTTCACTGCGTCCCAATAGCACCAAGCTGGTAATCAAGCCTTTAACATACAAGCCTCGGGGACACTTACGATCCAAAATGCGAGAGAAGGCATCTTATATAAGTACTGCGCGCTAACCGATTGTGCCACTGGAGCTTCGAGAGAAGGCATCTTGATGTGGCGTTTAGCAGAACCTGGGAAGCAAAGACATGATATTCATGGAATCTATCGGGGAAGAGCTGAGTGAGAAGCAGTGCAAATGTACCGCATGCTAGTGAGCAGAAGGCAGGTGAATAGAGCTCACTGGGATGTGTGAGGACCAATCAGGATCTAATTGATGTTACCCAGAACAACTGCATGAATGCTAGTAGAAAAACACAATGAACATTTTTACTGGCTTACAATAAAGTGACTTTGGACCCAACCTATTTTTTTCCTAACTTCTGAGCACATGTTAACTTTTTTTGTTTGTTTGTTTGTTTTTTTTTTCTGGTACCAGGAATCGAACTCAGGACCTTGAGCTTGCCAGGCAGGCGCTGTGCCGCTGAGCTAAATCCCCAGCCCCCACAGATGAGAACACTAAGTTTCAAAATATATGCACTTTTGCAAGGTCCAAGTTAGTATATGAAGTGACACCAGAACCTACGTCTTCTGGTGGCAAATTTCTTTTCTTTCTTTCTTGTTTTTTTTTAAATCAGGAATTGAACTCAGGACCTTGCACTTCTTGCTAGGCAGGTGCTTGTGCCACTGAGCTATATCCCCAACCCATGTGGTGGCAAATTTCTACTGCTCTCTCTGCGCTGTCCTTAACATTTAGCTATAATGAACACGAGATGAACCCCTGGACCTAGAATTCAGGGAAAGCAGGAAAAGTTACCCAACAAGTCACTCACTCATCTAGTAAATACTAGGATCCTGCTTTGGCCAGGCACTCAGCTAACTGTGGGTGTAGAGATTGTTAAGACAGCAGTTTTCCTTCAAGGAACTCACAGTCTCATAAAGGAGACTGATAGAAAGGTGTAATAAAAAATAGTGAATGTTTCTGCCAAGTGCCATCCAACAGAAGGCAGGCTTGTAAAACATTATGGTAGGGGCTGGGGATTTAGCTCAGCGGCACAGCGCGTGCCTGGCAAGCGCAGGGTTGTGAGTTCGATTCCCGGTACTGGAAAAATCACCAAAAAAACCCCACAAAAAACATTATGGTGTGTCCTTATCTACCTTACTCACTGGATTTGGCCTGGCAGGACTTCTGCTTCTCTCACAGTAAAATGACCACGAAAGAGAAACATTTTGAACTGACTCAGGACACTGAGATAGCCATGACAGTGCAACTGAAGACACCCAGGAAATAGGACCTCTAGAATAGCTTCAGAAAGTGGCAAGCATGATGGGATAAGTGTCACCAACTGAGGAGGATTCATGGTACTGTGTCTTTTACTGTAATATAATTTTTTTTTTGGAGACAGGATCTTGCTTTGTAGTTCAGCCAGGCTTTAAATTCACTTTGTAGCCCGGGTTGGCCTCAAACTCTTGCCTCAGCCGACTGCGTGCTGGGATTACAGGCATGTGCCACCATGCCTGGCTACTGTAATATAATTTTTATTTATGCAGTCACTATTTTTTATCGCACCTTGTAACTGAGTTATAATGCAATGGCTAGAGTAAAATGCATATACACTTGTTTATTAGTCCATCAGCTGGGCAAAACTAACAGAACTTGGTGCATACTAGGTACTGAGGTGTTTGTTATCTTACCTATTTTCTTTTAATAGGGGATAAATACTTGGGGTTTTCTTTGAAACTTTCCTGCTTAAAATCACTGCGTGATTAATCATACCTTTGACAGTCCTTAGCTTAGCTCATGAGACCTTTTATGATCTCGCTTTTGTCTGTATTTCCTGCTTCATGTTCTACCTCACCCCACCCGCCAGCCATACCAAATATACTACTTCTCTGTGCTTTTACATTTGCAGATCCTTTGACTATAATGTCCTCCCCCTCCTCTGTCACTCTCCCTAGCTCCTGTTCGTGTTCTACCTCACCCCGCCCTCCAGCCATACCAAATTATACTGCTTCTCTGTGCTAGTGCCGATCACCTTATAATATAATTCCCATGCTGTCTAGGCTATGAGCTCCCTAGGAAGTGGGGTTATTTCTTATTTCATTGTAATTATTTTTCCAGGGCTTTCACAGATCCAAGCAAAGACAGATAGGAGCAGCCAATGCTGTGAAAGTGCTGGGTGTGCCACACACTCTCTTAGGTTTGCTGAATTGAGTTGTATGTGGATCTGTCAAGAGGGGCTAGGGATAGTGGGCTTGTGCTGGCAGCTGTGAAAAAGAACAGTTCCTCACTGTCTATTATTTCTAAATGCCATCAGTATCCACCTAATTTTCTAAGCTGCAAGTTTATAATCACTTCTCATGCGTTCTTCTTCACTTGCTCCCCCCTATTTAATCAGTCACTAAACCCTGTCAGTTCTACCTTTTAATGTCCCTGGAGCCTCCTGGCATCTTGCCATTGTCATTGCCGATTCTACAGTGCAGGCCCTCATTATTTCTCATCTGGAATCGATAGCTCCTGACCGGTCTTCTTGCTTTCCATCTCTCTTGCCCTTCATTCCACCTCTCATTTATCCTCCCGCTGCTGCCACAGCCTGCCTTCCAAAGCAGACCTAATTGTGTCACCATCCTGATGAAAGCATCCTAGGGGATTCCGTGACCTGCAAGAACAAGTCCAAGTCCCCTGGCATCCTCCATCTTGCACCAGTTTTCCCTATTTCTGCCTTACTGTAGCCCAATAGATAACGTAGTTTCCTGAAGCTACACAATAAAGCCCTTGCCTGTGCTGTTTCTCTGCCTGCTTGCTTCTCTCCTGGCCTCCAGATGAACTGTCACCAATTTTTCCTGATTCAACTCACCGCCTGTCCTTCTCTCCAGTGGCATACAAGGTGAGCTGATGGACAGAGCAGATTAACTGCTATGGAAAAAGGACCAGAGTTGTAAGAGCTGGTAAATAATCTCTATTAATGTACTTGCTGTATTGTATGAAACTGTACATTTATCTCTTTCTCTTGGAGTTAGTTAGTTCCCGGAGGACGATAATTACTTGGTGTTTATACCCTTAGCATACAGCATAAGTAGGTAAAAATGTTTTTTAAATAAGCTCAGTGGGTGTAGGGAGGAAACAAATGTCTACCGAGCACCTATTGTGACCCTAAATGCATTTTGCAGATCATCTCATTTAATTTAATGCTCAAAAATTTTTTTGAGAATATGATTTGCTGACAAGACAAGCTCAGAGAAGCTAACTACTGCTTGCTACCAAGTTTATGAGCGCCTAAGGGGTCGGGCTAGAGTCAGAACCTAGGTCTCACCTCCAAACCTGTGTTCTCTTGAGTAATTTTTAAACAGGTAATTTTGCTTCCCTCTCTGTGCACGTTGGGGAGTATCTGGAGATGTTTCATGTGTCACCGCCGGGGTGTGTTGCTGGGACAGGTCTCCTATAGTATACAGAGAAGCCCCACATTAAAGAATTGTCTTGCCTCAAATGCCAACAGTGGAGCTGCTCTAAGAAAATATTATAGGCTGGTAGTTTATAAACGGTAGAAATTTATTTCTGGAGGCTGGCAAGTACAAGATAAAGGTACTGGCAGATTTGGGATCTGCCGAGGGCCAGTCTCCTGGTTCAGAGAGCTGTCCTCTCCCTGTGCCTAATGTGGCAGAAAGGGTGAGGGAGCTCTCCAGAGTCCCTTTAAAAGGACAGCCATTCCCTTCCTGAGGGCTCTGCTCTCACTTCCCCAATGCCTTACTCCCAGTATCATCATGTTGGGGGTTAGGTTTCAAACTTAAGAATTCTGGGAGGAAACCAACATTTAGTCTTGTGCATTAAACAACTCTGGTGTGCCATGCTGACACTAATGAAAAATCAAGTAATCAAACAAAGTAAATCTAGCTATGTCCCCATGAGGAGTCCAACGAGGTTGAACACACGTCTTAGGGGCTCGGGGTGAGCCATGAGCCACTGGCACTGGTAGGAAAAAAACAAACAAACAAACAAACCCTATTCTGTCCAGTTTTTAACCTGCCTCCAGTTTAATGCTTCTTACTCTACCTCGTCCGTCTAGTCCTTCTTTCCACTTTTTTTAAAAATTTTTTTTCTTTCTCTAATTTAGTGTGAACATAGACAGCTCCAACATTTTCAAACCACTTTTCTAATTAGAAGATAGAGAGAGTGTAAGGAGCTGCAGGTTTCGATTTGACAGCATCTCTAGAATCTGGGAACAAGGCCAAAAATGTCACCCTCTGAAATTGACAACAAAAAGTCGATGAGATTAATCACTGTGATAATCTTCCCAGGAAATAACCCACTGAGGAAATTCTTAGTAGGTGTGCTGTTGATAAGACTTGGCCGTTTCCTAATCTCAGTCAGCATCCAGCAATGCCTCCTCACAAAGGAAAGCATTTAAAATGTAACTTGTGCAAGGTAAACTGTAATCTAGGAAATTATAAAGTGTTTGTCCTGAGGAAGTGTTCCAATGGGGGAAGCCGTTGATGATGCCTAGGTGTAACTGCTTGTAATTGTTGGAGGTGCTTTGTGTTTCTGTTTTTCTTTCTCTCTGCATGAACCACCCTAGGAGGAAGGAAGTAGGTTTATTTTATCAGTGTCTCTGGTAGCAGAGGCATGGGCCAGTCGTTGCTAGAGAAATGTGGGGAGTAATGGAGGTGCAAGGAGTGGCAAATGGTCACAAAATAATATACTTGGTGTGTGTTTGGATATTGTTTATCTTCCCGAAAGAGTCATGTGTCAGAGGGCTTGGTCCCCAGTATGGTGGTGGGAGATGATGGGACTTTAACAGAGGGAGGCTCTTGGGAGGACCTTGCATCACTGGGGGCGTACACCTAGGAGGGACTGTGGGACCCCAGCTTCTCTGGCTTTCTTCCTCACCTTGTGATCTCTGTCTCGCATGTCAAGATGTGACCCAGCCAAGAGGGTCCTCACCAGGGCTGAGCTAATGCCATAGAATGCTCTCTGAGCTAAATAATCCTCTTTCTGGTATAAAGTGAGCCTACCTCAGGTATTTTGTTATAATGATGTAAAGCTGATGCACTTGGTGAAGTGATTCTTAGTTAGAAGCCCAAGAACCCTGGTTACATGCAAAATCATGTTGAGAGTGTGTGTGTGTGTGTGCATGTTCACACATTTGCACATTTTTCCTGTGGAAAATGTAACATTCATCAAAGGAATGCCTGACTTCCAAAATTAAAGCCCCTGCCCTGATGATTAGACATAGCAATGGGGAACAATAAAATAGAAAGAAGAAACCCCTGGAAAGACAGGGGAACTGGATTCCTTCTGTAAGAGAAAGGATTCATTCTTGGTGCTCTGATTTATTGATTGTGCGCACATGGGGCCCCCTCATGTACATGGATAGAGTTCCTAATTTTCTTACAAATATTGGGGGCCCAGCATAACATGAAAAGATGTGCTGTGAGCAAATATCAAAGTAAAACAGAAATGTAACCTGGAAGATGCTGGAGAAAAATACAGAAAGTGATGAAAGACTTTGAGAGAGTACAGGAGTGTGTGTGTGTGTGTGTGTGTGTGTGTGCATGTGTGTGTGTGATATATGTATGCACATGCAAATGGGCCTATGAAACTGCTCCATGTATGCCAAAATCATTGTTGAATTTAGAGTCCACGGGTATCCCAGGAAAGTCAACAGTTATCAGTAAGAAAAGAGTTCACAGGGCCAGGGCTGTAGCTCAGTGGCACAAGCACCTGCCTGGCAAGCACATGGTCCTGAGTTTGATTCCTGTTACCAAAAAAAAAAAAAAAAATTCATGAGGCTGAGCCCTGGGTATTTAGTATGGTAAACCAGGTATTTAGAATGGGGGTCCTCTTTAAGTTTTGTGTTTTTTTTTTCCAGTTGTAGTTACAGAAGCCAACTTTAGCTAAAGGATTAATTTGAGGAATACTGAGTAGTTCATAAACTCCAAAAATGGAGCCGAATGAAGAGTTCCAGGGAGGCAGGAAAGTGAACAGTTTGTGGACTTTACACCAGGTGACCAGCTCCAGGGACTTCCAGCCTCCAGATTTCTGTTTTAGGTTTTATATTTCCAAGATAGCAACTGACTGTTGGAACTGGTTCCAGAGCAGAGGAGCTCATGAGCCAAGGAATCATGTCAGTTGTTGACCATAGTTATCATTATTGGTTTAGAACAGGTGTTTTATTTTGAAAATAGTGGGAGATTAGTTTCCAAGGACTCAAGTTTTCTGATTGCCTCGTACACGTTGCTTATTCTCCTTGCATTTTATTAATTTTTTACTGTTTTAATAGCAGTTATGGTAGGAGTGGAGTGGAGAAAGTTTAAGGCAAAAAAAAAAAACAAAAAATGTAGTGGCTTTCAAGGAGGATGAACTTGGCAAGGACTGAGGAATCACACAAGGGCTTCCTGTAGGCTTATGGTTTGTGGTGAGAAGTTCAGAGCCTTTTGTACTTTTTTTGTGTGTGTGTGTGGCAATGCCTTGCTATGTAGTTCAGGCTGGTCTTGAACATGTAACCAAGGCTGGCCTCGAAATCACATGGTATTCCTACCTCAGCCTCCCAAATGCTGGGATTATAGGTGTGGTCCACCTCACTCTGCTGAAATTCAGGGATTTTGTTTGTTTGTTTTCCTATGTGTAATGGAAAGATGTAAACACGTATAAATTACCCTTTTAGACAACACTCTAGCTACTCAATGCAGCATGGACTCTATGAAGACCAAGTAGGAATTTACTACAATAAGCTGGTTGAGCAACCACAATGGCGGCTTGAACGCAAGTGCTAGTACTAGAGGTGATAAGAGTGGGTGGGTTCAGCATGCATTTTTCATATTAGAGAGACAGCTAAGGACTTGCTGATGAATTTGTGTCAGGGAAATCCAAAACGAATCCTAGGGTTTTGGCTTAGGCAATTAGATGGATAATAATGCCCTTTAGTGAATTGTGACAGCCAGTGGAAAGAAGATTTGGGGAGAAAAAGTTTGGAATTGATCAAGTTTGAGATGATAGGTTTCTTAGTGAGGAAGTTAGAGGACCAGTCAGATGTACGCTGGGGACTCGCTAGCTTATAGATGGACTCAAAAACAAGGGTTTGGTGGGGATTGCTTGGAAGGATAAGGCCAAGCTCTAGACAACCCAATGTTAGAAAATTTATCTCAGTGGCAGTGGGCAAAGGGCAATGAGTCACCACTCAGAGAAATGCTGTATTATTTTTAAAGTATGGGCTCTTAATTTGTAGGTCTTATTGTAGAGAAATTTATCATTTCTACTGGTAACAGTTTGTTTTGGACACCTGCACTACTCTCATTCAAGAAGTAAATATCACATCCTTTGCAGTTCCAGACTTTTCCTTACTTAAGTCATTGGCAAACTCTTTTTGGCTTCTTTTGCTGTATATTTGAGAGGTTGGCAGGAATTCACTGTCAACTGAGCCTGGAAAAAAGGCCAAGTCTGCCAATAAATCTTTCTTTGGGCCTGTAAATATTTGTACAAGGTCCATTAACTGTATTTAGTGGCCAGGGATAAACTAGGTACTTATAGGCAAATCTAATAAACCACACGCAAAGAATCCATTTTATGGACTATTTGCAATAAAATTTTAATTTTGCATAGTGTGAAATTAAAGCCTGCCTAAGTTCTATTTTGGCATTTTGTGTATTTCTGGGGCGGCTCTCTTTATTAGTTTTTAACATATAGATTTATTTTGAAAGCACTCTCACAAAAACCTAAATGGAAAGTGAAACCTGTGGACTCTATGTGGTATATATAGTTAGACACACATGTGGTGCGCACAGACTGAGAACAAACTAAATCATATAAATTGTACATAGTTCCTGGGGACACCAGCTTCCTTCCTTCCTTCCTTCCTTCCTGTAAAAATTAAAAATTTCCTCCTGTTATCAAAACATTATGCTCATTTTAGAAAAACAAGAACTTTATAAATTAGGAACACAATAGTTATAATTCCACACCTAAAGATAACCACTGTTAATACTCAGGGCATATCCTTCCAGCTCACTCTATGGGATATATGCTGTATAATTTGGAGCCATACTAGTCACTGTAATGTATTAAAGTTTAAAAGAAGCCTAAAAAAGTCATAGCAATGTATTGGGTTTTTTTTCCATAAAAATCTTCAAAGCTTTCTTCAGAATTTAAGTGGCTGCCATGAATATTACAGTATGAGTATATTAATTTAGCTATTAGTGTCTGCATTGTCTCTGTTTTTTGGGTTTTGTGTCTGTTAGTGTATCAATAATGACATCCTTGCAACTGAGTCTGTGTATCTACTTATTTCCTTAGACTAAACTTTTGTAAATAGACTTGCTGAGCTGAAGGGTTCTCACACGTATTGCTAAATTGTTCAACAGATTGTGGTCATGTATGCTACTGCCAGCAATAAATACCTTTGTCAGCATCAGATCTCAAAAATAATTATTAAAAGAAATCTTCAAATCAACAGGGGAAATTTGATTTGGCTTTTTTGATTACAAGTGATATTGAATGTTACACTCATTGGCCATTGGCTTTTGTTATTTTATGACTTGCTTTGCAACATTGTATGGTCAATAATCTGGAGATGCTTGTCATTGATTTGTAAGGCCGAGTTCTATATAAAGGATATAGACCCTCTGTGTTTCAAATATTTTTCCTACTCTTCCATCAGCATTTCATTTCTTGAACTGAGTTGGTTAAAAAAATGTATGTAATCAAGGTCAGTTTTTCCTTTTGTAATATGTGTATCTGTTGGTAGTTCTAGAGAGTATTCTTAATCCAAGATTACATAAATATTTACTTATATATTTTTTCTACTGCTTTTTAGTTGTTTTTTTTTAGTTTTATTTTTTACATTTAATTCTTTATGGACTATATTTGGTGTGTTAGAAATGATAAGAATTTAATTTTTTTACAAATGTTATGCTATTCAAAAATTAACCAGTCTTGTGCTGGCAGTGTAGCTCAGTGGTAGAGCACTTGCATGACATGTACCAGTGCCTGGGTTGTTAACCAGTTTTGCTTCATTTTACATTGGTCCCCGCTATATTTGCAGATTAGTTATATACCACTGATCAACAGTTGTACAGTTGAGGTCAATGGCCATATCTAGCCTACAGATGTATTTTGTTTAAATAGTTTTTAAATTGTCCATGTGGATAAACATCAGGATGCTTTGTACAAAAATCTAACTTTGCAAATTCTCTTGAAACATGAGCAACTGGACTTTCAATCCCTCTTGACACGAATGTGCAGGAGCTAGGAAGCAGTTGCTTCTGATAGTCAAGGATCACTCTCTGTACTTCACTTATTCTTGTTGTCTGCCTGGTCCCTAGAGGCATTTGATTGCTATTAAGTTGTATGTATTTATCTTGCAATTGAACACTTGATGAGAATTCTGTAATTAGTATTATCTGGGAGTTAATTTTCCTGGGTTTTCAAGTAATTATGTCATCATGCAAAAATTATAGTTTTGCCTTCTTTTTTACAACTTATATGTGTCCTAACTTTTTCTTTTTTGCCCTACTATACTTGGCTGAAGCTTCCTAATCATTTTTAACAATGATCATGATAGCAGCTGTCTTTATATTGTACCTAATTCTAATGGGAATGCCCTTGTATTTGACTTTTAAATATGAAGTAAACATTCTCAGAGGGTTAAAAATATACTTTTTATAAATTCTATGATGTTTTGATTTTTATTAATATCAATAATGTGTTAAAATGCAAATAATTTTTCATCTAGAGACATTCCAATAGACATTTCACTATCTAGTGACAATTCATTATGCTATAAATTTTCTCTAAATTGAATACTTTATAATGAGATTTTTCTAATGTTGAACTGCATGTGTATTTTTGTTGTCCTAACAGCACCAAACACTATAAATATACTTGAGTAATACACCTATTAGTCCTCTTTGTCTTTCTTTTAAAATATGAGGAGATTTTCATCACTTTTTTGAAGTGAGATTTTCTATTATAGTCTTCCCTCTTTCATGCTTTGCCAGTTTTTTTTTTTTCTTGAAGTGTATTTCACCTAAACTTCCTACTGCTTTCATGCTTTGTGTAGTGCATTAACTGGTACATTCTTTAAAAAGTTGATTTTTCACTTACATATTGTGCTGATTCATTTTATCTGCCAACTTACTCCCGGGCTAAAGGATAGCTGGCAAAATAGAGCCAGCTATATTTAAAACACATTCAAGGGGGGCTGGGGATTTAGCTCAGTAACATAGTGCCTGCCTGGCAAGCACAAGGTTGTGAGTTCTATTCCCGGTACTGGAAAAAAATAAATAAATAAATAAATAAAACTCATTCAAGAGTTTCAAAGAATGTTTTTAGGCAAAACATCTTAGATTAACTATCTTGAAACAAAATAAAACAATAATATACTGGGCCTATGCCTTTCCCCTGTAAAATGGGCCATCCTTCCACCTGTAAAATGAGCTATTCTCTTTCTCCCTGGCGTTGGGCCATCATTTTCTTTTATAAGCCTATCCCAAACTTTCTAGATTCTCAGATTACAGATTTCCACCTCACAAAGCACATAGATATTCCCAGATTATAGTACACCTCTCTCTTTTGAGGGCCCCCACTTTATTTCTTTGAATGTGTACTTTATGCTTCTTAAAGAAAACATTTTAGGTATGTCTGTGAAGGGTGTTTCCTGAACAGATTCACATTTCAGTCATTAGAATCAGTACCGAAGTCTTCCCACCAATGAGGACAGGCATCATACAATTTGTTGAGGGCCTGAGAAGGACAAAAAAGGTGGCAACAAGGCGAATCTGCTCTCTCCTTCAGCTGGGACACCCATCTTCTGCCCTTTGACATCAGTGCTCCTGGCTCTCTGGCATTTGGACTCAAACTGGGACTTAGACCACTGCCCTCCAGGGTTTTCAGGCCTTCAGGCTTGGACTAGAGCACCACTGGCTTTCCTGAGCCCCCAGCCTGCAGAAAGTAGAGGACAGGACTTCTCCGACTCCATAATTGCCTGGGTCAATTCCTCATAATAAGTCTCTTTTTATATATCTATATGCATCACCTTAGCTCTGTGTTTCTTGAAGAACATGTTTCTTCATTAATTTTATTGTGAAATATATTATATAGAAGAATAGTGTTTAACATGCATGTGTGTAGTTTAAAGGATAATAAAATAAATGCCCATACAGTTAGCATCCAGATCAAGACACAGAACATCACCAGTACCAACTGTAGCCCTCTCCTTCTTTCCCCCAAAAACCACTATACTGAATTTTGAGCTAATGTACTCCTGAATGTTTGCTAATTGTGTTACTTCTCAGTTGCGCATCCTTTAACAATATGCTGTTTAGTTGACTGTTTTTGAGACTTGCATATGTAGGATCACAATGTGTACGTGTTTTTGTGATACTCCTTTTGCTTAGTGCGTGTTTGCCATCCATCCCTGCTGATGCGTGCAGCTGATTCACATTCATTTTCACTGTTGTATCATTTTCCACTGCACAAATATATTATCCGTCCTGCTGCTGAATGACATTTAAATTCGCAGAAGAGAAATCTGCGATTTCTCAGCATAAACAGCTTATTGGGTTTTGTTTTCTGCCTGGATGGTTATAGGCCTTTAAAAAAAAAGTCTTTGACATTCAATACTTGCTCGAATAAATTTAGATAAATATTAAGTTTGCTTGACATTCTCATCTTGTCCCCTTTATTTTCATCTATGGTCATTTTTCTACATGTTCTTAGAAAGTCTGTCTTTGCTGAGCATGGAAATGGGTAGGGGTTCTCTTAGAGGTTATGTGTGCCTGTGAAGTCTTTCAGCTCAGCATGGGAAACTGTGCCAAGCAAGGCACAGCAGAGGAGAGGCCAGCGCCATGCTGATGCTGCGGGGTGGGTGTGGTAAAAATAATTTGTCGATACTCAGGGAATATAGAAAACTTAAAAGTGTACTGATACACTGCAAGAGGTCAGCGGGTGAGTCTAAGGACAGACCATGCCATTAGGGTGAAGGGCTGAGATTTGTATATATGATTTTAATGGGAAGAGAGGTTCATTCCAGGAATATTTCCCTCAGGTCATGATAGTTCTATTGTCCGTTCATTCAACGTTAAGCAGAGCCAGGTGACTATGATTAACGTTTTGTCAGAATCCAGTGCTCTTGGTGTTGCTAGAACCAGTCCTTCTGGGTGAAATTAATTAACAAATATGTAAAAATTGACTAATGTTAGTGGTCAAGGGGATCAGAATAAAATATCTACGGTTGTATTTGAAAAAGACTCGACGCTATCTTGGGACAAGGGAAGAAACGGTGTCCTTTGAGCAGTTAGATCAGCTGGTGCTACATGTGTAGTTCTTGGCTGTAGCTTGCAGGGTGGAAAGTTAGTATTCTACTGCAGACTTGTCACTAAGCTGCAGCGTGGCCTTTAAAGAAACAGTGGTAGAATAACCACGATTCCCCACAAACAAATTTACACTTTTCTTCACCATAATTAGAAGGGTTATGGTATATGGGGGGTAGGAAGAGAGGTGACCATGGATCAACTGCCTGCCCTTCCCCCAAGGGCTTCCTATGAGATTGTCATGGCAGCTGATGCCTGCCTAGGTATCAGTGCCCTTAGTAGACATGGCGGCCTCCCCAAGAGCAAACCTCTTCAGTACCTCTGCTCTGTTTTCCATGTTTTTTGTGCTGTGAAAACTTTACCTCCAGCCATGAGTAGGTCTGGGGCCATCTGGCCCTCCTTAAGAACTCTAGCACATGTTCTCTTCCCAAGGTGGTGGTGGGGTTTGAACTGGATACCACTTTCCACAAAATGGCAGGCTTGTGACATTCACTCACTCTGGTCTCTGTCTCACTGAAGTGTAGAGTGTTTCTCTTCTTCTACCCCATAAGTCATTCCAAGTGGGAATCATGAAAGGAAAGTGTTAAATGCATGCACTTAGATTGTCCCTTGGGCTGAAAATACTACTTATTTAACTAGCATTGTCTCTCAAATTGAAAAGTGGACCTTGTGTGCTTTTATACTGTCTCCTAGATCCTGGTTAGAGGGCGGAGCGGATAGAGATGGATGGGCAGATCGTTTTCCAGTCCGTACCTTCAGAAATTCCCAGCCTATTCAGCAGGTTACAAAAGAAACGGCCTGAATGCTACCTGGGATTTATGGTCACTGCGGGGATAAGCGCTTGTTTCTGATGTTGAATGAGACAGTCTTTTCCTCTTAGCCTCTGGACAGCAGGCAGGGACCCGACCATTTATTTGCCAAGCATATTATAGAAGACAAAAGAACATCGGATGGGAGGCTGGATGATGTCCTTCACACCCTTCTTTCCCAGAGATCCTGCTCTTCTGCTGCTAAGGGGAGTTTATCTCACTAATCCTGGAGTTCTGAGATATGTGCCTGCTTGCTCAATGTCACCTAAGGCTTTTTCATCAGTGTCTGAGAAATTGGGCTGTCTTATGATCACGCAGGTATTTTTTACTGTCTTAAGGGCCTGACAAATCAGGGATGCCTTTCCCTTTGGAAGGTCTCTACTTAATTTCCCCTTTACGGGCCCGAAGTCCTCTTAATACTCAGCAAGCAGGTAAGATTTTTTCCTTTCTCCTGGGCAACAAAGGAGATTAGCAATTTGTGACTTTGCTTATTGTTCTTAAGTAAATTAATTGTGTTAAAATTTATATGTGCCTTTCGAAGAGAAGATAAATTATACATATTACAAGAAGAGAAGAAAAGGCATGGTGATTATGAAATTCCTCTGAGAAAGGTGCTTTGTTCTTTTCTTGCTGCATAATGTATTTATCAGAACAGACCTGTCCTTTCAGTGGGCCCAAGATGTCAATGAATTATGACTGGAAGTCCCAAGCTTATTGTTCCTATTATGGGGAAGATAATTGAAAGATCTGACATTCTTCCTTGAAGAGTTATCCATGTGTGCCCTTGGGGTTGGCTGTAGTCTGGGTGGCTTTTTTCTTGCTCAGAGACAGAGATAAGTAGAGTAGGGTAGGGTAGGGTAGGGCAGGGAAGGTGCTCTTAGACTAATCAAGTACTTGAAAAGAAAACTTTATCTCTGGCCCTATCTGGAAAATGTACATAACCCAATTAAATGTTTCTTGGACTTTCTTGAATAGAGAAAAAGCAGATGGTAAAAGAACTCTCTGATACTGTTATACCTGTTGGAGTCTTGAAACTCATCCCTCTATCTCTGCCACCGTCCGAGTAGACCCATCATGGGAAAGAGGACGTCTCTTTGGTAAGTATCTAAAATATCATACATTAGGGCTGGGGATTTAGCTCAGCAGCACAGCACCTGCCTGGCAAGCTCAAGGTTGTGAGTTCAATTCCCGGTATCTGAAAAACAACAACAACAAAAAATATCATACACTGAATCTCTTGGTAGCAATAAAACAGGTTGTGCAGGATGCTAAAAGTTAGGGACAATCCAAAATGACTTAGGACTCTTCTAAAAAAATTTTTCCTTTTCCTTATTGCATATGCTAGGCAATGTTCCAGCATTGCCTATGTCATTTCTGGCCCTGTGTAGAAGGTGGTATTCTTCAGTTATCCAGAGCTATGTGTTATGATTTCCCCAAGGGCAAAAAGTCTAGATCAGTTGACTTTCCAACCCTCATTTCTTTAATTATTTAATAATTCTGTGTCTCACTTTCCTCCTTTGTAAAATGGTTGTAAAAATAGAATGTACTTTCTATTTGGAGACATTGTAAGTGAATTACATCTACCCAGATGATGCAAATGAGTGAGAGCTGTTAGCAATTTCAGGGCCAGGGAAAGCGCTTGATATTTGTCATAATTAGTATTGTAACAAGGGCTGGAGATGTAGCTCAATGGTACAAGAGCCTGCCTGGCAAAAGTGACGTCCTGAGTTTGATTCCTGGTACTAAAAAAACAAAAAAAAAACCCCACAAAACAAAACAAAAAAACCCTAGGGGCTGGGGATTTAGCTCAGCGGCACAGCGCCTGCCTGGCAAGCACAAGGTCGTGAGTTTGATTCCTGGTACTGGAGAAAAACCAAAAAAACAAAACAAAACAAAAAACAAAGGGTGTCACGATATTATTACCTTATTTGGATCATTGAGAAATAAATTTTTCCCCATTCTTTGGTAGAAGTGCTTAAAGATCAAACAACTTGGTTTGTTAGTGAAGATGAATGCTTACTATTGAATTTGCAGATATCTTGTATGTCCTCCCTTGTTGAAGATATAGGGCATATTTTCTGAGTTGAGACACTAGAACCTGATATCCATTGCTTAAGCACAAAATCCCTTAATCTTGTCTGATTTCCCCCAGAGAGGGAGCACTGTTTCACAGTGATGACAGTAGATCTCAGCCCCATCATGAGTTCCTCCCGAGAGGCTTCTCAAACACTAGTTTTATAGCAAAGATGCCTTCCGGCAAGACTGACTATAAAAAGAATTTTCTCTCCCATTGACTTGTATTATAAAGCCAGAGATATGATCTCATGGGGGAAAAAAAACACTCACAACTGATTGGACAAAAATGCTTAGTTAAGGAATGAGTAGATACATGATGTACTTGCTTTATTTCACAACCAGGTTGTAAGATCCTCACTGGGACTCCTGTTTTTGTACCTCAGAGGGATTTAGTGCAGGGCCTTACAAAATGGGAACTATGAGATAGGGCAGCCACATTTATATACTAGAACCAGAATGTTTTGCAAATTTTAAAATTAAGTGCTGTAGAATTCTTTTTGAAACCCATTATTATTCAAAATTTTTGTACATGAAAAGAGAGAAGCCTAAGTATCTAAGTGAGGGGCGAGGAGGGGAGCCACATCCCCTGGCCCAGTTTGTCTTTCCGGGCTGCGCAGAGGCTTTTGTGCTTTGAGGGACACAGGCGTGAAGCCTCTGAGATGGGAAGATTCTCTGTGGGTCAAGATGAGGTTTCTGAGATCCAGGGACATAACTAAGTTTATGCAGCCAATTATGGTAAAATCAAGACCAGGACCCAGGCCTTTGATTGTACTGAGAGGATGCTAAGATCTCCCTTCGCTGAAGAGAATTTTTCTCATTTTGAGTTATGACAGAGACTAGAATTTAGCACCAACCAGCTCCTTCTATGCCTATAAAAGGAAGCAGGCGGCAATATCGCAATATACCACTAGATGGCACCGTAGGCCACATTATTGTGCGGAGGGTCACGCAGCTGAATTACATTCGAATTTCTTAATTTGGAGTCTGTAGGCTCCGGAGAATCCATGGATTACTTAAGGGATTCAAAAAGACTATGAAAAATATTAAATTGTGTAATGATCTCAACAAAAAAATTAAAGAGTTATTTGGTCAGTCATAAAGAAAAAAATTGTTGAAATGCACTATTAACAGAAAAAAAAAATGGATGTTTCACAGACTGAGCTCCCTGGATGAGCAGTGCAGTCTGTGAGGCTGTGGTGTGTGTGTCGGGGGAGGGATTCCCCACCTTCTTCTAAATCAGCAACGCTGCCCTCTGCGTCGTGGAGTGGGCTCTGAAGGAATGAAGAGCATGAGACCAAGTTCAGTAGAACTGGGTTTGAATTTGGCTCCTTCCTTAGCTGTGTGAGCTCGCGAATGTTGTTTAACCTCTTCTTGCATGGACATAACTTTAACACAATGACACTATGAAGGGTTGTGAACCCAAATTGAGATGATATGTAAAAACACAAAGGTTAACTGTCATTTTTAACTTTGATTGCTTCACCTGATAAAAGTCTGTTTATAGCTAAGAATATTTGAAAACTACTGACTAAATCCAATCCCTCTTTTTCTCTTTTTCTTTCTTCTTTCTCTCTCTCTCTTTCTCTTCTTTCTTTCTTTCTTTCTTTCTTTCTTTCTTTCTTTCTTTCTTTCTTTCTTTCTTTCTTTCTTTCTTTCTTTTCTTTTCTTTTCTTTCCTTCCTTCCAGGACCTTTACACTGAGCTACATTCCCAGTCCTTTTTTATTTCTTACTGTGAGACAGGGTCTCATGAAGTTGCCCAGGCTGGGCTATAATTTGTGATCCTCCTGCTTCAGCCTCCCAGAGTGCTGAGAGTACAGGTGTGCATCACCATGCCTGGCAACTTTCATTTTTAAAATGTGGGAACTGGGACTTAAGAGGCCAAATGGTTTGGTTCTCTGATTAAGTTTCACAATTTGATAATACAACACAATTATTTATGTAAAACAAGACATGCTTTTTCTAATCTTTTCCAGGTGTGGCCCTTCACACTTGGAGGAACCTGATATGTCCCTGTTTGGGTTCATAAAACTCATGAAATAGAAGACAATCCTTCTCTTTATAACTGAGCATGCCAAATAATTCAGTTGAAATCTAAATTTTATCTTTATGTGCTGTATTTCCAAAAGTAATCCAGAACAAATTTATAAGATCTCAACAATGATGTGCTCTCTGGATGCAGCTAAACGTATGTTAGTTAAGTAAATATGGATGTTTTCATAACCCCAAGTGAATGCTTTGATTTCATCAATCTCGTTGATTAGGCAAACGTTTTGGCTGGGAAGGTTCACCGCTGCTGAATAGCTGTGTAGGTGCCAGGAGAAGGCTTTAAGAAGTAAGCACTCATGTGTGTGTAGCTGTGTGATTGTTTCATTGATAAGTTATTAGCCAAAAAAATAATGCAGTGTTGTGGGTCATTCAGTTTTACCTCACTGAAATCTCACTGCACCCTAAACACAACTTATTTCTCTAAATTCCTAAAGAACTGCTGTTATGGTTTGTGTCTGGGTGTCCCTCCAAAGCCTCATGCGGTCATGGGGCGGGCTTTTAGAGTTTGATTGATTATGGGTGTGAGAGCTACACCCGCCCTGGGGTGGATAGTGTGCATATGTAAGGGAGAGGAAGAGGCTGCTTGGAGCCTTTCCTGCTTTTTAGTGCTTGTTGATTCTGCTCTGTTCTGCCGCCATGAGCTGTAGCCCTCTGCCATGTGCCACTCTGCCTTGTAACCTGCCAAGTATGGACTGAAACCTCCACAAACTGTAAGCGAGATAAACTTTTCCTTCCTTAATTTTGGGCGTCAGGTATTTTGTCCCAGCAACGAGAGGAAAGTAACCAAGACACCTGCAAATAGTGATTTTCAAGGAATGCAATTTTATGAAGATTTATACAGAATCCCGTGTGATGTCATGGTCTCTAATGTCCAGGGTTGGGGAAATCTCTACATCCTGAAACCAACAGATCAAGGGCGGGTTGATTAGATCCAGGACGTTCTGGCTGCTTTGAGGGTTTCCACGGCTCGGAGGCCGTTAAGACTCTTGGGCCGTCGGTCCATAAAACAGGTTCCTGGGGCTTCTCAGTTGGTTCTTGGTGCCTCTGTTGTTGCTGCTGCTGCTGCTGCCGCCGCCGCCGGCAGAGGGCGCAGGCGTTCGGGCCAGCAGGGGAAGGCAGGGCCCCGCCCCGGGCCACACCCAGCGGCACGCAGGCAGCCTTCTGCGGACCCATGCTTCCTTAGGGCCATGAAAATGTTTTAATAAGTTCTTTTAAAACTACAAAGAAAAATGAGCCTAATGATGATCAGCATATAATCAAGAATCCAGCCTAGATTACATTTATCTTCGTACTAACAGTCATAAAATAAGATTTTTATTAGATGAAGCAGCCTGGAGGGCAGGGTGCCCCAGGCCTACGAACACCCTGAGTTGTACTTTCAAATCCCAAGTCCTAAATGTATCCTAAGGGCAGAGGGGGTAGAGGGGGCAGAGCAGGCAGGCTGGAGGGGAGAAGGGTCTCTTCTCTCAAGGGGAACCAATGACCAGGGCCCAATGTGAAGCTGGGAGTGGATGCGATAAAGTTATCAAACTGCTGGCCCAAAGATCTTTCTGACCTTGAAGCTGCCGAATTCCTTACCTCTCACCTGTGTCCCAAATCTCCAAATAAGAGATCGGCCTGACCCTTTGCTGGGGGCGTGGGCTGGAGAAGGCTGGGTGTGCCCTCCTGGGGGGCAGGGAGACTGAGCTTTAGGCAAATTAGTACCACCTGGTCTGTTCCTTGGGCAACAGCCCCTGGAGCGGCTCTGAGATTTCCAAGCAGGGATCTCTGCCAGCACCCCAGGGGATGAGACCTCCCCCTGGTGCATCTCAGGCCTGCGGACTGACTCAAAGGACGAGTTTTTTCTGGCAGACAAGTGGAGGGAGAGTAGGTTCCCCACTTCAGTGTCACAGGGACGCTGTGATCAGACACCCCCAGGCCTGTCACCTGGCCGCGGAGGGTGGCATCGGTAGGCTCTGGGCTGCAGACCCATGGCTTTTAAGGGCTTTCCTGCAGGCAGATCAGGGAGGCTTGATTGGCAGGGAGTGTGTGTAGATTCTGACCACCAGGTAGCACTGGGTAGGTGACCAGCGGCCTCTCCCGCCCAGTAATTCACCTGTGAGACCTGTGGGGTACGGCCAGGTTGGGAGGCTCTGTCCTCCAAGGCTTTGGTGCTGGGCTCCCACAAGACTCCAGAGAGAGGGGCCCCAGAGGAGCAGCGAGGGGTCGGGGGAGTCAGCAGCAAAAAAACTAAGCCTCATTCCTGGCAGCTGGGGGCAGCAGCCAGCGCTGGGAGCCAGGGCGTCCGTCTCAGGATATGGTGGGGACCTGGGAGGGCTGCAGGTGTACTGACTGGGGCAATGATGAGGACCGATGTGTGCCTGCTCATTTTGGGCCACGCAGGTCCCATTCTCTTGGAAAGCAGGCTTCATCTTTCCTATTAAGCTTCTAGGATTAGCTGATGGCTCTGGTTATTGCACTGTGGGGTGGCTTGCTCTAGGTCAGACCTTTACTAGTCTGGCTGTGGAGGAGCAGGGAGAGGTGTTACTACCTGATGCCTATATCCCTTGATGTTTTTATCTCTCAGCCTTTGTGGAGCCAGGCCTGGGGATGCAGAGATGAGTGGTGTATGGTCTGCGCCTGAAGGAGCTCAAAGTCTGATGGGAAAGACAGGGTGCAAAAGAGAGCAGGGGCACACAGTGACAAGTGCTGGTGTGCCTGGGAGGGTGGTGGCAGGGGTGGCTGGCATGTGCAGGGGCGGAGCAGGCTGGGGAGAGGCGAGCCTGGAAGGGCATGCGTCCTCATCTTGCTTTTCCAGCCCTAGGGAAGTGAGTGAGCCGGACGGTGCCCCTGTTGGCTCTGGTCGAACCCATTTGTGGGGTACAAGTGGGGCGGAGCTTCCAGGATGCCTGAAAGAGGGCTGAAGAGCTGGGCTAATACAGGGATGGGAATGATATTGTGGCACCTTCGGGCCGAGGGTGGGAAGAGGGGTTGGCTCTCCTGTGTCCCCAGGATGGAAACCTGCCAGACAGAAAGAAGAATGGAACTGGAGGGCAAATCTGACAGCGCTCTAGAAGTGACCCGAGCTCTTCCAGTGGTCTCAGCACCAACCCCTGGAAGGGAAGAGGAACCACTGACTTCATCTTGTCTACAGAGAGGGGAAATCAAGCTCTGCAAGGGAGAGAGAAAAATCATTCGTGCCCCTTGTGGAAATGCTGTCTGGGTCAGCAGGCTCTAGATGCTACCTGGACTAGCCCCAGGACAACCAGGATGTCCATGGAGACAAGAAATGCTATAGGAGGCAACTGGAGGAGCTTCGGGCTACATCTCAATACTATGACGAATGCTATGAATGTGGGTACTACACAGCCCTGATTTGCACAGGTCTCTGACACCCCCGGGGCTGTATGCTCCAAGCTCAAGGTGAGCAGGAGGCCAGAAGCTTGGCTGCTCCAGATCTTCTCGTACCCCTGTGGCTCTGGGGACCCTCCAGAGATCATCAGCGCAGGACTAGCTCCCTTCCAGGGTCTGTCTACAATACCTGCCCTAGGCCTCTCCTGACTGTTGTTATGAAGGACAAAGCCCCACCTGCCTATTTGTCAGGGGCAAGAGGATACGAGGAAGTTGTCCTTGTAGATGGCAGTGGTGTCAATCAATGCCTGATGCTTCTCTGGAGACAAAGTACTTGTCAAATCACATGTTGGGATCATTTTCCAGGGCTTTAAAAATGGTGATGCCCAGCTCCCAGAGTGAAGATTTTGCATTTTCAGTAAGTGCCCAAGGAGATCTGACTCAGCTGGCCACAAGCCACACTGGACTGAGGGCTGCTCAGAGGCCGAGAAGCTCATTGTGCTGCCTGGGAAGCTGCGAGCTCCGGCTCTAAGGCCCAGGGTATGGTGTTTGGAGGAGCTGGGTCTTCTCCCTTCGCGGAGCTCTTTGGTCCACCTCCTGCGTCATTGTCTGATTCTCAGCCAGCACCGTGGGGAAGAGCCCTGCTTTCATATGGAGGTGAATCCTGCCAAGTAGAAAGTGACTCACTTGACATGACATGGAGTCAAATAACATCCTGGCTACCTTGAAGGTGGTGCTTATCTTCATTTCATATGTGCCTTCTCTCCAAAACGGTGCAGCCCTCAGCGAGGCAGAGGAGGGAGACCGTAGATTGATTATGGTTGACAGGCTGAAACTAAATCCTAAGTGGCAGATGAGAACTTACGCATTGAACGCGTATTAGGAAACTTGCTCTCTCTCCCTATCACAGGTATTTAAGGGCAAGAAACACTCCAATCCTAGACTATCCGGGCCCAGCTGCAAAAATGACGTCCACCTTCTTACTTGTGCAAACAAACTAGGAGATTTGTAGAGAAGAAGGAGCAGTGGACCTGGACGATAATGGCACTGTTACTCGGTGGTCCTCACAGTTCAGAGCAGTTAGTGTCCTGGGCTGAGTCGTCTTTCAGTCCCCCACCTTCTCTCCCAGACACTGCTGGGTAGGCCAGCTCTCCAGAGGAAGCCTCTCCCCAGGGGACCTTTTTTCCTGTGTGCAGGACTCAGCGTCAGAAGGAAGCCCGCAACCTCCTGGGCCCAGTCTGCTCCTCAGAGGTCTCCTGTTCTTTCTCCAGTAAGAAGTGGAGGCAGCTGATCTGCTAGGTGGGGTTGAGAAGATAAGACGAAATCACAAGGCTGGGGACCAGGGAGCCACTCTGTGGCCTTCATGTTGTCTCAGTGCCGTTGCTCAGAAGTACGTAGGAAGAGCTGTGCCCCTGACATCAGCCCGGCCCAGGCATAAGGGCCCTAGGAAGGGAAGGGAGTCTCTGCTCATGGTGGGGTGTGATAGGAGGAAGAGGGCTGTGTGTGCAGTGAGGGGCCCAAGTGCCTGTGTTCCCCCTTATTTAGTCTGGCACATAACTTGGCTATGGCTGTAGTTACCTAACCACTTGGTGCCTAGTTGGCCCCCTATCCCCAATAAGGACTGTGGTCCCCCGGATCTATACTGCAGTCGTTGTCCACTGGTCCCCAACATGGCTCAAGAGGATAGGAACGGATGCTGAGCTGGGTTCTAGTTTTCCCTTTTCTGGTCTCACAAGGATTTGAAATTCTACACCAGCAGGAACAAGAGCTCAGAGGCCAGAGTAACTTTTAGGTGAGCTGGTGGGCTCCATCTCTGCCAAAGAGCAGAGATCTGGGCTCCATTAGCCTAGGCCTGATCCTGCCTCTGCACTAAGCAGGGTGGCCTTGGAGAAATCTCTTCCCTTCCCTGGGAATTGCTTCTCTTCTCTGTGCACCAAGAGAGTGGACAGAACATACATCCCTGAGGCTCCTCCAAATATCTTCATTCTATCAAACGTTTCCTAGAACAGCTGTCCCCAACCTGTTTTATCACCAGGGACAGGTTTTGTGGAAGACAATTTTTCCATGGACAGGAGCAAGGAAAGTATGAGGGGAAGAATTTCTTTTTAGCTTCTTTTTCTTTTAATTGGTGCATGTTTGCGACACATAATGACATTTCCCAGTGCTAGCATCAGCGCCTCACCTCAGACCATAGATTATCTGAAGGAGAGCACACACTGGATCCCTTCCACACACAGTTGATGATAAGGTTTGTGCTTCTGTGAGGATCTAATGAGCTGCTGAGCTGACAGGAGGCAGAACTCAGGAGGTGATGCAGGCAGTGGGGAGCAGCTGTAAGTACAGCTGAGGCTTCCAGGGCAGGCTCTTGCTGGTCATTCACCTCCCACTGTGCAGCAGGGGTTGGAGATCCTTCCTTTAAGACATGCCTGTTCCTCTTGTCTCAGATGCTCCCATTCCTGTACTGGCTGCTCATTTAGCTTTTCTTTTATGAGAGGCGTGCTCCCCACCCTCTATTCTGGGGCAGAACACTCTTGGTGAGGTGGGTATCTTGCTGAAGGGGCTGCTCTTCCTTGCACTGCCGGGATTCTGGGGCTATGACTCCCGGAGCCTAAGAAGAAATTAAGGAGTCTAACACCCTGGTTGTAGCTCTAAAAGCCCCAGGGCAGTCAGTCCCCAAATCTCCCAGGAAAGATGTCTTCTTTTTCATCTTTTCTATGACCTGAGCTCAAACCAGTGACTTCTCTGCCATGTTGTCTCAAAGTATCCTTGAAAGAGTAAACTCCAGTCTGCATGGCCCCTGCCAGCCACATGCTGGATGCTGTCGGGATCTTCAGAGAATATTCTTACTGGTCATCACCTCCGGCCTGGGGTGCTGGGGATGGAAATCAAGAGGGCAAGAGGAGATGGAGAATTCCCCGGCCCTTGGGCAGCAGGGGAGGCAAGACCAGCTCACTCTAGGAGGAGCCTGTGGGAGGAGAGCAGATGCGGTTACCTCACAGGTACCCGTACTTATTGCAAGAGCAAAGCTCAATGCTTTTTTCCTGCTGAGCTGGCAGTAATGCGCTATGCAGCTGGTTAGGGCAGGCAGCCTGGGGTAGGGGTGAGCCCTTTCCTGGGTGGAGGAGACTTCTGCTGTAGTCCTGGCACCGCTGCTTCCTAGCTGCATGACCTCGAGGAAAGGATGTAATCTTTCTGGCTTTTCCTTTGGTGAGATGGTATTACGGACCCATGTGTGGTAGTGAGATCAAAGTGAGACATTGCTTCAAAGCCATGCATCAAAACCACACATTCAACTCTTAGATGGCCAGTTCTGAGGAGCCGCTGAGCTACAAAGGCACAGCATCTGGCGCAGGATCTGGGATTTGACAATTGTTCAACAAGTGTTCTTCCCCAACCCGGCCCTTGTAGCTAAAATCTCAAATACAGTTTACCCCCAACTCCTCTCACTTTTTTTCCACACACACCCATGACCTTCACCTTGCTCCGCCTGCATTCCCTTCCCCAGTGGATGGTGCCCGGTAGCTGCCCAGTCCAGAAACTGGAGTCTTTCTTTCCTCCTTCCCCACATCTTCACGGTGCTTTGGAAATATGATGATGAGGATAAATGTATAATATACATTATATATATATATCCACAAAGTTGTGATGTTATCATTGCTATCACTTATACCTTATTTATTTCCCTTTTTTTCTTGATTAGCAGATAGTTTTTTTCCTAGCAGATTCTTTAACCTCTTGGATTATGTTTTTTTCTAGCTATTAATTATATTACTTTGGGTCTCTTGAGTACATGGCATAATTTCACAACTACTTTGTCTAGAGGACAGGGAGAATCTTCCTAGACTGAAAAAAAATTAATAACCCACAAGGACAGTGGAAATTAATTGAGAATTGATTGGAATCGTCTCAAGTCAGATAACTTCACTGAGTTGGTAAACCTGCTGTAAAGCTCTCCCAGGGCTGAGAGCTTTTTCCAGAGCTGGGCCCTATGTCCTCAGGCCACTGGCTTCTGCCTCCTTGGAGGTGGGAAGGCTTTTACATTACCCTCATTTATGAATTGGATACTTTCTATGCAGAATGTATTAAATATGAAAACAGAATCTGGCTTGAGTTATTGGCAATCTTTTTCCAGAGACAGGCAAGGCTAGTGGTGAGATAGATGGGTTAGACTCCTGCACCCTTGACTCAGTATTTCAGGTTGGTGCGTGATAGTCTAATGCCACTGGAAGTGGGATGTTCAGTGTTCAGGCCTTTCAAATACCCACCTCTTTCCTCACTAACATTCCCTCTAGGCAGCTTCCTGTTGTTGAGCTTTCTCCCTCCAGGTCACCAATCTGTTCCCTGAGGCCTCAGTCTTTTCCACTTAGTGGGCCAGGGCTCCTGAGGGTGCACAGTGGACTGTATTGCCCTCTTCCTGAAGGGACGGATTTTATACTATATAAGCTAAACGGCTCTCGCACCTAGGCCTGAGCAACAATTCCCCCCAACTCAGTGATATTAGCAAAAATTTCCTCTGCCCTCTCCCTGCATCCCAACTTCCTTCTGTCTCCTCTGTCTCAATAATGAGGAGACCCCGTTGAGAACCTCATGTCCTCTGCCAACTAAGCCACACTTCCTGCTTGTTTCAGACTGATTCTCTTCTAAATTCACAATAAATTGAGGATTTAATGACCCACAACCGCAAAGAAGATCCTAGTTCCAAGTTAGGACGCATTCTGGGGCTCCTTCTTGACCTGTGTCTGGGAAGCTCACCAGTCCACCTACTGCCCTCGCCCACCAGAGCCTGCACATCTCCGACACACTTGATCTCAATCTAAGACTCCATGGTGCCTTACATATTTTATGTAGATAAATGGCCAACATAAATACTTGTGGAAAACTAAACATCGAGATTGATAGATTTTATCAAATTTTATCTCTGGTTAAAATTCATGGGCCATGAATCTGACCAAATGTCTACCAGTTTGATTGAGTACTGCTGAAGAGCTATACAAGGTATAAATCCAGAAAATACGCGGTATAAATCCAGGGTAGGCTTCACCCGCAGTCTGAAAGTAAGAATCCGTATTATGTATTAGTAAATAGCTACCTTTCATTTCCTCTTTGCCTGCTGGCATCTTGGAAATGCATCCTTTGGCCTTTAATTATAGCTGTTTATAAACCTCCTTTTTCTTGTAAAGTTATCAGTGAAAATGGGGGTAAAAGGAGCTAAAATGAAGTAAAAGGCATTTACATTTGAATAATAACATTTTGTTAACAAAAGAATGATTTCTGTTACATTTGATTGCTTAAGAGCCACATTTTTATAGATATAAAATTAATATAAATCACAGCAGAAGAGTTGGAAAAAACATACCAGCACCAAGAGAAAAGAAAATGTTTGCCTAATCCCAGGAATCAAAGTAAACCCTTGTTAACATTTTGGAGCATGTTTTTCCTGTCTTTTTTCTAACCATATGCACATGTAACTGTGCAGTATATGAAAAGGAGAGCTAGTGTTTATACAAACACTCATGTGTGGCGGTCGTAGCTGCTTCTGCTCTAAGGAGAAGGTGGAATTTATCTCCAGGAACAGTTTTTTTTTTTTTTTTTGCTCCGGTACCAGGAACCGAACTCATGACCTTGCGCTTGCCAGGCAAGTGCGTTGCTGCTGAGCTAAATCCCCAGCCCCTCAGTTTTGTTTTTTAAATACAGGAACATTCCTAACGGTCCCCCCTACAGTGGGAAAGGTAGATAACTCTCACCTCTGCACCTCGAGATGAAACTAAGAGTAACAAAGTATCCTCTTCCACAAAAGCAGGAGGAAACTGAGTTAGAGGCCCACCACCCAAGAGCCTCGGGGAGCTGAGGGCCAGGAGGTAGAGAGGCCAGACTCTCCGGCAGGGACGCTCTGCGGTGGGGAATGACCGGTGGTAACTGGAAGTGGTTTCCTGCTCTGCTGTATTTATGCTCCACCTCTCCGCCCTGCAGCGAGAGTTTGCTATTAACAACACCCTTGGGTGTGTGTTGCTCTGGCTGAAGGAAGCGTGGCAGGAAGTGCAGTGAGGAGAGAACAAAGGAGCTGGGAGAGAGGCTGGTGCAGACAGGAGTAGAATAGCATGGACCAGGGACCTATATTTGTAGTCACTGTTTTTCATCTAGCCAAAAAATATCCACACCGCGTCCTCATATCATGAGACACTCTTGCACATCCCTGTGGCCCACCGCTGTGTGTGTTATACTTTTTTCTTTTTTTTGAGACAGGGTTTTGCTACATAGTGCAGGCTCACCTTGCACTCACTGTGCAGCCCAGGCTAGCGTCATACTTGCAGGAATCCTCCCGCCTCAGCCTCCGGAGTATTGGGATTACGGGCGTGTGCCACCACATCCTTTTTTAAAATGAGTTATCTGTGTCCTTTGCTTATTTTTCTTGTTAAGGTTTTCATCTTTTTCTTACTGATCTTTATGACTTCGTATAATAAGAATATTAATTCATTGCTGGTTAATATATTGCAAGCATTTTTACTCTAATTTGTCAGCTGCTTTTCATTTTAGTAATGATGTTTAGGGACCCAGAGATGTCTTAAATTTTTGTGTAGTTTAAGTGACCTATTTTCCTCTATAGCTTTTATATTTGATACTATATTTTAAAAGACTATTCCAAACCCTAAAATTGTATATTTTTGTCTAGTTCATTTGTGATTTTGTTATTTTTTCACATTCAACTCTAATCTTTTGGAAAAGATTCTTTCTGTTTGCTTTGTTTTTTGAGACAGGATCTAGCTTTGTAGTTCAAGTTGGCCTTGAATTGACCATGTAGGCCAGGCTTGACTGGGTCTTGCAACACTCCTCCTGCCTCAGCCTCCTAGTACTGGGGTTACAGGCATGTGCCACCATACCTGGCTTGGAATTTTTTTTTATACTAAGAATGTGGTGGTGTTTAGCTTAATTTTTTCCTGCTAAATATTATTCAATGATCTCATTACTGTTTATTGAATAATGCATTTTTTTTTCACTGATTTCAAAGTCACCTCTATATTACACTAGATTATACTAAATGTTCATGTATTTGTTGATCTCTGTTTCTCTGTTAGGTACACATTTCTTTTTCCTTTCATACTTCATAATATACAATATTTTGATTTCTCTGTGTGTGTGTGTGTGTGTGTGTGTGACTGGGAACCAAGCCTAAGGGTCCTCCATCACTGAACTACATACAGGTATAGCCTTTTTTGGGTGTTTTTATTTTGAGACAGCATCTCACTAAGTTGCCCACGCTGATCTTGGCCTTGTGGACCTGCTGTCTCAGCCTCCCAAGTCACTAAGACTACAGGCATGTGCTGCCACACCACAGCTGCATCTGCTTCTTTTAAATGAAAATTATATTTCCCACTGTCCTTTGCTGGTACGGCCATGTGGCTATGTGGTGGCCACTGAGATGGAAATGGGAATGTTGTATGCAACTTTCAGAATGGGTCCTGAGTCAGAGGAGCCATATTCTCCTCCCTCCTTCTCTCCCTCCCTCTCTGCACCCCCTGCCCCCATCTCTCTCTCTCTGACAATGGTAATATAAATTTGGTGACACGAGCTCCAAAGCCTTCTTGCACTACGAGGTAAAAGTCACTTGTTTACCATTATTGCAAAACAGAGGCAGGCTTGGTCTCCAAGGAGCCTCGCTGACTTTGTACCACCTGTCAATTGTTTAGATTTCTGAAAGTCAGAGAAAAACAACCTTGATGGAGTTCAAGATACATCACCTCGAACTAGACTGTGGAAGACTGGGCTATGCCACTCTCAAATATGCCACTTTGGTGTGTTGATTTCTTGGAGCTGAAATAAATACTTGAGAAAGTACAGCTAGGAATATCCCTGAAAAGCTGGCCTTTTGTGGGGGAAATTTAGTCTAGAAAGGAAATCTCCACTGTACCGTCCTCTCTTTCTCTGCACCAGGGAGAGAAGAGCACTCACCCCAGAGACTCAGGATGCAGAAGGAGCTGGCTTCCGTCTGCACAACTAACCTCACGCTGGTTCTGTACTGCTTTCCCTGCCCAGCTCATGTCGCTGGGCTTTCCCCCACCTTCCCACCTTTGTTTTAGAGAAGCTGGCATTTAAACCTGATGGTCAATTCCTTTTCTTTTCTTTTTTTTCCTGAGATCTACTCTAGAGATGTACTCATTTTTCTGGGTCTTCTCTGAGGTGTGCATGTTAATAGACTTCTATTTGTTTTTCTTTTCTTAGTCTTTCTTTCGTTATGGAGGCCCAGGTAAGAACTCTAAAGGGTAGAGAGAGAAACAATTTTTACGCCTGTACATCTTCGATGTTATTTAAGTCATAGTGTGTTGCTCTTTATTGGTCATCGCAGGTCACCCAAACCCGAAGTGATGGGGATTCCTGTTCAGTTCCACAGGTCTCTGCCCACTCGTAGGGGGCTGCGGGTTTGATTTTTCGTGTGTAACAGGTTTTAACATGTGCCAAGGTAGGTGTCGCTCTTCTTTTTTAGATTTCATGGGCTATTTTTATCTGTTATTTTTCTTGACAGATTTTATGACAGTTATGTCAATCTGCCAAAAAAAAATCCCTTTGGAATTTTGATTGAAATTATATTTTATGAAATAATATAAAAGAATTGTCTTTTTGAAAAGACTATTGAGTCTTGCCATTCAGGAATATGATGTATCTCACTCACATTTTTTTATATTCCCCAAGTGGGTTTATGATTTTTCTTTACATCAAGTATATACACTTTTTATGCTCATGATTGGCATCTCATTTTTATTATTTATATTGCAAATGGAATATATCCCTGCAAATTATTACTTTAAGATAGTCAGTTTTTTTGAACTAATATTGTGGAAAAGGTAGAAAAAAATAGATTAAAAGGAAAAAACTCTACTACTTTAGCTTCCTAGAGGAATGTTGTCACTCTTGCATGGAGTTCCTGGTTTTGGATCTTAGGCAAATATCTCTATGGGTCTTTTGGCTGAGAAAGGCACAGCCTGGTGTTTGGTCTGACAAAATCTAAAGAGATCTGAATGACTGTGTTCCAGAGGCAGGAGGCCTGAGGTCATGGTGTCGGCATGGTTGGGTTCTGGTGAGGACCCTCTTTCTGACTGTAGATGATTTGACTTGTCTATCCTCACTCGGCAGGAAGAGAGTGAGGAGGGTCTCTGGCCTCTTAGAAAGGAATTTAACCCATGCATGAAGGCTCCACCATCTTGATGTAATTTCTTCTCCAAGGCTTCACCTTCAAATAGCAATTAACTGGGATTAGGATTTCATTGTATGAATTAGGTTGGGGTGGGTACAAACATTCATGTCAGAGCACACCTGAAATCTGCACCCCAACTACTGTAAATCTTCCCTACTCTATCACTCTATTCCTGCCTCCTACCTCTCTCTCTTTCTCTCTCTGTCTCACACACACACACACAGACACACACACAGACACACACACACACACACACACACACACACACATACACACAATGATAGCAAGCTCAGAATACACGGCCTCTGCATTCATTTGGGTGGTTACTTATTATTTATTTATTTTTGAGGTATTGGGGACCAAGCCCAGTGGCACTCTGTCACTGAGCTACATTCCCAGACCACCCCCACCCCCACCCAATTAAAAAAAAATACATTGTTTGACAGGGTTCTTGCTAAATTGCCAAGCAGAACTCAAATTGGTGATCCTCCTGCCTCAGTTTCCTTAAGTGCTGGGATTACAAGCAAACACCACTGTGTCTGGCTGGTCTTTGTTTAATTTTATAATATTCTTGGATTTTTGAGGGTAGGCAATTATTACAGATTCTTTTTTTTTTTTAGTTTTTTTCAAGTACCAGCAATCGAACTCACGACGTTGCACTTGCCAAGCAGGCGCTGTGCCGCTGAGCTAAATCCCCAGCCCCCAAGGGTAGGCAATTATGACCACTGCAATCAATACTTTTTCTGATAATTGTACATTCATGATATTTCTGATTCTGATAGTTGTACATTTCTATTTCTATTCTCTCATGGCTGTACATTTATATTTCTAACAACTGCACAGTTCTGCCTTATAGCAACCATCTGTATCTTATTCTTTCCTCTATTAGAAATGTCTGTATTTTTTCCATAAAATACAATATTGCCTCGTAGTTTAAGGTGGCTATTCCTCCTTATGTTAAATAAGTATATTTTTATCTCCAGATTATTTAAGTTTTTCTTTTTGCAATATCAGAAAACTATGGTTTTAGTGTCTAGGGAGTTAATCTTTTTGTTCTTATGGATGACATCCTATTAATAAGAATCCTAATTTTGGTCCTTACTTGTATTCGTATAAAAATAAACCTACTTGATCACAGTGCATTATTCTTTTATCACACTGCTGCATTTAATTGGCTAATATTTTATTCAGGATTTTTGCATCTATATTCATAAGTCAGGTTGGTCTGTAATTTTCTCTTTTGGGTGCTATTTTAGTCAGATTTATGACTTGGAAATCTATTTCATCTACTATTAGAGCGCTGGGGTTACAGGTGTGTGCCACCACACCTGGCTCTATTTTATTTTATTTTATTATTATTTTTTTTTCCCCGGTATTAAGAATCAAACTCACGACCTTGGTCTTGCCAGGCAGATGCTGTGCCGCTGAGCTAAATCCCCAGCCCTACCACCCCTGGCTATAATCTTTAGTTTTAATTGGTGGCTAAAATGTATCATTCCTAATGTGGCATATTTTTGTTTTCTTTTTCCTTTCTTTGTTGATGTAGACTTTTACTTTTTAAATATTCATTCAAGGTACAGCTCTGGTTATCCCTGAGATTAGGATTAGAGCTGTGGTTTATTTGGTTGTTGCAGAAAGCCACTGGCAGGGAGCAAGGAGGTGACACTGGGTAGGAAGGCGGCCATACTATGAGCGAGGTTGCTTATACACAACTCCTGACAGTGGCAGTTGAATTACTGAGTGTGGAGGGGAGTGTGTGGAGGTGTCAGGGTGCTCATTTCCTAGCACTTATAACCTGTCTTGGGCACAGGTAGAAGGGCCTCCCGCCTCCTTAGAAAAAGCAGATGGGCAGTGGAATGCAGACTGACCCTGGAATCGTTGGCAATGAGAGGACAGGCTGATGCACTGGGCAGAGGGGACAGTGGAATACTTCTACCACACGCATCCTTGGAGGTTATCCGTTCTACTCTTTTACAGTTTTCAGGTAGTGTTGTTATTATTGTTTTTGAGGACTGCACCCAGAGGCACTCTATAGCTAAACTGCATCTCTAGGTCTTTTAATTTATTTATTTATTTATTTATTTATTTATTTAAATTTTGAGACAGGGACTTATTAAGTTGCCTATCCTGGTCTTGAACTTGGGATCCTCCTGCCTCAGCCTCTGGAGTAGCTGGGATTATAGTTGTGCACCTTGCATGCCGATCCACTTGTTTTATGTTTTAGCTTCATTACTGTATTTCCTCTATTCCTTAAGCTTTAATATAATGATCTTCTTTGTAACTTTCTGAGTTATACACTGACTTCATATAGTTTCATTCCCTCTTGATTCATAATATAGTAAAAGCAGTTCAGGTGGGTTGGGGGAAAACTGGGAAACTACTTATGAAAGTGCTTAGTACCGTGTCTGATACACATTTAGTGCTCAAAAACGTTAATTACTACTTTGATTGAGCACTTTGAAGTTGCTTCTGATTACAGACTTGGGTCGCTCCTCCATGTTGATACGTGGTATTTTTGTTCTCATTACTGTCCAAGGGCTCTGCAAATTGCAGTTTTGGTTTCCTTTTTGATCCAGGTATTATTTTGAAGAGTGTTTTCAAACCAAGTAGCTGGACTTACTTTGCTTATGTTTCTTTTTTCAATTTCTAGATTTACTGTGCTGTGGTATAGATTGTAGTTATCTGAAATCTCTAAATTTGGAATTTATTTGATGCCTTTTTTGGTGGCTTAATATGTAACCAATTTTTAAAACTCTTCTATGGGCACTGAATAAAAAACTGTGCACTGTTTTTCACATTTCTTCATGTTTGTTAGGTGCTTCTTAGCAATGGCTCTTTTGAAGTGTCCGGCATTTTATGTTTGCTTGGTCTGGTAAGAACTGACAGTGTCTCCATAGCAATTTTACTTCGGTGTTTTTCCCTTGTTATTCAGAAACTAAAGGATTATGACAAACATTTTCATCGCAGATTTTGATTTCTATGAATTGACCTTCATTTTGTTCTCTCACTTAGGATTTTACTTCTTTTCTGCTTAATATATCTTTCAACCATCTATCTTTTAATTTAACTTAATTTAGATACAGGGCCTCATACGTGCTAAGCACATTCTACCCCTGAGTTATATGCTCAGCCCCATCATTTTATTTTAAACATACTGAGTCGCTTTCTTTTGGATGTGCCACTTAGAACAATAGATAATTGCATCAAATATGAGAATCTTTGCCATTTTACAGAGAAATGTAACATATATAATGCTTGTAGTCACAGCTGTTATGCTTGACTTTCTGATGGCTCCACTGCTGTGATATAAGAAGAAACATAGACTTGATCTTTGTCTCTAGTTCCCGGCACAAAGCTCTTAAATCCTTGGAATTTCCTGAATGAAAAGAGCAAATTTTGTTATTTATAAGTAGCCCTTTTCGGCCACATCTTTACTGATGTTAAAGATGTGATTCTTGGCAGGGCTCCCTAGATTGCTTCAGGATAGGGTCTGTTTGCCACAAAGTCCAAGCCTCGATTAGAAGCCTGGAACTACCCCAACCCCAACCTCCAGGGAGGGGAAACATTGGCATTTGAGTTCTATCACTGATGGCTGCTGGTTTCATCAGTCACGTCTCTATAATGGAACCTCCCTTCAAAACCTCTAAACAGCGGAGTCCAGGAGCTTCCCAGCTGGTGAACATTCACGCACCAGGAGGATGACACGTCCAAACTCCAGGGGGACAGAAGCTCCTGTACGCAGTCCCTGTGTTCCTCTTCGTATGGTTGTTCATTTGTATCCCTCATAATAAGCTATAAATGTGAGTAAAGTAGTAGCTTCTTACACCTCCTCAGGTACTCCAGCAAATTACTGAACCTAGGGTGGAGAGGGAAAAAGTTGCATGAACCCCTAACTTTGTAGATGCCTCAGACAGAAATATGGGCAATTGGGGGACCTCATACTTGTGACTGGTATCAGAAGGGAGGGCAGGTTTGTGGAACCATGCTCTGAAACCCGTGGCGTCTGACAGTTATAGGACAGTTGGTGTCAGGGTTGAACCGAGTGAAGGACTACCCACTTCCTCTAGGACAGCGATGGCAACACTTTTAGAGCTTTCAGTGATAACGAACAGCCAGCCGTGGCACTTGTGCCCTAGGTTTGCCACCACTGGTATAGGAGAACTGGCAAAGTGTGTGAACAGCCCTCATACTTAGAAAAGACAGAAATCTGCTTTTAATGTATGTGTTTGCTTATACTATTAAAAAAGCATTTGCTATTTAGACTGTAAGGATTGGACCAGGCCAGTTTGAACTCACTCTCATTGAAGGTGGTGCCATCTAGGAATCGGAGATGAGTCATGCTGTTTTGGAACAAGGCCCTTTTAGCTGCTACTGCCTTTTGTTTGCAAGAGCTGCTTGCATCCGGAGCCTTCCTGCCTGGTTTCTCATGAAGGTTGCATTGTCGTAAATGGATTCCATCTGGATCTTTTCCAGACTGCTTCCAGCCTGCTTTTGTCTCTGGACTTTGCTCTCCACATTGCGGAAATCCCATACTTTCTCTTCCATTGTTGTTGCTGCAGGTCAAGCGGGAGATGGAAAGCTGTGCTTCTTCAGGTAAGAGATGCAATCACTCCAAAGTCCATCCTCAGCCTGGTCCAATCTGAATGTCATCTAGCAAAAGGGCATGATGCTTCTGAGATGTGGCAAGCACTCCACTTTGGACACTGGTTAAAATGTAATTTTGTAGCATCAACTGGTGGTATAGGCCTGTCATCTCAGTTCTCTAGGAGGCTGAGGCAGGAGGATTTCAAGTTTGAATTCACCCTGGACAAGTTAGCTAGTTAGCAGAATCCTATCATAAAATAAAAAAATGAGTTGAGGATGTAGGCTGGGGTTGAATCCCCAGTACCACAACAAACAAATATTTTTGGAAACATGTCAAACATTTTATTTAATTAACTCATTAATTCATATGAGAAATCAAAAGATATTAAAACTGGTTCACAGAGCACTTGAAAAATTACATATAGATATGCAATTTAATAAGTGTTAGTTTAAGATTGCTGGCTTAGATACAAAAGTGATTAAGATGTTGTGGGTAATGAACAGTAACCTTTGGGGTTATCTGTTTCACCCAACAGAAATTACATCTTTATTGGATAAAAAGCCATTTCTGTTTCTACATTGTTATAAGCTATCTTACTCTGTAGTTACCAAACCCTACAGTTCACTGAAATAACAGGTAGAAAGCTCTTTTGCCTACTTCCAAGTTTCGGGTCATTTTTGTGACACATTTATGTTGATTTCACTTATTAAAAATTATTTTTTATGGGCCAAACCCAGAGAATTCTGTCCCTAATCTTTTTTTTTTTTTTTTTTTTTTTTGCCATCTTTTACATAGAAGACCAAGAAAAAAAAAGCATTTGTGTTCTGGTGCTGCTACGTCCAGAGAAAGGATTTTCATTTCTTATATCAGTGTGCAATTGACAAGATCAATATAGTCCTGGCTAAACTAGGTGTATTAAAGTAAAAAAAAAAGCTCCTCCAAAATTTAACACAAATGTCTTATTAATTTAAAAATGCAAACATAAAATTCAAATAAAGCAGAATTACATTATATACTTGTTCAACTTAAGTAAACCTAATTATACACTTAGCAAGAGAATACTTAAATCAGAAGGGAATTTCCTCCTACTACTCCGTTGGATGAGCGTACACCACAGAATGTAGGTGTGAAGGAGGCACAAGTTTGCTTTCTTTCATTTTGATAAATCTCAGTTTTCTTATGTGCTATCTTGATATGCCGTGAGTCTAATGTTTAAAAACACATGTAGTCTTGAACCACATGGTCCCTAAGGGAAAGCCACCTACTTCAGTGCGTACCATATGCTCTAATTGAGAAGAAAAAACCGGCTGTCTTGGACAGTCAGCGTCAGCTTTCCTGGGATTTTCATGGGTAATTTTAAATTATGTTTAATTTGCCTCCTGCAAAGCTTTTAGATGATGTATTAGTCTTCTTTTGCTACATGACAAATTACCACACATTAAGCAGCTCAAATAAAGTGCACACTTAACTAGCAGTTTCTGTGGGTCAGGGATCCTGGCATGGTATACTTGAGCTGTCTGGTCAGGGTTGCTTGAGACCATAGCCAAGGGTTTTGCTGGGCTTCGTGTTCATCTGGAGGTACCCCTGGGGGGAAGTCTGCTTCCAAGTTATCGGCCAAATCATTTCCTGTGCTTGTGTAGGAGGAGAGCCCTGTTGTTTTGTTTGCGTTTTGTTGCTTGATGTTAGCTGGAGGCCCTTCCCAGATCTGGGAGGCTTTTTCATTTCTTTGCCATGCACGAGGGGGGGCGCTCCTCAAAATCACTGCTACCTGACAGAGCCAGCAAGACTTTCTGTAATCTCAGAGGCCTTGTTTCTCTCTGAAGGGTTTTCACCCCATTAAGGTCTATCACAGCCATCTTCCTTTTTATGAACTCAAAGTCAAGAGCTCTGGACCTTAGTTACACTTGCAAAGTGCCTTCTAAATTCTTTGACCATCCTGCCCTGGGAGAGGCTTGGAGGGTTTCCTGCTGCAGGACAGAAGTGCTGTTCTGTCTCCTGAAGGTAGATTTTTATGTAGGGTTTGTAAAAACCAAACCAAACCAAACCAAACCAAACAAAACCCTACATCAATAAAAGAATTAAAGATCTAAGTTTAGAAGGAGAAACCAAATCACTCTACTGGAAAGGGCAGGGAAAGGGAAAGCAAAGTTACTGTATTGGGAAAAGGGACAGAAGTAAGGAGACAGATTGTTGGAGTAAGGTAGTGGGTCTGGAGCTGGAGCTTCGGCGTCTTTGCTCTCAGCCTCTTTTATTACATGGCAAGAAAAGGACTCTCTCCTTGAGAGCTTTTGAAATTTGATCGACTGTTCTGGGCTCTGAGACCCCTGATTTGGCCATTGCCCCTTCCATTGCCCACGTGTACATTCTGGATAAGTACTTCTGTGGTCTGTCCCGTCCAGGTGCTTCTCTTGGGAGATTACAGCCGATTACTTACATTCAAGGCTGAATTAGTAAAAAGGATGCATGTGCATTTTAGTGTGTTAATATGGTGAGGGAATAATATATCTATATATCTAGATCGAGATCGCCCTATGTATATGTGTGTGTGCTTATACATACTGCATGAGGGGCTTGGTGTGGGGTCCTTTTTATAATATAGCCTCCCCATTTTTATTGGAGATGGAGGGAGGAGGAAATTGAGCCTTGACCTGAAGTGAGCCAGGCTGCCTTCTTAACTCTCTCTCTCCGTTTTTCTTAGCTGTTCTCTCTAGCAGGGGGTTACCCCTTTATTTGCCAGAAGCCTCACTGGAACCCTTTACCTCTCCCTGCCTGTCCCCCAACTTTCCCTACAGTAGGAATGAGTGTCTCCAAACCAGGAGACTTAGAAACGTATCTGGTCACAACCTGGCTCTGGTTATAGATGTCATAAAATACTGATTTTGTTTTTAATTAGCGATCTCGTTTTTTAAAGAAAAGATTGTGATAAAATGTGCATAATAAAAGTCACCACTTCTTGCCATTTCGAAGTGCGATTCAGTGGCATTGAAGAGCCCCCCCCCCTTCCCCCCCGCGTAGTTATCAGCCACGGCCCCGCCCTTCCCCAGGCGGTCTTCGTCGGGCCCACTCACCTCTGTGCCCATTAAACAGCAAGTCCACGCCGTCCACGCCTGGTCTTGGTGACTTCTGAACTGTTTTCTTTCTCTAAGAATCTGACTACTCTCGGGGCCTCATAGGAGTTTGTCCTTCAGAGTCTGACTTTTTCACTTGGCATAATGTCTTCAGGTCCATTTTTGTCGTAGCATATGCCCAAATTCTTTTCCTTTTTAAGGTTGGATAATCATCCACTGTATGGGTAGAAGGCGTTTGGTTTATTCTCATGTCGATGGACACCTGGGTTCCTCCTACCTTTTAGCTATTTGGAATGATGCTGTTGTGAACACAGGGACATAAATATCAGAGTCCCTGATTTCAATTTTTTGCCTATGAACCCAGAAGTGAAATTGGTGAATTACACGGTAAACTACTTCTAATTAGAAATGCAGATTTTAATGGGCATCGTGAGGCACATCCAGAGGTGGAGGCTGAGCGCCTTTGAAATACACGTGACCCTCACTGGAGGCCTCGTAAGGACTAACTGCACACCTGACCTTGAAGGGGGCATCTGTTCTGCCCCTGCTACCTTGTTCCACTCACAAAGGGAAAAATGGGCTTCTTGGGGAAAGGAGACCCTTACCCTTCACCTCTGGGTTCCACCCTGAAAAGTAAAGGCAGTGGTCCAGGTCCATTTTGGTCCCCACAGGCCATCTCCTGTGGCTGTGAGAGCTGGGTAAGATTCTGGAGCCATGATGCAGGCTTTGTGACTCTGGGTGTCCCTTAAGTCATTATGATTGTATTGCCTGGTGGTAGACCCTTCTGCACAGGGTGGATGGTGTATATGTGTCTTTAGAGCTGATTAGGAAAAGGGAGTTGAGGTTTTTTCCAGCCTAGGGCCACTCTTGGAAAGAGGGTAGATGGGTTGGGCCAGAGAAAGAAGCAAAGTAGTCTGAATTCCTGATGCTTCTGACGCCTTGTAGGGGGAAATTAAAATTTTAAATAAAATCCTGCCCAGGATGCCTGCCAAGGCCAAGCGGACATGTCTGGCAGGCCTGATAACAGAACATTTCTTCCTTTGTGTAACTCTTGTGTTTACTGCCTTTGTATAACTGATGGCCTTGCATGTAACTTAAAATGTAACAGGGCATTTCTTCCTTTGTATAATCCATGCTTTATATAACTGATGGCCTTGCAATGTAACCTGGGATGTTTAAACTCCCTTAGCAACCCATGATGTCGTCTAACCTCCCAATCATAATGCACCAAGTCTGCCTTTGTACTTCCCCCTTATTCTCCCTATAAAAGACCCAACCACCAGGCAGGGCTGACTCTGGGAGAGATCCGAGTCAAGTCCACCAGTGTAAAATAAACTGCCTCCTAAACCTTCTCAGTGCCATTTCTTCCCATGTCCAGTCTACTTTCTATAATAGCCTAACAGCTGTGAGACCTGTGTAGAACTTCAGAAAGAATTAAACGTCTTATTCCAAAGACTCATTCACACAGTGGGACTTCAAGCACCGTGGCAGACTGTTGCATCAACATTTTGGGACCAGTGTAAAGAATTAAGAGAACAGTGTATGAGATGGAGGCCCCAGGTGCCTGCTGAGCCTCTGTATGTGAGCAGACGTATTGCACTCCCTTAATGCTTAGCAGAGGGGGTACAAATTACTTCTTTCTGCCCTGGTGCAGGGGTCTGCACTGTGTTTGAAGCCAACTGAATTTATTCTCTTGGTATAGCTGTACTTGTCAGTCAGGAATTCCAGGTGCCCAGGAATGTTCCTCCCACAGTGCTGTAGAAATCCAGGGGAAAGGGAGCAGGTGAGCACCCGTGTGCAACATGCAGAGCAGGGAGTGCACAGTGCCACGCTGTCTGCAGCTGCAGGTTCTTGCTCCTGTACTGCTCTGTTCAGCAGGGGTCAGAGACTCTTGAAACACTGCCTCATAGAAAATGGTGTGAGCCCCATACTGTATAGGATTTTAAATTTTCTAATGGCCACATTAATAAAACATAAAAGCAGCCAGGTAAAATTTAACTTTAACCAAATTCTTTTTAATATGATATATCCAAAATATCATCTCAACACATAACCAATATTAAAGCTATTGGGCTATTTCATATTCATTCTTTCTTTCAGGTAAGTGTATTAGTTAGGATTTTCCAAAGGAACAGAAAAAATGAAATGTACATATAATCATAAGAGGAGATTTATTAAATTAGCGGAATAGTCCCACAGAGGCTGTCTTCGGGCTGGAGAGCTGAGGAAGCCAGTGGCTGCTCAGTCTGAGAAGGTGAAAGTGTCAGAATAAGAAGGACCAATGATGCGGCCTCTGTCACTGATGCAAATCTGCATTCAAAGGCTGAAGAATGAGCCCGTCGTGGTAGTGCTGGTCTGGCAGGCTGAGGTAGGAGGATCAAAAGTTTGAGCCCAGCCTGGGCAACTTAGTAACTCAGTGAGACTATCTCAAAATAAAGAAGGGTTGGGGATGTGGCTCTGTGTGAAAGCCGCAGATTCAATGCCTAGGATCTACTCTCCCAGATGTGAAGAATCTGGATTCTGATGTGCACAGGGGATGGCAGCAGCAAAAATGCACTCGTGAAGATGATGTCTTGATTACTTTTCTCTCGTTGCTGAGACAAAATACCCAGCACTCAAAATTAAGGAAGGAAAAGTTGATTTAGCTCACAGTTTGTGGAGATTTCAGTTCCTAATCAGCTGGCTCCAAGGCAGGGTAGCAGGACACAGGGGCAACAGTTCAAGGGGGCAGAAGACAGCAAAAGCAACAGCAGCAAAAACGGCTGGGGGAGAGCAAGCTGCTTCTCCTCCTTGTGTTATATGCAGGCTACTCCCACCCAGGGTGGGTGTAGCACTCACACCATCTTGGTGCCCCCCTCTTGCACAGGTTCAGGATATTTACAAAGTGAAGACCCTGGCTCCCTGCTGAGTCAGCTAAATTTCTAAACTTCTCAAGTTGACACAATGTGTCAGCCGTTACAGACCAGTGGAGACTGTGCAGCTAGGCAAGCATCCCCACCATCTGTTTGTTGTTCTATCCAGGATCCCAGCCGATTGGACAGTGCCACCATATTGAGGGTGAGTCTTTCCTCTCGGTTTGCTGACTCACATGCCAATCCTCTCTGGAAACAGAATGTGCTTTACCAGTTTGCTTTACTGATTTTCTAAGCATTTCTTAATCCTACCCAGCTGACAACCCAGTGTAACCATACTGAGTCTTTGGAGTGTGGTGTGTATTTTATACTTATAGCATGCCTCAGTTCAGAAAAGCTGCATATCAAGTATTTAATAGTCACATGTAACTTGTGGCCACTACACTGGCAACTCTCACGGATCCAAGGTTAATAGTGAGCTTTACTGAATGATCACGATTACGTGTATTAAATCACTGACTCCCCACAGGCTGCCACTATCTCCAAAGGAATGTCAGTGTATTCTGTGATTTGTGTTCTCCTTCTTCCATCTTTAAGGGGCAGCTCTGTCTCCACCTCTATTTCCCTCTGCTTCTGTCCTTGTGTGGCTGCTTCTGCTTCCCTTTTAGGACCCTTGTGATTACACTCAGATCACCCAGCATACTCACTTCATCTCAGGATCCTTAATTTGATTACATTTGCAAAGTCTCTTTTACTGTATAACATTTTCAGGTTCTGAAGATTAAGATGTGGGCATCTGGGAGGGGCCCACACAGCAGGGACTTTGTTTTCTTTATCATGTAAGGAAAACTCTGAGCAGAATCTGCAGTTTTTCTTCTTCCTCCTTGAACCTTCCGTGTACCGCAGCTCCCCCACTCCTAGGAGAGACTGTCTCTTCTTTGTCCCCTTAGTCTGCAGCCCTAGAGGGTCCTGCGGAGGTGCAGTCTTTCTTCTCCTGTGTCTCTGGTCCTTCTCTTAGCCCAGGTCCTTTGGTCTCATGGATGATGTGCTGAGAATTGCATGTATCTCTTTCCCCTGCGAGTTAGAGATTTCCAAGGAACACTTCTTTCTGCTTTGTGCTTCTCATTCTTAGAGAAGAGGAAGGGAAAGGAGCAGAACTGTTACCACAGGAGGCATCTCTGTGCTTGTAGAAGGATCTGAAAGGTCATGTAGTTCAGCCATCCCACCCATGCCCAGTGAACTCTACAGCATAGCAGAAATCAACTTGAATTAATTTGAGGAAAAAAACAGCGAGCATTTCTGGCTCTGATTTCTTGCCTTTTTTTGGCAAGTAGAGGACCCTTTCCCTAGGAAAAGGGACTTTCCCTGTCTCCCTTGGGCTCCCAGCCCATTGTCAGTGATTAGGAGATTCCAGTCCGGGGCTTCTCAAATACCTGGCAGTCAGATGTGCCTCACTGCACCCAAGTAATGAAGCGTCTCAGACAAGGTGGGACTGCAGAGGAAGAAGCCGGACACCAGTGGCAATAAGAGAGGAGCATAGCCAGTGTTTTGATGACTGACTGGGATGTTGAGCCTTAAGCTAGAAACTTTAATGTTGCTACATTTTATACACACATGTGAGTATATGCATAAATGTAGATGTACTTAATTTTTTTTTTTTTTTGGTCTTTTTGAGACAGGGTCTCACTATGCTGTTCAGGCTGGACTTGAGTTCACTTTGTAGCCCAGGCTGATCTCAAACTTGCAACGATCCTCCTGCCTCAGCCTCCCGAGTGCTGGGATTACAGATGTGCGCCACCACGTCTGGCTTATGTACTTAATGTTATACGAAGGTTGAGCACCTATTATGCACCATGCACTGCAGTCGTGTTGAGAATAGAGAGATGATTTATTCCTATGCTAAAGGTTTTCCTGAGACAAAGAATTGCTGGGCAGTTGGATAAATGCTGTAAGAGTTGTTGGTATTGAGTAAAGAGAGCACAGAAGGAGGTATATTTCTTCTGCTTGGGAATGTTTCTGCTGTATTCAGAGGTAGGGTCTTTCAGGAGGCAATCAAGTTTAAATAGGATCATTAGGGTGGATTGAAATCCAATCTGACCACTGTGTTAGAAGCTGACTGCTTATAAGAAGAGAAAATTTGGAAACAAGGAGACCACACAGGCCAAGAGAAATGAACACATGAGCCCAGGGAGAAGGTGACTGTCCACAAGCTAAGGAGAAAGAACACAGGAAAAACTAGCCCTATTGATGCCTCAGTGTCCAACTTTAGCCTCCCAATAGTGAGAAAATAAAATTCTGTTGTTTAAATTCCCTAGTCTGTACGACTCGCTGATTTATACAGCTACAAAGCCTGTGGTGTGCCCAGGAAGAGTGGAGGAAGATCTCCCTCTCAGGAAACCTTTATGAAGAAGTGGACATTTGAAATAGGTCTCAGAAGCAATTCAAAGATCACAGGGAGAAGGTGTGTGTCTGTGTGGATGAGAGAGAGAGAGGGAAAAGAAAAGGCACTAGGAGAAGGATGTTCAATGCAGAAGAAGTTATCTGGCCAAATGGGCTTAGGAAAGTGCAGATAATCCCATGGAACCCTCAGGAGAGGGGCTGGGGTGGATGTGAGAGCAGACCCTGAAGCACAGGCTGATTCTAAAGTAGCTTACGTCTTCTAGTTTTATCTTGTTAGTGACCAGACTGTGAAAGCAGAGTGTGACAAGAACAGCTGTATTTTAGCAGAGGGACTGTGCGGAGGAGGGACTGAGGGATAGCAGGCTTTAGCAGCCAGATCAGTTAAGGAAGCCCAGGAATGACAAAAGTAGAAATGAGAGCAAGCATGTGGGGACAGGCATGGGACCACACCTGTGAAGGGCAGGAAGGTGTGGAGCCAGGGAGCAGGGCCTCCAGGCTCCTGTGCAGACAGGGCCGTGCCGGGAGGAGAGGGGCTGGAAGGAGAGCTGAGCGGGCTGCCTTTATGCAGGGGCAGTCTGAGAAGGCCTGCTGGAAGGGTGTCCCAGAACTGAGACCTCCCCTGCGTTAGTAAAGTCTCTCTCCTGCAGGAATGGCTTTCTCTAGTCCCTGCCTGTGCTCAGTCACTGGCTGGGAGCAGCCTGGAAAGTGTGGCCTTAGAGTGAGCACTGGACTCTTCCACGGCGCAGAAGTTGAAGGTCATAGGCCAGCAAGGCCCCTCCACCACTTTCTTACAGGGAGACCTGAGCAAGGTCCCTGGTCAGCCTGGAGAGGGCTGCAGCAGCCTGGTCTGAACTAAGGCAGTAATAGGAGACAGAAAAGACGTGGAAAGGGACTACACCTCATTGGCAGCTCTGGTCTGAGGGGTGGAGGTTGTTCTACCAGTCTCTCAAAGGGGCTTCAGCTGTTTCCTGTGGATGTGTGGCTGCTACCTGCTCTCCTCTTTTTTGGCTGGGGCAGGAGATCCCCTCCATTCTTCTTGGGCATACCACACACACCACAGGCTCGGTAGATGTGCCAGTCAGCTCTAGCTTCTATAACAAGTAGCACAGGCTTGGGGCTTGAACAGCAGGCTTTTATTTTCTCACAGTTAGATATACCAAACAGGTTCATAATTTAAAACAAAGACATTTTCCAGCAGGCTTCCTCCCTGCCAGCAGCTTGCCTCCCATGATGTTTCCGCAGATAAGCTGTCTTTATCTGCACACCAACCCACTGTCCTTCCAGGTCAGTGATCTGCCTGAGAAGATGATGGTGGTGGCGGTGGGTGGGGGAGAAGAGCAAAGGGAGGGTCTGCGAAGAGTGGCTGGAGACACTTGAGAGCTGAGCCTCCCTGATTTGAGTGGCCCCAAGGATCCAGCCCATAGTAGAATGGTGTCTGTGGCCCGGATGCCCACCCTGGAAACCACTGTCTGAGAATCACTGTTCTATCAGGTGGTGAGGGCTGAACTCTCTGCAGTAGAAGAAATGGAAAACAGTAGAAGACACGCATTGCTGGTTAGAACTTCCTGTGCCTTGGTCTTGCTCCAAGTGTTCCGCTCCTCTCCCACCAATATCCTTCTCTAACTCTCCACTCCTACCCTGTGCTCTATCCAGTCCTGACCATCTGATGTTCTCCAGAACATGCCACGATTTACCGTCTCTGTGCCTGGGTTGGTGCTGGTTCCTTTGTGTGCAACTTACATGACTTTTGGTTGCCTCCAAAGCTCTTCTCAGGCCTACAAGGGAGAGCTCCAGTTTCACGGGCTACCCTCTCTCTTTAATTCTGACACTTTGCCCTATGTCTTCATGCCTGTTTTGTCTTGCATGGCTTCACTGTCCAGGGACAGGAACTCTTTTATGCAACTTTGTGTTCACAATTATAAATAGCACAATGCCTTATATACAGTGGAGCTGGATAAGTCTTTGTTGAGTAGAATTGAATTTTAAAAATTGCCTTATGGGGGCTGGGGATTTAGCTCAGCGGCACAGTGCCTGCCTGGCAAGTGCAAGGTCGTGAGTTTGATTTCTGGTACTGGAGAAAAACAAAACAAAACAAAAAAATTGCCTTGTGTTATTTTCTTCAGATAATTTATGGTAGAATGCCAAAAGACTTCTTCTGGCCAAGAGAATATTTTTTGGCTACCATACCTTGACTCTTAACTCCTGCCTTTTGAAGCTCGGATTGACTTAACCTGCTTTGCTTTACTTGTTAAAACTTGTACATTTACCAAAATGAGCTCATAGCTTCATCTAAGCCTACTTCCTCAGGAAGATTTACATTTTTCTGAACATTTATAAACATCTTAGAAAAATTTCTAAATAGATACTCCGTGGTTTCCTCTTACGGGTTCTAGCAGTATTTGCATATTAAAAGAAGAACTTGAGAGACCATGTGGCGGCCCGTGCCTGTAATTGGAGCACTCTGGGAGGCTAAGGCAAGAGGATTCCAAGTTCCAGCCCAGCAAGGACAATTTAGCAATTCAGTGAGACCCAGTCTCAAGGTTAAA
>NW_004955468.1:11764865-11766298 GCF_000276665.1 Chinchilla lanigera | reverse complement strand
AAAAAAAAAAAAGAACTTGGTGACGATAAAAAGAAATTAGTAGAATTTCATGTAGAGAAAAAGGTGGGTCTTAAAGAGACATGATCCAGAGGGGCCTTCCTAGAACAGTCAAGCCATGCCACCTAGGAAGCCCTCTACCCCTCCTGGTAAAGGCGTATGACAACTCCCTGCTACCCACACCCATTCTGCAAAATTTCCGATTCATAGTCATGCTAAGAGCACCATACACAGCACTTGGGAAAAAATGAACATGATGAAATAGAAATTAAGATGAGACAACACCAACAGCATTGATGAGACACATTCAGTTACACACAAAGCTAATACTGTGCCTTGTGATAAATAAGCACAAAAGGGTTTCCTCTTTCCCTAAACTAAATTCCAAATCTATAAAATTAAGCGTTTCTGGGTTTGGCCTGGGGGAAAGATGGAGTCGAATGGGAGAAGCCCCTTCCTGCAAGAAGAGAGAGCCAGGTACTGGTCCATCTGCACTGTTCCATGGAAATACTATAGAGTTGTCCCTCAGTAACCCTGGAGGACTTTGGACCTGAAAATGCTCCAAGTTCCTTATATAAAAGGGCATAGTATTTGCATATAACCTACACATATTCTCTGTATTCTTTAAGTCATGTCTACTTAGGATAATTAGTACACTATAAATGCTATGCAAATAGTTGTTAGACTGTATTGTTTAAGGACTAATGGCAAGAAAAAGTCTGTATATGCTCAGTACAGTAGAGAGGACTTTTTTTCCAATTTTTTGGTCTGTGGTTGTTTGGCTCCTCAGATATAGAACCCGTAGATACAGAGGTTCAACTGCACTACCTTGTTAGTGGTAAGAAAACCCCAAACAGGGACTGGGGATTTAGCTCAGCGGCACAGCGCCTGCTTGGCAAGCGCGAGGTTGTGAGTTCGATTCCCAGTACCGGAAAAAAAACAAAACAAACAAACAAAACAACAACAATAACCAAAAAAAAACCCCAAACAGTTCAAGTTGGGCCTGAACAAGGACTTCTTGTTGCAGTGAGGCAGCTGGACAGCACAGATCTGAAGAGTTTTGTTTTTGAGCTTCATCTTTCTTTGGGATCGCTCTTTGGTTACCACTGCTGATTCCTATGTTGCTGGACATTGGGAGCTCTGCTTCTTTCCCCTTTAGCACACAGCAGAGAGGCTGAAACCTTTACATAAGTCTCTACTAGAGAAAACAGAAAGAAAAAGGGAAACAAACAAACAAACAAACGACAACCAGGACTCCGTCTTATAAGATATAATAGATGCATGTTTGTTTGCCTTGTCTCTTAATTGCGGGCCGGTTGAGATGCCATCCTAGTGTCTATTACCCAGGTGACTATAATTGTTCATCTGCCTCCTTCACACTGGAGCCAGGCCACTGAGAAATTGGGAATTCTGGGGCTGGGGATATAGCTCAGCCG
>NW_004955468.1:11680271-11763718 GCF_000276665.1 Chinchilla lanigera | reverse complement strand
GTTTTTTGGTTTTTCTCCGGTACCAGGAACCGAACTCACGACCTTGCACTCGCCAGGCAGGCGCTTTTGCCGCTGAGCTAAATCCCCAGCCCCTTACCCTCCATTCTTGAGTCCCAGAGTGGCTCTTGTGTGGAGCCCAATTGCTCCACACAATTGGCTTCAACCACCACCAAATGTAAACAGTTCCCACATCTCTATCTCCAGCCTAGAACAGACACTTAAGTTAAATATGGACTCTCAATGGTTGGTTGTATCCACCTGGGGATTCCAAGAACACCTCATCTTAAGAGGGGAATATTTTCATTCATCGTGTTTTCCCACAAATCATCTTCCCCTCCCCCTCCTTTATTGCTCCCTCCATCAAATCTTCAGATCTGTGTGATCAAGTTTTATGCATTCTGTTTCTTTAGCATCACTCCTACCCATCTCTCCTTTCCATCTCTTTGCTTCCATTTCCTCAGCTAATACCCTCTTCTATGGACCAAGCAATTGCAATAGAATCGCTGTCTTTTTTTTCTCACTCCCTTTTGATTCTTCTTCACACTGCAGCCCAAGGATTTTAAATGCAAATTTAATTGAATCGTATCACTCCTGGTCTCCAATTTCTCCTATTCTTTCCCATTGTTCTGACACCATTTGGATTCCTGTAAGGCTTAGCTTCAGCCACCACTTTGCTTATAGCTCACCTCTCCAACCATAATGCATCCAGTCAGTTCCAAGGACTCTCCTGGCTGTATCCTTGCTTATGTTGTTGGCCTCTTCTTACCTCTCCTTGACACTGATCCTTCAAGATGACCTCACCTGTTTGAATTTCCTCCCCCAGTAGAACAAGGCAATCTTTTCCTGTGTCCTTGTTTCTTTTTTTTTTTTTTTTTTTTTAGTTTTTTAGTTTTTTTCTGGTACCAGGAATTGAACTCATGACCTCATGCTTGCCAGGCAGGCGCTGTGCTACTGAGCTAAATCCCCAGCCCCTCTGTGTCCCCATTTCTAATACTTTGTCTCTCTTTTTGTCTACTAGACGGTGGAACTGCATTTATTTGAGTATTTGGCATGTAGACGGTACTCAATAAATATTAGATAAATGAATGTCAATAAATTAATAATAAATAAATCCTGTCACTCTGCCTCCTATTGAATCAGTCCCTTTGAAAGAGGAGAAACAGACACAGATGTGAGTGCCCAGATTTATAGGGAGTTGTCTATGTTACTGCTAGGGGAGTAGGTTCAGGCCGGCACTCGGGAACCCAAGTGCTCTGTGACCAGTGTTGAGAGTGGGACCAGGGCTGAGAACTTGTGCTCAGAGGGCCTGTGGGTCTCCTCCATTCTGAGGGTGATGGAAGGTCACCTGTGGTGCACAGAGAGGCTGGTTACAACTCTATTCATCTTGCTGGGAATAGGGATGAGGTGAAGACTCTTCTAAGAATCCTATTTCTATAATTCTTCCTTGTGATCCTCAGGCCCAATCCCAGCCATGGGCTTTTGGCTCTGGAGGCTTCCTGGGACCTGAGGGCCTTGATGTGTGGGAGATTTGAAGCCCAGGCAGAGATGTTTGTCCTGCCTGCTCCAGACAGAGGACCCAGATTCAGCACAACAGCAGGATAGGACCTGTATGGCTGAGGAGGAATACGAAGGCACTGGTGGGGATGGGCTTTGCCTTGGGGCGTTGATGGAGTCCAGGCCCGAGAAGCTTCTGAGATGGGGTCAGGGCCATCAGAGCAGGCTTCCCCATCCTGGGATTCTTAGAGGATCTGGAGCTGGACCGAACACTGGGGTTGAATCCACTGGGTCAACCTGAATGGGGGACAGATCCGAAGTGTGGAAAAAAAAAATGGGAATCTTTTCTTGTTTTGTTTTGTTTTTTTCTGGTACCGGGAATCGAACTCACGACCTCGCATTTGCCAGGCAGTCGCTGTGCTGCTGAGCTAAATCCCCAGCCCCTAATGGGAATCTTTTGAACAAGAGAAAGACAGCATCTAGGTTGAAACAGTTCTAGCTGGAATCAAACACTGTAATGAAGAGGAAAACCCAGTATATGGTGAGAGAGAGAGAGAGAGAGAGAGAGAGAGAGAGAGAGAGAGAGAGATGCGCAGAAAGGGGAAAGGAATGAGAGGACAAGGGAAAGACTGGACACAACAGCTGTAAAGTGCTGTCCAAGAGCCTCCATGCCCAGCAACAGGCCTCGGCTACGGGCAGTGAGGAACCTGAGCTATGTCTCAGTCTGGCTGAACCTTCCAGTCCTGCCCAACTCTGAGTGAAGGAGACACCCTGACTCTGAGTGCCAGGGAAGGAGCACACAGCACTGTCCTGGTGAAGTTCTACAAAGTTGAAGAGTCCCTTCACTGCTGTGAGGGCAGCCCCCCCCCCACTGTCTATGGTGGCGGCAGCAGTGAAAAGCAGTAGGCAGTACCGTTGCACTGGGGAGGTGAGTTTTTCCACATTCGGGTTCACACAAACATCAGTGGTTACCAAGGTTCAAGTCCAACGTGAGGCACCGGCTCAGAAGGGCTGGTGGCAGCAGGAGCCACGCAGGGGTCCAGTCCATAGAGACCGGTAGCTTCCTGGGCAAGGCTCCTCTCCCTGGCTGTCTCTGATGTTGGGCCAATGCACGTGGACCTGGGGGTCTCTGATGCTGCCCAAATGTCTCCTCACCCCCACGGACAGGTCTGGAGCCAGGAGGAAGTGTGCGCAGAGCAGGGAGAGAAACACAGATGAGCTGAGGGAGGAGGGGAGCTAGAATCCTGTGTGCAGGTGGGCTTGGGAGACCTGCAGGAGCCCAGCCCCCTCAGCCAAGTCCTCTTAACCTCCGAAGTCCTTAGACATCTTTTTCTTGGCATTGGCTAATTTCCCGTTCCCTGGGTTGGCTGGGTGGGTCGCTGACATGGGTCTTCATGCCTTTCTTCATGGGGAGCTCCATGGCCTCATAGTGTGTGTGTGTGTGTGTGTGTGTGTGTGTGTGTTGGTGGGGGGAGACACAGGAGAGGATTTGTGAGAGTAACTTTGAAGCACTGACGCATTGGAGCCTGGGTGTCAACTATGACCTTGACTCAGTATCCTTCCCAAATGGGAAGGTGCAAATGCACCAGGATCTCACCTTGGAAATGCACCAGGATCTCACCCTCTCACACAGGCCCTCTCACGTCTCACCCTCACAGCACACATGCCCACCTTCACCTAATAAAGTGAGATAGCAGAACAAGCCTGAGTCAGCCTCAGCCTGTGTCAGTGTCAGTGTGCCTGCTTGTCCCAGAGGACACCGAGAGATGCTTCCCTTTACTCACTAAGGGCTCAGGGCATGCCGGTCCCCTGTCAGGTCCCCAGTGTAGGGTACCATGAAGGGACTCCATGGCTATGGGCGCATAGACTCCCTGCTGGAGTTCCTCGCCTTGATGCTCCCCCAGGGGCTTTGGCCCCCAGCAGTGCCATTGGCGATGAAGAGCAGGAGTCAGTAACCTGGTCGACCTAGACTGATTGCTTTGAATGGTTGGCCTGTCCCCTCCTTCTCACCCTGTCCTCCAGCTGCATGTTATGGGTTACACAGTAAAGCATTAACCTTCCTTGTAGACAGGTCTAGCCTTTGCCCTCACCTCCTGGGAAATGGTCTCTAGAACCTGGCCAGGTCTTGTCTGATAGGAGTGTCTGTTTGCCGAGGGGCCTTGGCTGCCAGACAACCCAGCAATGTGACTTATGACCAAGGCTTTGAGCCAAGCAGTATCCTTTCTACCTCCAGAGAGACTGGAGACTAAACGCATCAATACAACCTTTGGAAGGGCTGGAAACTCAAGGTCAGCCGCGTGGGCAGCATGTGCTCCAGCCCTAATAAAATTTCTGAGGCTGAGGTGAACTTTCATGGATGGCAATACTGTGTGTATCGTCACACTGATGCCAGGAGAGTAACTCTGTCCCAGCTCCAGGGCGACACCGTGCTTTGCTTTCCTTGACTGATTTTAATGTGCATTCTTTCCCTGCAATAGACCATAGTCATGAATATCACAGCTTTGAGTGTGTTCTGTGAGTCCTTCTAGCAAAGTATTAAAACTGAGTGTGGCTCTTGAAACCTCTCAAACCTGCATTTGGTGTCAGAAGTGATAGCAGTCTTCCCTATATACTTGGTTCAACTTTCACATGTCTTAGAAAATATACGTGCTATAATCCTAGCACTGTGAGAAGCTGAGGCAGCAAAATTGCAAGTTCAAGCTCAGCCTGGATAATTTAGTGACTTAGTGAAATCCTGTCTCAAAGGTTAAGGGCTGGGAAAGTGTGAAGGCACTGGATTCAACCCCTGGTTACTCACCACCACCCACACCCACAAAAGGTACATTATGCAAGAAGATAAAATACCCATCAGGAAAGTGAGGTTAGAAGAAAACAGAGTAGACAAATAAGTTGTAGCAAAGAGCAAAGTCACTATCCCAACTGCACACTTTAATGCCAGGTGTGGTGGCTCATGCTTGTAATCCTAGTACTCAGGAGGCTGAGGCAGGAGGATCATCGTGAGTTCGAGATCAACCTGGGCTACAAAGTGAGCCCAAGGCCAGCCTAAACTGCACAGTAAGACCCTGTCTCAAAAAGACAAAAAAAAAAAAAGACAAAAAAAAAAAGAAAAATTAACTTCCAACTCCACACTTTAGGATTCAAGCCCCGTCTACATGAGGGCTACAAATGTGGCTGAGATTTCTAGTAACAACTGTGAAAGGGTGATTATTAAATCTACTGTACAATCATAGGAGTTCTAGAGAAATGCTGCTCCAGGCACCAGGAGACATTTTTCTCAGGAGGTTTATGGTGTGCTGTTAATGAACTGGGTCTCTACTCACACTTTTTCCAGAGCCCCATCAAATAGTCTTACTTTATAATGTTCTTCTACACAAGCTATGGGTTTGCAGCAAAATGTCTTAGTGGACAAGTTTGCATCATTCCCTTTGATGTGCTTGGGTTTCATCTTTCTTATTGTTATAGCTTATATCTAGATGTCCCCCCAAAGCCTCAGGTGGTCATAGATGGGGCTTTCAGAGGTGGTTGGATCTAGGGTGTGTGATGCTAGGATCAAGGATGTGATGCTGGGATTGATGCATGGTGCAATGCTAGGATTAAGGCTGCACTACCCTGGGTGTGAGTGCTAGCTGTCCTAGGGGTGGGTAACCTGGATAGGATATAAGGGACAGAAAGAGGGTCACTGTCACTTGTCACTTGCTGCTTGCTGCCTTTTCCTGCCATGAACTGTTTCTCCTCTGCCATGCCACCCTGCCTTGGAGCCAGCCGAGTACAAACTGAAACCTCTACAATCCATGAGCCAAATAAACCTCTCCTCCTTTAACTCTGGGTTTTGGGTATTTTGTCTCAGTGAGGAGAAAAGTAACTAAGACACTTATCCAGCTTATCCCAGGTGAGTGACCCACAGCGGGAGAACTTTAAAGGCCCCTGCCAAACAAGCCATGATTACATACAGAAGCATATGGTGTTCTTCTGTGGTTCTAAGGCCACAAAAAGGGTGATAAACACAATTTTAAAGGTTTTTGAGTAGTGCAGGGCAGAATATTTGAAGGGAAGCCCTCTTGAAAAATTTTATAAGCCCATTATGTAAACACGTACAATTCTGGCACTTGTAGCTTGAATGGAGATGGGAACCCAGAATTCTACATGCTAATGCTCCCCGCTCTGTAACCCAGAGCAGTGCAGTGGGTGCCACAGAACACCTAGTGCTCCAAAGAGTTGCCTCAGGGTAAAATCCAAGGACTGAGATGGGCTACTCAATTCAACTTTTACTGGAACAGTCCAATGTCCAGTATATTGGGTTTCTTATAATATTTCCACTGAAGAAAATTTGCATGAGTATTTTTGAGAGTTCAGCAAGCCCCTGTTGTAGAAGAAGGACAGGACTATAGTTTTTCACCAGGTGAGCTTTTGAAAAGTAAAGAGCTACTAGACCTCCTCTGCACCCCAACACATTCATTCATAGTCAGCCAAATTGGCCTTCTCTGGTGCCAGGAAACATCAGTCCTAGGAAAATTCTCTTCACCTCTTTTTCCCCCACCCTGAGTAGTTGGAGCGGGTGGCTGTCCCTAAACCCTCCACTTCTCCTTCTGTCCCTTCATTTCCTTTTCCAGCAGTTTGGGGGGAATCCCCAAGACCTTCCCTACTTCTTAACTATTTCCATCTACCGGGAGAAAGTGTCTACACTGTTGGTATTGTTAACAGGTGGTCTTCCCTTTAGAGAAGGGGAACTGCTCAGATCCAAGAAATCCACCAGCCTAAACTCCAAGCCACCTTCAATACGCTAAGGTTTGGCTCCCAGACAGCCCCCTTACTCCCCTGGAGAGAAGAATTTGACCCAGAGAGCAGAATGCCATAGGGTATGGAAGGCACTGTATGTGATAAGCTTTGTGGGGAACTTGACAGGGAGACAGAGCATTTTGTATGTAACAGTGGGAGAGCTGTAGCCTTTATCAAAGAAGAACTTAATGGTGGTGGTAGGGGGAGATAGCCCTGGAAATTGAGAAAACAAGATTGTCTTCTGAGTCCCAAAAGTATGAAGTTAATACTTAATGGATTAGAGATGAGATATACATATGGTCCTCAAAGAATCATAGGCCCAAATGAAGGTATCTACTTTATTAGAAAAATGCACTGGGTGGTATGGACATATTGCAAAAGGCAAACCATAGAAATATACAGCCTGACCATAACCAGCTAGGCTCTGTCTGGGGCCTCTGTCAGCCCGACTGCAGTCTCCAGGGGTCTGGCAGAAGGAGCCACAGTGTAGAGACGAATATGATAGATTGTCATTGATTTGTTGATCTTAGATCATCTCCTTCCTTCTGTTGATAACTCCCTGTACTAACTATATGCCGAGAGGAAATGGTAGCACAACATAAACTGCAGTACTGTATTTGATCTGAACTTTCTAACCACAAGATATTTCTTGCTCTTCCCGTTTTATTCCTCTATCCTGCATGGTCTTCCCTCGTAGTACTTTATTACTAAATGTTATATATTTGTTTCCTATTGCTTATCTTCCCCCCAACCTCTACCCCCACTGATAATGTAAACTCTATGTCTTCCCCTTCACTGCTGTACCCTCTACCTGGAACTGTGCCTTGAATTTAAGGGAAGCTTAATAAATATTTGCAAGATGAATAGCTAATTTCATGTCAGTTGATGACAGCTCTGACAAAATAAGGCAGCATCCCAGATTCTGACCGACTCTGGGACGTTAACAAGTTGGAGTTTACAGCAAAGACTTGGAGGCTGAACAATGTCGAATTAATGAAGGAAGATGCCATCTTGGGCAGACTTGCCTGGGGGCAGCTGGCCTTTCTCAAGCCACTCCCCTGTTTGCTTTGGGCCTCCTTTGTGTGCCTCCAATCTGACCTACAAATCAATAATTAAAGGATACAAATGCAAATTAATAATGACACCAACAATAATAATGACATTTCCTGAGGGCTTTCTATGTGCTAGGGCATCACTGGATACTTCTGTTATACCCTACATTTGTTTAGTCAAGTAAAATCCAAGCCAGAAGACACAAAAAGACTTGAGTTTTGGTCCTAACTTTGCACTGAAGTGTGTAGAACTGAAGCATTCTTTCCATCACTTGATCTCTGGGGTTATTTGTTCCTTTGTTTTTAATTTGTAAAATAAAGAGCTGGGCAAGATCAGTAGATTTTAAACACTTTTTTTCTTTAGCGATAGCCCCCTATTTTCAAACAAGTGCTGCTTCAAAGCCCCCATGTGTAAAAAGATAAAAGGAGGAGTCTCAGGTTGGAGCTCCCTGGCCTTGCACCTGCCTCCCTTAGCAATCCACAGACAGCTCTTTGGAAAACAGATTAAAAGCCCTCAGAGCCCCTCTCACATTCTCCAAAGCCCAGTTGAAGAAGGGAATAAGACAGTATCATTTCATAGCTCTGCTCAGGGGGAAAGAAATCTTTTGTGAGTGGAGACAAAAGACATCCCTGGCTGGGGAACTTCCTCTCCGCTCCGCTCCAGCAGAACAGAAAAGCAGGTGAAGTGTGCATTTCTCCAGCTTCAGCTTACAGTGGAATTACCTGGGGACCCAGCCTGATAGGCAGGTGGGTTCCTAGGTCCCATTCCTGTATCCTGACCCAGTGGTTGAAGTGGGCCACAGGCACTGGCATTTCAGCCATTGTCCTGTGACATTTTTTTTTTTTTTTTTTTTTTTTTTGGTACTGGGAATCGAACTTAGGACCTTGCTCTTGCCAGGCAGGTGCTTGTGCCTCTGAGCTATATCCTCAGCTCCTCAGCCATTGCTCTGAGTGGCTCTACTGCAGATGGTACAACACCTACATTTTGGGAGCAGTAAGTGTAAGGAGGTCCGAGGACAAGTAACCCAGAGCGACACACACCGGTTCATTTTAGGAGAGAAGAGAAGACACGTTATGCTTAAGAGCTAATTAGAGGGAAGGATGCATGTGAGTATGAGTTACTCTGGGGTATGCGATGTCCAGGAGAGAAAGAATGAATTGCTCAGGGTGTGGTTAAGGGAAGCAGCCCAGTCTGTTCACCTTTGCAGACATAAGGGGCTGGGCTGGTGAACAGGCAGCTGGCATGGAAAATACAGAGCTGGGCTGAGCAACCCTGCATGGTACCTGCTGTCCCTCAGACTAGGCTGATTGGTTCTCAAATAAACCTACTCACGCGACTTCTGTTAGAGACTTCCGGCATATTCTCTTCAATAACCACAGACCCTGGCCTATTACCAAGGGGCCCCAAGTCTTCATAATGCCAATGCCCATAATCTTTACGCTTAACCTTCAGTAAGGTTAAGTAACTGAGTTCAGTAACTCAGCTCATATTCATTGAGCCCTCGCTGTGTGCCAGGCTCTGGGCTAAGTGCTTTCAGGCATTACCTCATTTGATTTCTAGGTCCACCTTATGAAGTAGCTATTGTGAGTATCCCATCTGCAAAGGAAGAAACCCAGCCAGTTTGTTTCCAGATGTGGCTCTCATTCACTGTGGTCCTACTGATTCCTTTCGGGTCTTCCCCAGAAAAAGCTAGACTTTGACTCTTAAGGTTTGGCCATCTCATCACGATTGCTTTAGTACAATTTTTCACCTGTTTTAGGGAACATTAAGTGATGTATCCTCCAAACCAGGACACTTCCTGAAAGCAAAAAGAGGCCCTATGAACAATTAGGCCTGGACAACATACTTCAACTAGGACGGACCCAAGAACCCTTGATGTAATCTCCTCATCTGTTTCAAACTGTTTCCAGGGGCTAAGGGTACAGAACTTGCCTAGCATATACAAGGTCCTGGATTCAACCCCAGCACAGCAAAACCCAAACTCAAAAGGATGAGACAGGAGGATTGCAAGTTGGAGACCAGCCCAGGTCATTTAGCAAGACCTTGTCTCAAAATAACACAAAAAAAGGCTGGGGGTGTGGCTCAGTGGTAGAGCATTTCCTTAGCATGTAGGAGGCCCCGGGTTCAACCGCTAGTAAAATAAAAACTGAATATCAAACTGTTCATTCTCCCCAAATGTCTGCCTTTCGCTTAAACCTTCAGTTTACAGACAAAATTGAAACCACTAGACAGGATTCCTATCAACTTCTTGACTCATAACAACCTACCAGCATCTCTGCCTATTTCTTCTGGTTATAGTGGAAGATCATCTCGTAATCTTGGGCTTCTCATAGACTCTGAATCTCAGCTTCCCTCTACCTTCTGAGGGTGAGGATTGGGTGGAGGAGAGGCTGTGCTGCATGGATCATCTGTGTTTGACTGCATCTTTAGCCCCTGTCCCTACTGGCTCCTCTTTTTGGTTTTTAAATATGTTGATATCTTTCCTATTTTTTTTTTGATATCTTTCCTATCTTAAGTAAACATCAGCAATATAAGTTCCCTCTACACTAGGTTTTCCCTTATCTCTTATCCCATATTTCTTCTCCCTGTAAAGATAAACTTCTTGAGTGAGAGAGGTACAAGCTCTTGACCAGGTCTACAAGGCTAGGTGAGCTGTCTCCATCTTTCCAGCCTCATCTCAACTCTTCCCCACCTTCCTGTCTCGATTCTCTCTGTTGTGATATTCTCTGAGCCTCTGTGTGCTCTTCCATCTCCCACCTCGAGGATTTGGCCATGCTGGTCCCTTTTCAGGGAATACTCCTCTATTTTATAAGGACTCCTGTGGGTGTACTTCAACAATCTGCAGACCATTTTCATTTTACCCAGCCTCCTTCATGGTTCAACTGAATAATCACCCTTGTACTACAGACACTTAAAAGGGAAGAAGGAGAGAAAACAAGGAGGGAAAGCAAATCAAGGGCACAGGCCAGGTCCAGAGTAGAGGATACATTCAGGTCTCACCATGCATTGTCTGGGGAGGGAGAGAGATAATTTTGTTGGAACTTACTTGTTAATGGCTCTTTCAGGACTTTACATCAGAATTTAGATGGGGTGGGGCTTATTTCTCATTGTGTTGTTTTCTCTAAAAAGACCCATGCAAAAGACAGAGGAGATCTAGATTTTACTAGTGCCACGTACTTTGTCACGTAATAACTCTTAGTGTGGTTTTCCTCCAAAGCACACACTTAGCAAAGAAGTTGGGTAGAGGAAGTCTTTCTGGGACGGGATCCAAAAAGAAGGAATGAGAAAAATGTGGCAGAGAAGGGAGAAAAGCCAATAAAGGGTATGTCAATAGCCGATAACTGCTGCGGACAATTGGAGCTCAATCTTCTGAGGAACCATGAAGAACATGAGTCAGAACTGTCCCACAGAAGGGCAAGGAGTCTGTGACATTTATATACCAACTCCATACCAACTCCGCACTCCACCCTACCACCCCCATATCCCAGCCACTCCCATGCTTGGGTTAAGTGACCTCCCACTGTTGCGGAAAAAGCCAGGAAGCAGAAAGGCAGAGCCCAGGGGCTGGGGATTTACCTCAGCAGCACAACGCCTGTCTGGCAAGTGTGAGGTCGTGAGTTCGATTTCTGGTACCTGAAAAAAAAAGAAAGGCAGAGCCTGCCCAGGGTATAAACCGCAAGGGGGACTCAGTCATAAATCTGCAGGACACAAATCAGGTGGTGAACGGCCTGAACTACAGGGAATCTTAAATGAGTGCTGTAAGCAAGGTGTTAGAATGGATCTCTTCCTGCTTGGATACACTGAGCTGACAGTGTGACAGGTATCAGGAGATCAAAGACAGTGTGAGGGACGTTTCTCCTTGAAAGATTTACAGCAACAGTTATGGAGAAGCTGTGTCACTGCTCTTGGAGGCCCCTCATCCGTGAAGGAAGGGTTGTGAGAGGGTAATTGGGAGACTCCTTTGGGAATAGCTGTTGCCTTATTGTGAGTCACCACATCTTTTCCAAAGGATAAGTGATGTCACCTCAGATCACAAGGTAGACGATGGAGACTTCAAGAATGTTAGGGAAAAAAAAAGAAAAAGAATGGTAGAGAGCTAGGCATGGTGGTTCAAGCCTGTAATTCCAGCACTCTAGCAGGCTGAGTGCCTGGGCACTTTAGTGGCAGCCTGGGCACTTTAGACTTTATGTCTAAAAATAAAAAGTATGAAGAGCTTGGGATGTGGCTCGGTGTGAAGGCCTTGGGTTCAATCTCAGTACCAGAAGAAGAAGAAGGAGGGGGAGGGGGATGAAGATGACGATGACATGATGATGAAGACGTGATGACACTAGGGGAACTTTGGGATGTGTGCCTTGGAGCCTAAGATGAGTCTTATAAAACTGATGATGGACTAAGATCTGACTCCCAATAGGAAGCCAGGAGCATGGAGCCGTGTTATGAACTGATAGTAGGGGCTAGGGATATAGCTCAGTGGCAAAAGCACCTGCCTGGCAAGCGCAAAGTCATGAGTTCGATTCCCGGTACTGCAAAAATAAAATTAAAAAAAAAAAAAACAAAAACAAAAACTGAGAGTGCATTAGGATAAGGAAGGTTAATAGTGCACAACCGCAGGACACCTGTGGGCCTGGCCTGGGTGTTTGTCCTATGTGTTGTGCAACAGGGGCAATAGGAGAGGGTTGAGGTGGGGACTGGAAGTGTGTGGCCAGGTGTCCAGGGACCAGTGGCAGGGTGACAGAGTGCAAAGACACTTAGCCAGGTACGGACTATTGGTCACCTGCTCACCCTCCCTATCCTTCTGGAGAGGGAACACGCGCTGAGGAAATAGTAGAGAGGTGACCCCAGGAGAGAGAGCCGAGACCTCCTCTTCACCACTGCAAGCTCCTATTCCTGACCACTTGCCAACGAGGGGAAGGGGAGATTATATGATTGCAAAATGTGTAAACGTCGAATTTCATACACTACATGGGACAGGGAGTTCTCATTCCTGAACAGACACCAGAAATCGCGGCCCTCGTTTTCTTCCTAGGCAGAAGAAGCCTCTGCAGAGAGTGAGATCAGAGAGACAGGAATGAAGCTGCCTTTGGAGCACAACCTCTAAGGTAGGGTAAGTCTTAGACTTGAAAATCATGCTCTGAGAAATGATGCTGTCCACATTGGACTTGGAAAGCCAGTGAGGACTGGAGAAAGCGATCATTTTCCTCCTGTTTATGCCTATATGTGGAGACAAATTTAATTCATGTGAGCTCAGGTACCTTCCAGCTATCAGCATACACACTGCGGCAGCCATGGAGGTGCCCCTCAGCTCTCCAAGAGAAAACTTATCTTCAGCTGCAAGAGGTACCCTGACAGGACAGTCTCCACATAGTCAGGATCCAACTTCCTGGCAGGGCCAGCCAATAACTGCTCACGGTATGGCTGTCATCACATGGGTATTCCCCGCACAGGGAGGACCTCGTGCCCGGATGTTTCTGCCCAACACAGGTCTCCTGTGTTGGGCAAACTTCATGCCAGAGCTCTCTGTGAGTTGGCAGCATTGGTGGGATTTGCATCACGGTCTGAAGCGCTCCCTGCTTCCTTGCCTGTTTATCTGTGACAGGCAGAACTCCCCCCACACCACACACTCCGCATAAGCCTCTTATACGCCTAACGCCAGCATCTGCTACTCAGAGAGCCTAACCAGTACATTTACCCTTTATGCTCTGGATATTCTGCCCATGATCTTATTTTTTCTTAAATTCTTTCTTTTAATTTTATTTTTTTTCAGTCTACAAAAATTTGTAGATACTTAATTATGTACAACATGTTGTTTTAAAATACTTATCTATTGTAAAATGGCTAAATCAAGCTAATTAATGTAGGTATTACTCTGCATATTTTTTGTGGTAGGAGCACTTGAAATCTATTCTCAGCAATTTCTAAGAATACTCTCCATTGACTCTAGTTACTATGTTGTACAATAGAACCCTTGAGCTTTTTTCTCCTGAAAGTCTGTGTCCTATGACTTTCGCCCCACCCACCCGCCCACTCCCAGTTCCTAGAGACCGCTGTTCTTCTACTCTCTACTTGCGTGAGTTTAACTGTTTTAGATTCCGTATATAAGATCATGTGCTATTTACCTTTCTGTGACTGACTTGGTTCACTTAACATTGTGTTCTCTCAGTTCATCTATGTTGATACAAACGACAGGATGTCTTTCTCTGTAAGGCTGAGTAGTACTCCATTGTGTGTTCGCACTGCAGTTTCTTTATCTGTTCACCCACCGACGGATGCTTAGGTTGATTCCATATTTTGGCCATAGTGAATAGTGCTGCAGTGAACGCAGGCATGCAGACATCTCTTCACCATATCAATTTCACTTCCTTTGCCTATAGGTCAGATAGTGATTTGCTAGATCTAATTTTATTTTGTAAATAAATGAGAAGACTCATCTTCACAAGTTTCATACTTGAGCTGAAACCTGATCTACTTTTTATAAAAAAAAAATTGGATTGGAAAAAAAGTTGGATTGATTGGATTAGGATATTCATTAACTGAACTGTGTGACTATCTGTCTTTTACACTTAGCAGATCTTACTTGTCTTTGAGGTTTTAGCCTAAATATCATTTCTTCTTGATAGACTTCCCTCAATCCTCCGGACTCCCGGACTCCAACTTTGCTACATCTTCTTGTTATAAGCTCTTCCAATTTTCCTTCGATAGCACTCATCACATGTGTAGTTATTGTTCAAGGTCAGTTGTTAGCCTACAAGCTCCGTAAAGTTATAAAATTATTGGTTACCAGCAACTGCCCACTACTTAGGAGATGGTGTGGGATAGAGAAGCTGCTCAGTAACCGTTTGATAAGGTGCTAGATTTGTTGACTTAAAGTTATGAAATGCTGGCACAGGACCGGAACTGAGCATATCCGCCTCTGCTGTGTTCGTGGTCTCAACACGCCACTCTTGTTTTCTCATGACAGTACAGACTCATAGACTTCAGTATTAGAAGAAACGTAAAGATTATCCCGTCTGAGGATCCATCAGATGCCAGAAAGGCTGCAGACTCCCCAATCAAGTGATTGACCAGTCTTAGCTTGAACACCAGGAACAGAAGCTACATCCCAAGGCAACCCACTGATCCTGGCCAGTTCTGACTGTCAGAAAGTCTTTTCTTACCTTGATCTTCTTGACTCTCTTCTGGAATCTGACTTCCTATAGCATTGATCAATATCATATTCTTGTAGAGTCGTATAAAGTCTTTCCATAATATTAACAACTTACATCAACCTTGGTCCAAATTGCTTGTTTAAAGAGGATCAACCCCCGCCCCTTAACTTCTCAAATGAGAACATGGCTGGCTGCCTTCATCCATCCCTTCTAAAAATATCAGTTGAGTGCTCACATGTGTCTTGCAGGGGCTCAGCAATAGCGAGATCTACAAAAGAGGAAATAAGAGATAGAATCTAGCAGGGGAGATAAGATGTTTATAAGATCAAGTGATCATAGCAACATAGTAACTAGGAGAGAGAGAGCTGCAGCAGAGCATGCTGAGGCCAAACAGCAAGTGAGGGGGTATTTTGCAAGATCTGGGCTTGTGATAGGTATGGGGTCTGGGAGGAGAGGGAGTTCAGAGTCTTCAATAGGGAGTGGAGTCTGAGTTGAGCATGGCGAGTGGGCAACAGGGGTCAGTGGACAAGCCATCTTGACACCCAGGCTCAGAGAGAGAGCTCTTTCCAGGAGGCACAGGGAGGGGCCGAGTGAGGATGGAGGAAGTAAGGCTGAGCATTATTTCCCTCTCCTCAGGACAGCCAAGCAGTCACTCTCCTGCCAATCAGGAACCGAACATCTTGTTTTCTCTTCAACCAGGAGGGCTAACCATGTCACCCTTCCAGGGCTGGGCTGCTGACATGGGGACCCTTCCTTGGCTGTTCCTTGTCCTGCTGCTCCAGGAAGGTGAGTGACTGTCTGCTCCTGCAGAGGGCTGTCTTCTTCCCTCTCCCTTCTTTTATTCTGCTGGATCCTGGGGGTAGCAAGACCCTTTGGGGTTGAATGTGTCAGCATTTCTGGGGTCTGAGAAACTGGGTATGGCTTCAGGGAAGGATCAAGAGAGGTGGACATCTAGGGACATGGGAGAGGGAGCAGTGGCAGGGTGGCAAAGGCCAAGGTAAACTTGGAGGGTGAAGAGACGGATGGATTCCAACCCCTGCAGGCCATCAACTGAGGGACAATGGAAATCTAGAAGAGGCAGCTGGAGGCTGGCTGAGTGTGGGCCCAACTGAGGTGGAGCCATAGCTTCTGCTGCCAGGCTCAGAATCCCAGAGACACCAGCTGGGCCTTTTCGCTTTTCTTCCCACATCTACAGCCAAAGGGTACTCTGGAGATGGTGTGGAGCCTGAGGAAGTAGTTGCAGCCCTTCAGGAGTCCGTCAGCCTCCCCCTGGAAATACCGCCTGGTGAAGAAGTTAAGAGCATTGTCTGGTTCTCCCAGAAAAGACTTGCCACAGTGATGCCAGGGAAGGAAGGACAGCCAGTTAGTGTCGTGGTGGATGACCCTCACTATGAGGGCCGAGTGAGCTTCCTGGGTCCCAGCTACTCTCTGCACATCAGAAACGTGAGCTGGCAGGACTCAGGGCCTTACCAAGCTCAGGTCAATCTGCAGACATCGCAGCTCTCCACCATGCAGCACTACAACCTGCGTGTCTACCGTGAGTTTACACCAGGGGACCATAAAGGTGGCTGGTTCTAGCTCTCCTGAGTTTCCCGTGCCCTGGAGTGGGGGTCTTAGGACTCAGGATTATGACGTGAGGAACCAGAATTAGAAGGCAGATGGTCTCCGGTGTGCCCAGGCTGGTGTCTGAGCTCAGCAGTGAGGTGGAGCAAGAGGGCACTGGGCACTGGGTCCTGGGCTGTTCCCATGGAGATGTCTAATGCAGAAAGAGGCACAAAGCCTTCATGTACAGGATTCTAAGGGGACTTTCTACCCCAGTGAGATTGCGTTTCCTGAGGATGAACACCACCTCCATTTTTGAGTCTTTCACGCCCTGTCGTGCCATTTGAGGGTTAGTTATCAATATCTCCCATCGATTTGAACCTCACTTTCTTCTTCATGCCTGTCACATCAAATCTACCTTGAATCTTGTAGAGATGCTGATATCAATATAAATGGTTTGGGGAGGGTCGGTAGTGTTTTGTGGGACTGAGGAAGCAGAAGAGGGTTTGGGAGAAGATGGGGTACAAATGTAAAGGAGAGAGCAGGTGGGGTGGTGCGTACCTGTCATCCCAGAACTTGGTAGGCTGGGGCAGGAGGATTGCTGTGAGTTCAAGGCCAGCCTGAACTGCATAGTGAGACCTTGTCACACAAAAAAAAAAAAAAAGTCAGGCATGGCAGCACACAACTGTAATCGCAGCACTTGGAAAGCTGAGGCAGAAGGATCGCTGCGAGTTCCAGACCAGCCTGGACTACAAAGTGAGCTCAAGACCAACCTGAACTGCATAGTGAGATCCTGTCTAAAAAAGACAAAAAAAAAAATTAAAGTAGAGAAAGCATAGTGGTGCAGCTCTATCACCTTAGCAGGTGCCCTGGAAACCTTGGAATCAAAGTATTATGGTGGTTGGTTTGTGTTTCGTTTTGCTGATTTGTTTAGGTAAAGAGGCCCTCGAAGCAGCACCAGTAGTCCAGGATCAAGATGTTTAGAAGAACAGACTTAATTCCTGGATTGTTCAGTGGGTCTTTGTGTTTCTGCCCATCTAGGACGGCTTTCGCAGCCTCAAATTGCTGTGAACTTCGAGATCCCTGGGGAAGGTGCCTGTAATATATCTCTGGTGTGTTCTGTGGACAGAGCAGGCATGAACGTCACCTATAGCTGGCTCACCTTGGGGGACAGTGCTGAAGCAGCCCAGGAAGGCTCTGGCCTCAGCACGTCCTGGAGGCCTGGGGACAAAGTGCTTTCCTACACCTGCAGGGCTAGCAACCCTGTCGGCAGCATCAATTCTCTTCCCATCGCTGCTGGACTCTTCTGTGCAGGTACCAGGACCCCAGAGGAAACCCCTGAGCTCACACAAGATTTGTGCTGCCAGACACCATCTCTCTCCACCCCAGTGATTCTTAGGGGAGTATACGGAGTCCAGAACCCCTTCCACAGAGGCTTGTTACCTGGCTTGGGGAGGGACACCACCTTCCAAAGTTCTCTTTCTTGGCTTAAGATTGCTCCCAGATTTCAGTTCCTGAGCTTCTGGGTGTAGAATACTTTTCCAGGGATAGACATCAACTGACTGCATGTGTGAAAACCCTCAGTGAAATTGTCTGTCCCCAATCTTAACTTATTGCTCCCCCTGATGAGTCCCTTTTCCTTCCTTTCTTCTTTCCCAGACCCTGGCTATCGTGAGACGCCTTCAATGCCCTCCTGCCTCCTAGCCAAGGGATTGCTCCTCCTCTTGCTCTTGATAATTCTAGCCGTGGGGCTCTGGCTCACCTGAGTTAAAAAAATAAGTGAAGTGCCAAGGACAAGGAAACTCAAAAGGAACAGAATTAAACTGAGGAAGAAGGAGAAGCTGACTTGGGCCCAGCCTGAGAGCCTCTGAGAGCCTCCATCTTGAATTTTGCCTCCTCACAGCCCACAGGGAGTCATCCTACCTAGGGGCAGAGGGCGGACTCAGGGATGGATGTTCAAAGGTCCTCCCCTCCCTGAGGGAAGGCCATGTGGGAATAAAGTCATGTTAAGCTTCCACGGCTCTGGAGGAGCTGTGTCTGGTCCTCTATCTTTTGGGGCAGCTCTGGCAAAGCCCAGTCCTTATCTTCTTCTGTCCTAGAATCCATCTCCAAACCCAGAGCAGTTCTGGGCCTGCCTTTGGGGAGCAGAGTGAGTATAAGGACCCACTCAGAGTGAGGTGGTTCTTGCTCTTACTACGCCCAGGCCATTCCCACCTGCACTGAACTGTATGTTTTAAAGGAGACCAGTGAACAAGCCCTCTTAAGCTAACTGAACTCGCAAGTCTTAAATGGGAGGATTTCAGGCTCTTGAATTCTGCATAAAAGTGGTATCATTCCTAAGATTCTTCTGTTCTCTCCCCATTCTCATTCTGGTGGACAAATTTATGTAACTACTTCATCTACCTCACCCTGATGCAGAAGCCATCCCAGGGACATGGGAAGGCCCCTACCTAGTTCAGTCCTGCTTGGGGACCTGGTGACCCCTCATCTCCCTGACACGAGTTGTTTCACATCTCTGGTGCCTACCTCAAAGGGCTGACACCTCTACAGGATCAGTAGCTGAGATCTTGAGCCCTTGACACTTGTCTGTGGTTGATATTGCTATCGTATCTGTCCCTTTTCTGTAGATTTGCATATCTCAGTGTTTTCCCTGGAGCTTTATCTTGGGCTAATGCCTGCTCTCTACTCCTGGCACATGCCCTCCATTTCGTGCTTTCTTTCCCTCAGCCAGTGATTAAAACCAATTCCTCCCCTACTCCCGTGTGCCCCTGCCCATCTCCATCATTGTCTCCAAATCAAACTTCTGGATCTCACACTTATGTAGCTGCCAGTGGGAAGGGAAGGCGGGAGCCACTTAAGTCACAGAGCAGGTGGCAGAGGTGGTGTAGGATGTGGTGGGAGGGAACTGAGTGAGATCTCATGAGACCTGGCTTTGTCCTGCCACTTGCCTCTGGCCTGGGACATTGTGTTTAGTGGACATCTGTTGAGCTGTAGGCCACTTCTACAAGAAGCATGTACTTAAAGGAAGAGGCAGGCACAGGTGCAGCTGCCCGGAGGTCTCACGGAGACACATCTCAATAAGCCCCTTGGATCCCATCAGGGTGGGTTGGGCTGGGAACACTGAGAATTCTGAGAGGTAAGGAGAGGGCCACGTGGTGGGAGACACGGCTGACATCCCTCCGGCCCTCTTCTGCCCTTCTTGTCTCTGAGGGGAAGGATGCTGATCTTCAAAGGGTTTTCCAAGAAAAAGAACGTGAGCCAGCAAAGGATACAAGAAGATGCATCAGAGAACCACAAAGACCAGGGATGCTTTGTTTTTAGCAAAGTAGGACTTGTGGGTTGGGCATTAGAACAACACAGGAAGAAGCTTTGAGAGCAGAGTAGAGAGTCTTCCTATTCTGTCCTGTCCCAAGAGACACAGTCTTCCTAGGTGTCTGTGCAGGAGATGGAGCCCCTTGGGCTCTGGTAAAGGGGGTGAAGTTGGAACCAGTCCCCAAAGCACATCTAAGACTGGCAAATGGATCCACCCTGCTCTGTAAGGGCCAGAACCTGGTCCCTCTGGAAGGTAGTCCCTAGGCTGAGGCTAGTTCTATAGTCTTGTCAATAAAAAGATCTACAGCCCCCATAGCCTCTGACCCCTTTTATATTATTGTAGTTTAGGGTTTTGCAAGGAGAAACAATACAATACAGGACACTTAATTATAAGATTATTTTATAATAGTCACCCAAAGAGTCACATACAAAAGAGTGCAGGAAATCTGTCCACACACTAAAGATCTAAGACTCCAGATGAGGACCTAGATCCTGTGTCAATGTCCTGCATGAATCCAGCTGAAGACTTAGAGTCCATAACAATGCTCCCCAGGAGTCCAGCTGGAGGCATAGAGCCCACAACAATGTCTCATGCAGGCCTGTTTCATGGATTGGCGCTGGGAAGGCCTAAAAGGTCAGTGGTGGAAGCTAGAAAGTCTGTGCCAGCAGGATGAAGGATCTGTGCTAGCAGGCTGAGGGATCTGAACTGGAGCCAGGAAGTGATGCTCAAAGCAAGAACCAGAGCTCCCCTAAAAAGTACCACAGCCATCCTCACCAACAGTAAGGTCCCAAGCTCCCCCGATGATGAGAACAGCTGAGTTCATCAGGAAAGCCGGCATGACAAACTCCTCCAGAAAAGCAAAAAGCTCCCTACAGCTTCTAACAGCTCCCAACAGCTTCTTTTCTTCCTCTCCAGTTCTCATTTTTATGTTGCAGGCAACAAGCCTCAGGTGGGCCTCCCACACCCAGCACCACGCTGGTTCAGTGCAGCTGAGTGTTACAAGTTGACCACCAGTTGTTAGTCTACCACATATACCTTCCCCAGGAGGCATCACTACAGGGCTGCAGACTACATACCTGGAGAAACAATCACCTGGAGTCCAGCTTACACACCGATCACCTGCTGGCTTCTCATGTGTTTCAGAATCTGGTCCCCAGAAAGTAAATGAAGGAATGAGCCTGGTCCCTGCATGGCTGGCCCCAGGATCTCCCTGGAGTTGGCAAAGTCTCTTCTGACTTTCAGGCTCTGAACAGAGAAGGAATGAGCACCCTTAAGCAGTCTGGGACACCTGGAAAGGGGAAGTGGAACCCCCCCAAAAAAGGTCCAGGGGTCTTCCTCTGCTACAAGCTAGGATAATAATCGTCTGATAACCACTTTTCAGGTCGCATATCTTCTTCAGTGTGTGAAGTAACAAGTAACAAGAAACTTCAAGTTTCTGAAGTAACAAGAAACTCAGGGAAGGGAATAATATTTAAGGGAATAATATTCCCTACTAAGTGTCGGGAACTGGGCCAGCACTGGAAAGACGGCACACACGTTGCCTGCCCTCAAGGAAGTGGGTGGTAAGTGTGAGAATACAATTACAAGATGTGGTCAGGGATAAGTGTGGTGGGATGTGCATGGTGGACATTTTAGAAAATGTACATTTTTTTAAAAAATTGAAAACCATTTAAAATCTCGCTCTACAGGAAATTATTTTAATGTCCAAATGAGCTGGGTGTGGTGGCACACACCTGTAATCCCAGCACTTGGGAGGCTGTGGCAAGAGGATCATTGCTAGTTCAAGACCAGCCTGGGCTACAAAGTGAGCTCAAGGCCAGCCTGAACTGCATAGCAAGACCCTGTCTCAAAAAGACAAAAAAAAATTAATATCCAAATGAGATTTGATTTCCGAAACCACTTCAAAGAGCAGCAAGGAGACCAGAGGTGAGGCCTATTCCCTCGTGGGGGAGGGAGATCTTTCCCTGGAGCTTCCCTCTGACCAACTTTCCTACCTTGCCTTGGTGCAGTGCCCACTCAAAGGTTGTCACTGTAGTTAAACCAACCGTTAGGGTGGTGTAATTCCAGTAGACAAAACAGTGGTGTGTGCAGATGCTTCTTGGGGAACCATTGCTGGAGGGGTGGTAGGAGAGACTACACCCCCTGCTCCAGCTTTCTCTCCCCCAGCTGCTCTTCTGTTCCCTCTGTGACAAGAAGCACCCAGACTTTTCTAGCTGGAAGAAGCACCAGGCTAGCAGTCAGAGCTTTCTAAGGGTGACTGCCCATGCTGGAACGCTGGGCCTCCTGGCCTAGGCTGTGCTCATACAGGGGTTGGATCGCCTCCTGGAGGGACATCATGACAGGGATTCCGGACCTTGCAGGATGATTCCACGAATGTGTGGCCCGGCACACCCAGTGTGAGTCTGTCCTATATCAGACGTGGGTGGGAGAGGGAGAGCTTCCTGATAGGATGGGAAGGACCTGGATAGGCAACAACTGCTTAAACCGGGGAAGGCAAATAACTGAACATTCTGACAGCAGTACCAAGCTGAGGAAGTAGAAGTCCCCGGGGCAGATAGGCAAGATAACTTTTTGCCTGTAAATAAAGTATCCAGGGAGTGGGTTTAGTGAGGTCCACCTGGGTGGGAAGGCAGCCCTGCGTGGGTGGAGGTGGGGCGTCCTGGGCAAGTTACCTCCTGTGGCTGAGCCTGTTTTCAAATGGAACTAAACTTCCTTCTCAGGGGTTCTGTGTAGAGCCCATAACAGTTATAAGGCACGGAGTCCAGGGTCCCTCACCCTCCAGGGGTTCAGCAAACGCTCATTTATTTCGTTTCTCCCTTTCAGTCTCCGTTGTCAGGATGCCTGTCATCTCTCCCTCTGGGCCTGTTTCTGTGGGCGCGGGGCGCTGCCAGGGGACTTGGTTTGGCACCTTAAACTCAGAGAGCAGCCTCCTCCAGCCGCACAAGCGGGAGGGAGGCGCCAGGCCTGATCCGGTAGCTCGCCAGCGCAGACAGGTATTTCCAGTCCGGCTAGTGAGGAAAGGGGTGGAGGTGGGGATGGGGCTGCTGCAGGAGATCGGATGAGCAGGGACCTGGGTGGATCCCCCGGGAGGAGGGCGGAGCGGCGTGCCGCCCGCTGGGTGCTCCCGTGCCCCGCTCGGATTTCAGCCCTCGAAGCCACCTCTGTGGTTCACCCTGCAGTGAGGGGAGCGAGTCGGAGGCGGGTCACCGAGGAAAGGCGTCTGCAAAGGGACAGGTTCTTGCGGCCCCAGGGCGCCGCCGGGACCCGGTTGCTGGCGTGGCGGCTCCCACGCTTGGTTGTGCAGAGCTCCACGAGGGGGCGACCTAAGCCCACGTGCCACCGAGTCCTTCTCTCCCGAAACTACAACTCCCAGGCGGCGCGGGGGTCCCGCCCGCCTCTCCGGGCCTCCGCTGGCTGCAATTGGCCGCCGCGGGAGGGGACCGGCGGTCTCCAGGGCGACGGGAGGCGCTCGGGGCATCCGCGGCGGGAGGCGGGTCCGCCCCCTATTGTGTGGCTGAGAGCGCGGAGCGAGCGGTGCGGAGCAGGTGAGCGCGAGGGCGTCCTGGGGTGGAAGTGGGGTGCGGCAGGGGGCTTGGGGAGCAGTGGGAGTTGGGACGGGGGGCAGCGGGGGGGGCAGCTCTGGAGAGAAGTGGGATTCTTTGGGTAGCAGAACTAGGGGAGTTCTGGGCAGTGCAGTGAAATTGCTGATGGGTGGGTGAGGGGTTCCCCTCCGCTGGAGGAGTTCTGGAGCTAATGTGAGGGAGTTCCTTGGTGGGTTGCAAAAGAGAGGAGGGGTTCCAGGAGGCCAGAGAATGGGAGGGAGAAGGGGACTGTTGTGGGTAGAGTATCAAGTGCATTATGGGCTCGGCCAGAATTCCGGGGATGGCAATTCCAGGGAGCCCGAGGATGGGCAGAAGCGGGTGGCCTGGGGGGCCCAGCAGGGCAGAGGACCTGCTGCACTGAAGATCAGGTGGGAGAAGCTGGACTTTGGGGGAGGGTGGGACAGGGAGACTTATGCCAGGCATGGGAGTCGTTGGGAGAATGCAGGCCGGCTGGTGGGGAGACTGGGCGGGAGAAAACGGTGGGGCCCGTGGAGTTGGAAAGATCCTGGGAAAAGCGAGGGAATTCTGGCGACGCCTGGGTTTCAAGGTTCCTGGCAAACTGAGCCAGGGAGACCTGAGGATTCCTATACTATGCGCTCAGAAAGAAGGCTTTTTGGGGAAGTATGGGTGAGCTGGCCGAGCAGGGGAGGCAGGGGGAATGGTTGCTGGTGCATTGCCAGGAGTTAGGCATGAAAGGGCATTTAAGTAGAGGATGTTTTACAGCCAGCGCTGGACTGTGAGGCCAGGGTTGGGGTAGAGGCCTCAGAGCAGAGTCCACTTGGGTCTGCCAGGCCTGGGCAGGGCCATCTGGCTCACTCTGACTGCCCTAGGACCTGTGGGGCCAAGGCTGGACAGTGTTCCTACCCTCCCTGCGCAGGGCTCATTTTGTGTGCCCTAGGGACTGACTCACAGGCGTTATTGGCTTCTGGCGTATCCCCCTAGGGTTGGGAAAGGGAGGGTCTGGCAAACCCTGGCACCCTGAGGATATGGGAGAGGAGTGAGCGGGAGGAATTGGGGTGAGGCACTTAGATTGTGGTGCCTGGCAGCTTCATGAAGAAGAAGGGCGCCAGCTGCCAGCCTCAGGACCTGCCCAGACCTGGAGTGTGCTGCCTGGGCCACCCATAGCGTGGGTGGAGAGGCAGCCGCTCCTCCCCCAAGGCTCGCTCACTGTGAGAGCAGTGCTGGGAGGCTGACTGGAGAAAGAAGCCCGCACAGGGTCCCCAGCCTCCAGTCCTCTTTGTAGAGGCAGGAAATGGGGCCAGGGATCTGGTGGGGATGCCCAGGGACCACTTCCTGGGGGAAAAGGGAGTCTGGACTCTAACCCTTGATGTGTCTCAGCAAAGATCCCACAGAGTCCTTGTCACATGGTGGACATGAGGGCGGGCCATAACTTGATTCTTGCTTGCTGTCTGCCACCTTGAGTAAGGAAAGAGGCTGGGCCGTGAGGGTCTTGATCATCCATATTCCCCTGAAAAATCTTTTTCCCCGTGTAGAAGAAACCTCCAGTTCTCTGCTGGCTCAGTTTGCCGAGGACATTATAGCTGAAGTATTCCCAGAATTCCTCTGCTTTTCCTAGGACCTTTCCTCTACTGGCCACACCATTTCTCCTGCATGGTCTCTGTGTCAGCACACCCTCCATTCTCCAAATACTTTATCCCAGCTCAATGCCTGGGCTTTAAGATCTCGGGTCTTGGGGCTGAAGGTGTAGCTCCGTGGTAGAGTGCTTGCCTCCCTGGTGTCTTTGCAGGCAAGCATCCGCCACTTACCGCTGTCCTTCCTCCTTTTCTTCCTAGTGCCTTTCTCTGACTGAGTTTTCTTCTGGGCTCCACTATTGACCAACTCCGCACATTGCTTTGCGTTTTGCATTTAGATCTGGTGATTCTCCAAAGAACAGCCTCCTCGGGTGTTCCATGAGCTAAGTCCTAACTGTGCAGAGGAGTGACGGCTGAACCCTGTTGCCTGAGCCCGATCAGAAGGATTGACCCCGGGCTTGCTGGGCTGCGGACATCCCTCGGCCCCTCCATCTAGGCTCCTGTGGCTGGGAGGGGCTGGGCGAGCAGGCCTGCTGGGCTATGGTTTGGTCCCTCAGCCTGGCCATCCTCAGCCTGATCATCAGCCAGGGGGCTGGCGGTGAGCTGGGTTTAAGAACAAGCGCTTGGGGTGTGGGGCATCTCCCGAGAGGTTCTCTGTGACCGTGTGAGGTGAGGGCAGGGGAGGACGAGGGCTGGCTCTGGAGAAGTGAGGTGCTGATGAAGCCTCCCCTCCAGCTCTCACTCTGGCCCCCGCTGTGCCCTCACGCCACCCACCATGCAGGTCGAAGGAAGCCTGAGGTGGTCTCTGTGGTGGGCCGTGCTGGGGAGAGTGCAGTGCTGGGCTGTGACCTGCTACCCCCGGCTGGCCACCCCCCTCTGCATGTCATCGAGTGGCTGCGCTTTGGATTCCTGCTTCCCATCTTCATCCAGTTTGGCCTGTACTCTCCCCGAATTGACCCTGATTACGTGGGTAAGAGTTGTCCCGGTGGGAGGGAGGGTGGGGAGGGTGTGAAGCCTCTCATTAACCGCTCTACCCTGCCCCAAGCTCATCTCCAGCTCCACTGCCCTAACTGCTTACCAAGCATGGCTGTGTTCCCAAGCAGTGTTATTTCATGGGGCAAGTCATTCATTCACACGTACAAACCCTACAGTTGTGCTGCTTAGAATTCCATGTGGTCTGTTCCAAAGATCTTGCACCTTTTTTTTTTTTTTCCTTTGATACTGGGGTTTGAACCCTTGGCCTTCATACTGAGCTGCATCCCTAGTGCTTTTTAAAAACTTTTTTTATTTTGAGACAGGGTCTTGCTAAGTCATTGAACTGCCCAGGCTAGCCTCTAACTTGCAGCCCTCCTGCCTCAGCCTCCAACAGTACTGGCATTACAGGCATGCACCACCACACCCTGCCTTTTGACTTAACAGTTGTGTCTATTCTAAACCTAATCGCTTTTTCTAGATCTTATCATGAAACTTCCCAGACTGTATTCTGATTTTCCATAGTCTCCATCCCTGGCCCCATCCTGGTCCCTGGGTCTGCTCTCTGCTAGCTGTCCCTCACCTGAAGTCCAAAGTGCTAGGTCCCAGGCACCTAGGGAATGGGCTGAAGGGTCCTAAGGCTGGTTGAGCAGCTACAACCTGTGCTTCTCTAAGTGGGGCTCATCTTGACGGGGAGAAAAACATGGGCACAGAGGCGGAAGGCTGGGGAGGACCCTGGCTCCCCAAAGGTCCCAGCATGAAGAGGGCTGGCTGGGTTGCTGCTCCAGGCATCTCCTGTATGGGAAGTAGAGGAGTTTTTAGGGTCGCTGGAGCCTTCTGCTGCAGCCCAGCTGGCTCCCCAGAATGGCGCAGCTTGCTCCTAATCTTGAAAGGAGCCTTAATCTGAGCGGTTTAGTGCCAGGGGTCAGAAGGCCTGTGGCAGTCCCGAGGATGGATCTGGGCAAGAGAGAACCTCGCCCCCCTCCCCCTCAGGGGAAACTTGGGAAGGACCACCTGGGAGGATGGTGGTGGTGGAGCCCCACCTTTCTCTTGCAGTTTGAATCCTGAGGGAGGCACTGGATTGGCTGGGCTCCGGCCACCGTTCAGTGTGGGTTGAGCCCAGGGGAGGAAGCACAGGCAGGTGCTGCAGAGGGGGAGGGTTTATTTTTAAACTGGGGGCAGTTATTGGCAAACAGCCTGGTGGGAGGTTATGTGTCTACACAAGCCCAAGGGGGCTTGCGGGGAAGCAGGCCTCAATTAGCACAAGTGGAGGAAAAAAAAAGGCTGTGTGCGGACCAGCCCTCCCTCCCGCCTGCCTGGGCCTGGGAGGGGTTTAGGTTGCCACTGCCGCCTGTGGCTGTGGGCTGCAGGCTGAGGTGGACAGATTCGGGGGATGCGGGGAGAGAGACAGAATTTCTCTGCAAGGAGAGAGTGTCTCTAGGAGGGCGGGGAGGCGCGGGGAGGTGGGAGGGCCTTTCCTGGGACTCCACCTGGAAGGTGCAGAACTCTTTTCCTTCCACTCCAGCTTCGGTCCTGCCTTGGGAACCTCATGCTTAGAAGTCACGGGATGGCCACCTGTGCACCTGTGGGTTTCTACGCTGTGGTGTCTGTGTGCTGTTCCTTGAGCTGCCAGGGCCCGAGCAGTAGCCTTCGGGGCTTTTCCTCTTCCGCTATCCTTTGTTCCCACTCCTGCCCTCTCCACTTTGGAGCTCCTTGTCAACCAGAGCTGGCCCAGGGCATGGGGACCCCTGAAGGAGGCCTCTGAGCCCATTAACCCTTTGACTGACGCTCAGTGGAAGGAGCCTCGCAGCCTTTGTGTAGGGGACTTAGAACTGCAGTTGCTAAGCAACGGGAGGTGGAGGTTGCTAGGAAAAATGCTGTTGTGTCATAAACCCTCTGGGCCAGTGGAGGGGAGATGGGCCTGGGACTGTGCAGAAAGCTGGTGGCCTAGAAGATGAGACTTGAGAGAGACGAGAGCTATAGGGACCACATGGAAAGGAAAGTTTCCAATCTTGGAGGGCTCTAGAAGCCATCTGGCAGTAGAAACTGGGTTCATAAAGTACTGCAAAAGTAGTTCAAAGCAGTATAAAGTGAGTAGGACTAATATAGTATGATTAAATTAGCTACTGTAGGTAAAGTACCCTGCATGGTGCCTGTAGGCGAGGCATGGGAGAAAGGCAGGCTGAGCTTGTCTACACCAGCGTTCCTAGATGGATCTTAGACCAGCTCTTTGCATCTATGGGGTGGGCTTCTGGCCTTCTGTGCTATATTTCCTGAGAGTTTCAAGGTGCCCCATAGCTGAAGGGACATGCGTTTTCTCACTGCTGAGTCGTTTAATAAAAAGCAGTTATTTCATTTGCCATTTAGAACTGCCCTGCTCACTCCAGTCATCTCCCCTTACTGGCTTGTGTCTCTCAAAAGCCTCTGCTGGTTACGTCTTCCCAGAAGCCTCTTTGGTCCTCTTGCTTTACAGTGCCCTGTCTGGGCACAGTTGGTGCCGTGGATTGAGTTTCTGTCTGCATGGACACACCTGCCAGGTTCATGAGCATGGAGTTTCCTGCCATCAGGGAGCCTAAAAGGCAGAGATGGCCTCTGTCTCCTGCACAACTCCCACAGGGAGGAAGATTTTTTTTTTTTAATTTTTTTTTTTGGACTGGGAATCGAACTCACGAACTTGCACTTGCCAGGCAGGCGCTTGTGCCGCTGAGCTATGTCCCCGGCAGGAGGAAGATCTTAAGTCCCTCTAGTTGGCCCTGCAGATGTCCAGCAGGTGGCCTCAGCACTGCTGCCTCTGGCCATCTCCTTGGTCCTCTGTGACGCTGCAGACCTGGCCATCTGGCGGATGTCCCAAGAAAGTTAGGACAGGGAGTGTGCAGCATTGATACTCTGCAGGGAAACATTTGGGACTGTTGGCCATTGGCTCCCAGCATTTCCCAAGGGAGAGTATATGGATTATGCTCAGTGACCTAAATGTCACTCACTCCTAACACCAGTACTCCATGAAAAAGTACATTGCCCTGTCACTTACTAGCCATGAGGTTTTAGAAGGAAACTTAACATCACTTCATCTATAATGGAATTCTTGGGAGGGTTAAATATGGTGACAGTGCCAAATATTACAGGGCCCATCTTCAGTGCTCACTCCCTTTCTCTCTTCTTCCTTTATACTAGCACTCTAGGATCTCCAGGATGAAAAGTTACTCTCACAGGGGGTACAGAAGGGGTTGTAGCCTGGGGTCTGCAAGGCTCAGTGGCCAGGCAGGTTAGGGTTACTGAGGAATCCTGATGGTGGGTTGAAGGCTATCATTATGTTAAATATTTACCTGCTAGGCATAGTTTTATCTCCTGGGTGGGGATTTAAACACCTCGCCCTTTCAGCAGGTCCACCCATCCTAAGGAATCCACATCCTGGGAAGTTATTCTTGAAAAGGACCCTTGCACAGTTCACAAGCCAGCGTCAGTGTGATGGTTTTCCCCTTCTTCCCTGTGGCATCAGGGGCACTGCGGGCTGAGCTTCTACTTTAGCCAGGTCCGCGGAGGTAGAATGGAAGCAGGTGGAGGATGAATGCACTAATAGGTTCAGGATTTCTACTGCTGGGAGGAGGTGGGGCATGCACGGTGCTAAGGGACCTGTCTAGGAACAGCATGTGCCTGCCCCGTAAAGTTTAGAAAATACCATCTGTCCACATCAGGTCAAGGTGGAGGTAGGTAGCTGGTGAGTGTAGAAGTGAGTAAGTAGGCTGCGGGTCCAGGTGAGAGACAGGACAGGTGTCTTGGTTACGTTTCTCTCATTGCTGAGACAATACCCAATGCCCAAAATTAAGGAAGAAAGGGTTTTTTTTTTAGCTCACAGTATATGGAGGTTTCAGTCTGTAATCAGCTGGCTCCAAGGCAGGGCGGCACGGCGGCACGGCGGCACGGCGGCACGGCACAAGGGCAACAGTTCCAACAGTTCAAGACGGTAGAAGACAGCAAAGCAGCAAGAGCCAAAGTCGGAGGAGAGCAAGCCTTTTTTCCTCCCTTATACTGTAAACAGGCTACCACCCGCTAGGGTGGGTGTATGTAGCGCTCACACCATCTCCCTGCCCTCCTCTTGCACAGGATGAGGATGTTTACAAAGTGAGGACCCTGGCACCCTGCTGAGTTGCTCAAACTTCTCATGTTGACACAATGTATTCACCATTACAACTGGCTCAAAGTGGATGATATGGAAGGAAATGAAAATATTTAGGGGGTTGGAAGGTTTAAGGAAAAGGTGCCTGTGGCGGTGACAGAGGAATCTGGGTTACATGAGGTTTCTGGTAGAGTGACTTGGCACACGGCAGTGCAGTTCACCTGTGGAGGAAAAAAGGGAGATGACACATTATCGGGTAAGGGATGGGGCCAGTATCCACGCAGACTTGTGATTTCAAATCTGGAGCTTTCTGGGCGTGGTGGCCCACGCCTGTAATCCCAGCACTCGGGAGGCAGAGGCAGGAAGATCGTTGCGCGAGTTCAAGACCAGCCTGGGCTACAAAGTGAGCTCAAGGCCAGCCTGAACTACATAGCGAGACCCTGTCTCAAAAAAGACAAAAAAAAAAAAAAAAAAATCTGGAGCTTATTCATTTGTTCAGCAACCTTTGAATACCAGCTGATGCCAGGCACTATGCTGTGTGCTTTCCCTGCTTTGTCTTACCCCTCCACTCCACCCCATTTTTTTTTTTTTTTAATTTTTATAGCAGAGGAAACTGAAATGGACAAAGCGGTCAAGTAACTTGCCCAGAGCTGGATTCTCGCCTAGCTCGCTGGCTGCCAAGTGTATACCTTTCTCACTCGGCTGTGCTGCCTGGGTCCCATGGAGCCCTCTGGGGTGCAGGGTTCCATCGGTGGAAGGAGCTGAGGGTCTGAGTGGACGGGCAGCTCAGTCTGAGCCTGGTGGTGTGCTGCGGGTGCTGAGCTGGGGGAGTGGAGTGTCTGCTTGTGCTGTGGTGTGTGGCTTTGTGGAGCTAGGTGAGGTCAGTCCGCTGGGAGTGCCCGGGGGCATGGAGGGGGTGGGTGCAGAGCTGCTGACTCTGCTGCCCCGCCGGGTTGGACTCTGGCCACCCTAAGGCGCTTAGGCAGCTGATAATAGTGCTAAGGGATTAGAGGCTTTGGAAGGCGAGGTCTGGACTTCTGCTAGGGCCCCAAACACTGCTGGGGTTTCCCGGGACAGAATACTCTGGCAGGAGGAGTACCGCAGGAGCCATACCTTGCTCCTACAAAAAGAAGTCAGGGACAGCCAGATCCTGTGGCATCCAGAGACCAAATGCTGGTTTTTTCACTCTCCCCTGCCCGCCCAACAGCACCGGAAGCCTGGTGTGGTTTGGTGGAACACTGTGCCCTCCTGCCCCGCCCCTGGTCTCTGTGTGGACTGGGCTCGGCTGTTGTAAGGCAGGAGGAGTCAGAAGGGCTGAATGGAAGGACTTGCTCTCAGAGACCAAACCCTGCCTATGCCACTGTAGGCCCCACTCCCTCAGGGTAACAGAGACTTGAAACTGTTCTGTACCCCTGAGAATGACCAGTGTGACCAGGGATTTGGGGCTCCTCTGGGGTCCCTTCAGCACCCCTAATCCAGGGCTTCTCCCCAGGACGAGTCCGGCTGCAGACGGGAGCATCTCTGCAAATCGAGGGGCTCCGGGTAGAAGACCAGGGCTGGTACGAGTGCCGCGTGCTCTTCTTGGACCGGCACAGCCCGGAAGAGGACTTTGCCAACGGCTCCTGGGTGCACCTGACAGTGAATTGTATGAGGCTGGGGAGCAGGTGGTGGAGAAGGGAGGGCAGGAGGATGATGGGGACCCTGGCTGGTAGGAGAAGGGGAAGAGGAGTTCAGTGCAGCTGCAGTGCCCCACCCTTCTGGACACCCCTTGACCCTCCGTCAGTCCCATCCTTTCAGTTCTTCAAATCAGCTGCCTAGGCTGAGTCAGAAAGGTCTTTTTTCTCTCTTTCCTTCTGCCTCCCTGGCCAGGGTGATGGCTGGGGGGCTGGGGATATTGGTCCATGTTTTCAAAGCACCTCTTTCACGTCGGACCCCATTAATCCTCCCTCATAATCCATCTCATAGGTGAGAGGAGCAGAGAAGCAGGTCCTGCTGCTGGTGTCTGATGACTGGCAGGGCAGAGTCCAGGACCTAGGTCTTTGACTCCCTGTACAGTGCTCTGCCTTGCACTTAGCTCTCCTCCCTCCTTGCTTTCTATGCTCAGCACAGTGTGAGCAGATAGGCTGGTGCAATTCTGTCCTGGTCCCTGGTGGGGCAGACAGGGTGACCCTGGGCTCCATTTGTGGGTGGAGGGGTGCAGCCCTGAATGGCCTGTCTCCCTGGCCCTTGTACACTGCTTTTGGGGCCATAGCTCCAGTGGAGTTCCTGATGACTTTCTCCCCTACAGCGCCCCCTCAGTTCGAGGAGACACCTCCCCCAGTACTGGAAGTGCGAGAACTGGAGCCAGTCACCCTGCGCTGCGTGGCCCGCGGCAGCCCCCAGCCTCGTGTGACTTGGAAGCTCTGGGGACAGGACCTTGGCAGGGGCCAAGGTCAGGTGCAAGTGAGTCCCAGAGTTGGGCAGAGTGGGCCAGCTGGAGTGTGCTGGGAAGCGGGGAACAGACTGGGATACAGAGGGGAGTCTCGGGCCAGGCTGGAAGATGGGCCTCCAATGGGACCTTTCTATTGGCTTCCCCAGAGCCCAGCGTGCGGACTCCCTCTGCTGGCCAGTCTCGGGAGTGCAGCTCCGAGGCTGGCCCAGCAGAGAGGGAACACGGATTCTTTCTCCAGGTGCAGAACGGGACGTTGTGGATCCGGCGGGTGGAGCGAGGCAACTCTGGAGTCTACACCTGCCAAGCCTCCAGCACGGAGGGCAGCGCCACCCACGCCACCCAGCTGCTGGTGCTAGGTGCTCTTTGGCGGGAGGCCTGGGGACCCGGGATACCTGTGTGAGAGGTGGGGAGGCGCACCGCAGGATAAAGAGGAGGAGGATGATGTCTGCACAGGGTCGCGACGGGATCAGTAAACAGACAAATAGATACTTAGTGCCCAGCAGTGTGTTACAGTGGGCGGGGTCTGGGTGCTGGTGTAGACCCTTCCGAGCCCCGGCTTCCCATTTCAGTGAAGAGGAAGGTTGACATCTTCTTCTTAGGACTGTGACAGAATTTAGTCAGGTCCCGGCAGGCACAAGTGTGGCACACAGTCATTGCTGGCCTAGGCTTTGTCCTGTGGAAAGAAAGCTGAGGCGTGTGAAGCCCGAGTCACCTTCACAGTGCCTGTTATCTGCGAGGGGGAGTAGGATGGCCTGTGACTCCGTGGACATAGGCTTTCCGTGGTATTCGGGGAGGCCTGGCGATGTGTCCCATGTCGGTCCCCCTCCCAACACCGCTGAGCTGAGACAAGTTGCCATCTCTCTGCTTTCATGTTTGCATCTACAAAAGGGAAGCAATTTGCCCATGCGGGTTCTTGGCAGGATGCATGGGATGAGCAGGCGAGGTGCTGGGCATTCAGAGCTGGCTGCAGCAGGGGATCCGTGCACAGGCTCCCATTGTTCTCCCTTGTTACTGACTGCCCAAGCAGTGGGCCCCGGGAGGAGGCAGCAGAGCTGCACAGTCAGAGACAGTTTTGCGGGCGGTATGTGGCTTGGCCAGGCCCTAGGGAAGGGCATGCCAGACTAGGGGTTTAGAGTAGAGGCATCAGGGCAGGAGTGAGCTGGCTGTGGGGACAGCCCGTCCCCACACTGCAGGAGTTCATGAGGGCTGGAATATGGACAGATGGGGGGTTGTGTGATGGGGCCCATGGGGCTGGGTCCAGAAGCGGAAACTCAGTGTGATAGGATCCGAACTGCTGTGGGATCTGCAGCCTTAGTGCACGACTGACCTTTAGGTTGGCGACAAGGGAGCCTGGAGTCAGGTTGCTGCAGCATTTCAGGGCGAAGCACAGGGCACCAGGACTAGAGTAGGAGACATGGAGGTGCCTTAGATGTTATGGGCAAGGACCAAAGCGTGAATAAGCAGGGTGAAAACGGACCTCCTCCCCTGTACACACAATTTTTGGGCAGGGGAAATGGTAAATGGGGCTGCTCTCGGTGGAAGAGGAGGAATTTGGGAAGGGAAGCAGCACTCAAAGCGGACTTTTGTTATACTTAATGGGAAGGTCCTGACTGAGGTCCTCAGGACCCCATAACAACCCTATGTACCAGAGGGCAGAGCCAAGAAGAGTTGAACTGAGGGATCTGGGAAGACTGGGCTGAGGCCACCTCTCCCCCCTTGTGTTCCCTGCAGGACCCCCCATCATCGTGGTGCCCCCCAAGAACAGCACAGTCAATGTGTCCCAGGATGTTTCCTTGGCCTGTAGGGCTGAGGCGTACCCCACTAACCTCACCTACAGCTGGTTCCAGGATGGAATCAATGTCTTCCACATTAGGTAGGGTCACCCACACTGGGAGGAGCGGAGGTGGGGAGCGGATGGACAGTCTTGGAAGAGCCCTTTGGCTGGGTAAGACCTGGAGGACCCCTCCTTACACACACGGCATATTGCAGCCGCCTGCAGTCCCGGGTGCGGATCCTGGTGGACGGGAGCCTGCGGCTGCAGGCCACCCAGCCGGATGATGCTGGCCGCTACACCTGTGTGCCCAGCAATGGCCTGCTGCATCCCCCCTCAGCCTCTGCCTACCTCACTGTATTCTGTAAGTCTGACCCTAGCTCTTCCCGCGGCCTGCTTCCCTCTCCTGAGCCAGGCTCTCTCCCCCAACTTGCCACTGCGTTCCCCCAGACCCAGCCCAGGTGACAGCAATGCCTCCTGAGACACCCCTGCCCATCGGCATGCAGGGGGTGATCCGGTGCCCTGTTCGTGCCAACCCCCCGCTCCTCTTTGTTACCTGGACCAAGGATGGGCAGGCTCTGCAGCTGGACAAGGTACAGGCTTGGGGCAGGGGGTGGAAGGTGTCATTCTGGCCAGAAAGCAGCTGGAATGGAGTTAGCGCAGTATAATTCAGCTCTGAGCAGGAGCGCACATGCCCTACTAGGTGCTGTGGGTGGTGGTGAGTGGGAAGCAGCAGAAAGAAGCCTCCATCCTTAAGGAAGACACTGCCCAGAGGAGAGGGTCAGGAATAGAGTCTGCTAGGAGGCCAGGGATGGAGTAAACCTTCCTTTTAGGCCTGGTGGAGGGCAGATAAGCAACAGATTCTGAGACTTTGGGAATTGGGCCTGGCTGGTCATTTCATGCAGAAAGCAGGGGCCAGAGGGAGCACAGATGTAGTGCATTTGTGGAATGATAAATTGGGCAATTTGATGGGGGCTGCGGTGCCTGAAGGAACGTGAGTGGTGCAGAGAAAGCTGAAAAAAAGGTTGGGGCCAAAAGGCAAAACAGCACATGCCAGGTTCATATTACCTCACTCCAAGGTGATTGAGATCTGTTGTTTGTCTGCAGAGACCATAAATTCCTTGAGGCTTAGTGCTGCATCTTTTAATCACAATATCCTCAGGGCTCTTTACAATAGTAGTACTCAATACATTTTTGTTGTATGTTTGAAAAAAAAAAAAAAGTCTAAAGGCAGTGGAGCATCAGAGCTGTGATCAGGAGCTGAGTTTGCCAGATGGATTTTAGGATGAGAGTCACAAGGCTGTGGAGGTGGCCCAGGTGCCAGGGTTAAGAAATCTGAGCTAAAGGACACAAAGCTGGATGAGCCCTTGTGCTCATTCTGAAGGATGACAGATTGGAGTATTTAGATAGGGGGAATGAGGAAGAGGGAGGGGTCCCGCATTGTCCGGGAGGACAGTGGCAACCTTTACAGAGAAGGAGGAGCTGGTTTGGGGCGGAAGAGGCACCGTGAAGCACCGGGAGGGCAGTTAGGAGAGGCTGCAGCAGGCAGGGAGGTGAGCAGGGCTCAATTCCAGGGTGTGCTGCACACACAGGTCTTCCGGACCTGGGCAGATACAGTCTCACACTGAGGGATACCGCCCCTCTGTAGGAAAGAGATGGAGGGCTGGGGTTCTGAGAGAGGTCAAGCCTAGGGGAGGCATTGTGGGGTCCCTGCGCAGAGTGAGTTGTACTAACTCTCCATGCTGACCGTGCCTCAGCTGAATTCCTTTCTCTGGTTGTCATCTCATCTTTCCTCCAGTTCCCTGGCTGGTCCCAGGGCACAGAAGGCTCACTGATCATTGCCCTGGGGAATGAAGATGCCCTGGGAGAATACTCCTGCACGCCCTACAACAGCCTTGGTACTGCTGGGCCCTCCCCCATGACACGAGTGCTGCTCAAGGTGAGGCCCAGGTGGGCCAGGGGCCCATAGCAGCAGCGGGTCAGGTGGTGGAAGATGCTTGCTGAGACTGACAAATGACACGTGTGGGAGGGCCTCTCAGGTCTGTGTTTGCCGTGCTGGCCACAGCGGCAGCTGTCAGATGTTATCCCAGAGGGTTCTGCAGAGATGCTGGGGAGGTGGGACATCAGCTGCATGACACATTCACAAAATGAGCTGTCTGTCTGCTCTGACTCCTGCTAATCTTAACCATGCTGCTGCTGTCCCTGGGGGTTTGGGGAAGGAAGCAAAGGGCAGGGGGACGTGGCAATCTGTAGAGGTTTGTACATCTCCAGAGAGTCCTGCTCGGCTCACTAGTCCTTACCCATCCTACCATTTCCCTCAGCCTCACCTGCTGGGGAGCATACACACAGAGCTAGAGAGAAAGGGAGCAATAGGTGGGGGAAGGATGTGCTGGAGACTGAGACATACGGTGTAGCAGGGAGCTGGGAGTGTGGTGAGGACCCAGCCTCAGACAGGTGGAAGAGAGGTTTTGAGAGAGGCACCTCCCAATGCAACTGTGGCCTGCAGGTTCCCCCAGCCTTTGTAGAACGGCCCAAGGAAGAATATTTCCAAGAAGTAGGACGGGAGCTACTCATCCCTTGCTCTGCTCAAGGAGATCCTCCTCCCACTCTGTCCTGGGCCAAGGTAAGGCTCTGACCCTGCTCCTGCTGTGAGCCGCGCCACCCTGCATCTCTGTCTCTGTGCCCTTGGCTTATTCACAGGAAAGAGGATCTGGGAAGGAGTGGGCTGTCAGACACAGGGTGGGGAGGCAACAAGCCTCCTGGAGAGATGAGTGGCCCCCTTGGTGAGGGGTGGCTGCGTGTGTCCTCAGGGCTGACCAGTGCTTCTGCAGGTGGGCCGTGGGCTGCGGGGCCAGGCCCAGGTGGACAGCAACAGCAGCCTCATCCTGCGGCCACTGACCAAAGAGGCTCACGGGCGCTGGGAGTGCAGTGCCAGCAATGCCGTAGCCCGGGTGGCCACCTCCACGAATGTCTACGTGCTGGGTCAGTGGCTGGAGAGCATGCTGGTGCCAGGGAAGACTATGTGGGGTGGGATATAGGGGAATCATTTTTGGAGGCTCAGCTGGGGGATTGTGGGTAGGGGACCCGTGGGACGATGGGTGGAGGTCAGACCCTTCCATGAACCCCAGTCTTCACCCTCCCTCAGGGCCCTGACTGTCATCTCTCCCTCCATCCTCTCCCCAGGCACCAGCCCCCATGCTGTCACCAATGTGTCTGTGGTGCCTTTGCCCAAGGGTGCCAATGTCTCCTGGGAACCTGGCTTTGATGGTGGCTATCTGCAGAGGTTCAGTGTCTGGTACACCCCATTGTGAGTGACCTGTGCCTGGCTTCACCCTGAATCTATCTAGCCCTCTTCCCTTTCTCCAGCCCTCATTCCTACTCATGTCTCAGCTCTGCTGCCATTTCCAGAGACTCATAGGTGTTCAGGTCCCAGGTCCCGGGACCTTGGATGGTTGGGTGGAGAGGGGAGGTCATCTCTCTGGACTCCAGGCCTTCTCATGAGATGTCCCCTGACTTCCTGTGTGCCCTAGGGCCAAGCGTCCTGACAGAGCCCACCATGACTGGGTGTCCCTGGCGGTGCCTATAGGGGCCGCCCACCTCCTTGTGCCTGGGCTGCAGCCCCACACGCAGTACCAGTTCAGCGTCCTAGCTCAGAACAAGCTGGGGAGTGGTCCCTTTAGCGAGATCATCTTGGCTGCACCAGAAGGTGAGAGACCTCATGCCACAGAGCAGCAGGGATGGGGATGAGGGTGAGGAGTATTAGGGACATGGAAGGACAAGGGGACATGGAAGGACATGGAAGGCTGTGGGTATTAGGGACATGGAAGGACAAGGGGGCTGAGGTGCTGGGCAGCGGGGGTGTGGAAGGGTCCCCGCAGGACAGCGCTGCACTGGGGGGCTGTGGAAGACCAGGGAGGAGCAAGATGAGGGGAGCTGGGAACTCTCACCTCTAACTTGCCTGTCTGTCCCATTCAGCGCTTCCTACCACACCAGCTGCACCCAGACTCCCACCGACAGAGACACTGCCTCCCCTGTCCCCCCCTCGGGGTCTGGTGGCAGTGAGAACACCCCGGGGGGTACTCTTGCACTGGGATCCCCCAGAGCTGGTCCCTAAGAGACTGGATGGCTACATTCTGGAAGGACGGCAAGGCTCCCAGGGCTGGGAGGTGCTGGACCGAGCTGTGGCCGGCACAGAAATGCAGCTGTTGGTGCCAGGCCTCATCAAGGTATGTGCAGGAGGCCAGGAGTGGGGTGGGGGCCTCTTCGGTGACCTGTTGCATTCCCGGAGCCCCATCTTCTCTTCCTGATTTGCGTATATTCACCTCCTTGTCCTGCCCATGACCTCACCTCCCAACTGCAAGGTCTTTAGGAATGGGGCTGGGAGGGCGACGCAGCCTTGACCCACTTCCTGCCCTACTCCTCCTCACTCCCAGGATGTTCTCTACGAGTTCCGCCTGGTTGCGGTTGCTGGGAGCTACGTCAGCGAAGCCAGCAACACGGCCAACATCTCCACTTCGGGTGAGAATGTGGTGGGAGCAAAGGGCGGTGGGGCTTGCGCTTGAGGAGTCCCGAGCCCACTGACCTTTCTTCTGCTTCCGGTGTCCAGGCCTGGAGGTCTACCCCTCGCGCACACAGCTGCCGGGCCTGCTGCCTCAGCCCGTGCTGGCTGGCGTGGTGGGCGGTGTCTGCTTCCTGGGCGTGGCCGTCCTCGTAAGCATCCTGGCCGCCTGCCTCATGAACAGGCGCAGGGCTGCGCGACGCCGGCGCAAGCGCCTCCGCCAGGGTAGGTTCCTGCATGTTGTTCCTGGAGCCCCTCCACCCACAACCCTGGCCTACTTGGGAGGAAAGGCCCTCCCTCCCACACAGTCCAGGTGCACCTGGGCTGTCCCACCCTTTTCCCAGCCCAATGGGCAGGGGCTGGGTGCCTAGCATTGGGTGGGCTGTGGAGAGCTTGGTTTTGGCGGGGTCACCTGTTCTCATGCCCTTACAGATCCACCTCTGATATTCTCCACGCCCAGGAAGTCTGGCCCACAGTAAGTCCCACTATTGTACTCGCCAGTAACCACTGCTTCCTCCTCTGCGCCTTCTCCAGGGCCAGAACAGAAGCTGGAGGTGGGTGGGAACGGGGTGCAGAGGCCCGGCCTGGGCACGGACCCAGCGTTGCCCGTGCCGTCCCTCCACCCCCGCCACCATATTGGTCCTCTCCTCGCTCACCCTAGTGCTGCTCTGTTGTGCACCAAACTTCTCCAGGACAGACCCTGATCTCCTGTCCTTCCCCAGCTCTGCTCCTGGCTCAAGCAGCCCTGACAGCGTGGCCAAGCTGAAACTCCAGGGCTCCCCAGTCCCCAGCCTGCGTCAGAGTCTCCTTTGGGGGGAACCTGTTCGTCCCCCCAGCCCGCATCCGGATCCTCCATCTAGCCGGGGACCCTTACCCCTGGAGCCTATTTGCCGAGGCCCAGACGGGCGCTTTGTGATGGGACCCAACGTGGGAGCCCCCCAAGAAAGGTCAAGCCTGGAGCGGGCAGAACTTCAGGCCCCATCCCAGCGTCTGGCCCGGTCCTTTGACTGTAGCAGCAGCAGCCCCAGTGGGGCACCCCAGCCCCTCTGCATTGCGGACATCAGCCCTGTGGGGCCCCCTCCAGCAGTGCCACCCAGTCCCCTACCAGGTCCTGGACCCCTGCTCCAATACCTGAGCCTACCTTTCTTCCGGGAGATGAATGTGGATGGGGACTGGCCCCCGCTAGAGGAGCCCAGCCCTGCTCAGCCCCCAGATTACATGGATACCAGGCCCTGCCCCACCTCATCTTTCCTTGGCCACCCGGACTCCCTGCCTATGTCCCCCAGGGCAGCACTTCCTGGCGCTGTGGTGGGGGCTGGGGCCATGTCAGAATCCCCCTACACAGCCCTGGCTGATTGGACGCTGAGGGAACGGCTGCTGCCAGGCCTTCTTCCTGCTGCTCCCAGGGGCAGCCTTACAAGCCAGAGCAGCGGAAGGGGCAGCGCTTCCTTCCTGCGGCCCCCCTCCACGGCCCCCTCTGCAGGGGGCAGCTACCTCAGCCCGGCGCCAGGAGACACCAGCAGCTGGGCCAGTGGCCCTGAAAGGTGGCCCCGGAGGGAACATGTGGTGACAGTCAGCAAGAGGTGAGGGCAGCTGCTGCCTATCCTTGCCCTCATCCTGGTTCTGTACTGTTGGCTCAAATAATATCCCCCTCACCCAGTACCCCACACTGCTCCCTCACCACTCCCATCCTGGGACTTAGAGACCCTGTCTTCTGTTAGATGCTTTTGCCAAGGTGCAGGGATCTTCAGGGGAAACCTACGGCCAAATTTGAGTTTGGGGGCCCCAGCTCCAGACTTTTCTAGATATTGTCTGTCCGTTTACCACAATATGTGTGCTTGTCCCTTTTTATAGGAGGAACACATCTGTGGATGAGAATTATGAATGGGACTCAGAATTCCCTGGGGACCTGGAATTGCTGGAGAATCTGCACCTGGGCTTGGCGAGTTCTCGGATCCGAACCGAAGCTGAGCCAGAGTTAGGTGTGTAAGCCTCTGGAAAGGCAGGCACTAGTGGCTGTGCTCTCCCATGTACCCCCGCCACCTGAGGACCAGTCTGTGCCACCAGGCCCCATATCAGACTCCTTTTCTACAGTCCGTGCCTTGCTCCCATGTACATCTGCTCCCAAAGGCCCTTTGGATCCTCACGTCTGAGTGTCAAGGCCGCCGCCTCATTGTCCTGCTTTCCTTGTGCAGGCATGAAGACTCCAGAGGAGAGCTGCCTTCTGAACACTGTCCATGCTGCTGGCCCTGAGGCCCGCTGTGCTGCACTTCGAGAGGAATTCCTGGCCTTCCGCCGCCGCCGCGATGCTACCCGGGCCCGGCTCCCTGCCTATCGACAGCCAGTCCTCCATCCTGAACAGGCCACGCTGCTGTGAATATCCCTAATGTGAGGCTGGGCGGACCCGCACTAGGCCTATGGACCTATAAAGGAGGCGCCCAGCAAGACCTAGCTGCAACTTGGGGCACTGCCCCCTGCCCTTTGGTGCCTAGGCACGGACCCTGATGGTGGGCTTGGGTGAGCTTGGTATGGAATGTATGTGCTGAACCCCTAGGTGAGTCTGGAGTCTGGGAATTGGAACAGGGATCTTAGCCTGCCCGTGTGTGTGTGTGTGTGTGTGTGTGTGTGTGTGTGTGTGGTGTATGTGGTATATGTGGTGTGAGTGAAGTTTTTTACAGGTAAATAAAGTCTGAAAAAATATTCCTGTGTATCTAGCTTTGAAACTGAGTGAAGTGGGAAGATCCCTGTACCCTTAAAGAAGAGGGGAAACTTTCTGAACAAATGGGGGTGTTTTCAACAGTCATTCCCTAAGGACTTACTGGGCGCCTACTGAGCTTGGCTACTAAAGACCAGCTGTTAAGCCAGAAGCCGTGAGAAAATACAAAGTTTGTAAGACATCACTTTGTCCTTGGGGAGTTCTTTCTAGCCAGTGAGGCAGGGAAGTAAAGAAATAGTTCCAGTATGATGCGATAAGTTCCTAGATAAAGCTATGTGTGGGTTATTGTGGTAACACAAAGGAAAGAGTTCAGCTGGAGTCAACATTTAGTGAATGTTTACAATGTGTTCTGGGGAAAATGCTACATATGGGGCATCTTTTGGATACCTCCCGGAAGGTGATAATAATGATAGTCACATTCACGTGTGCCGGGCACTGCTATAAGCTCTTTACATGTTTTGTTCAGTTATCTACAGCTCTGAATCTTGGTAATATTGTTGCCTTCCTTTGTAGACAGGAAGCGAAGCATAGAGGGCTTTAGTAATTTGCCCCAAAGTCACAAAGTGGGGAAGGGCTAGAGTAGGTGAGATGCCAGTCAAGGTTGGAAAAGTACCTCATGTGGGTCACTGGGCCTGGTGGCCTAATGGTGCAGGCCTGTAATCCCGGCACTCTGGGTGCCTGAAGCTGGATGATCCCAAGCTTGGGGCCCAGACTGGCAACTTAGTAAGACCCTGTCTCAAAATTTAAAAAAGGGCTAGGGATGTAGCTTAGTGTGAAGGCCCTGGGTTCAATCCTCAGTACCACCAAAAAGAAAAACACACCACGGAGAGGAACAACCAACAGCCTTTGCAATGGCACAGGAGGGAAAACACTTGACACGCCGTAGGTCTGAGCAGGACGGGGAGGGGACAGGTTGGAAGGTTCAGAAGATGCTGGTTGTTGACGTCTATCAGGCTCAACAGGGGCCTCTACCCTATATGAGAGCACCACTGATGATGAGCAGGGGCCCTTCCCAGGAACGCTGCTCAACCGAAGCCTGAAAGGGAGGGGGTGCTTGGGAAGAAATGCCAGGTCAGAGATGAGCAGGCAGGAGAAGTCAGGCCTGAACCTAGAGTCCCAACACTGACCACGCCCTTTGCGCCCCGGGGCAAGGCAAGCAATGACCTCACTGTTAAGTTTCTGCCCAGGCTTGAAGGCCATGGCAAGCAAGACCACATGGGGGTGCTGTTCTGACCTGCCAGCCCCGGGCCTGTCACACCCTTGCTACTCATTAGGGGTGGGTTTTCCTGTGCCTCCATTTACCTTGCTAGTCTTAACAAAGGGGAAGTTTCTGCCCACATACACATGCCCACAGTCCTGAGCTCATCTAGGGAGAAAGTTTCCTTCTGGAACACAAGTCTATGGGCTCCTGGGTGGAGGCTGAGGTTAGCATGTGGGGAAACCACTGCAGCTGCACCCTAGGCTCCTCAGCTGCTGTAACCCTCACTTACTATCCTGTCTTCTTAAGCACTCTCTTGCCGTCCGTCGCGGCGCCTTTAAACCCTCAGGGCCTTTGCCCCGCCCCTGGTCCGCCCTGTCTGAGGCGGGACCCTCTGAAAACCCCTGGCCCGCCCGGCCCGTGCGCACCACTCCAGCTGCAGCCCGTGCCGCGCACGCTTAGTATCCAGCCCGCCTAGACGGTGAGCGGGACTCGGGGGTCAAGGGAGGGGTAGGGCTGCATGCTCTATAGAAAGCAAGAAGCCAGCGCTCGACACTTGCTCTGGCGAGCCTGGAAATCAAGAGCTGGCGCCTGCAAAGTCCAATGACCGCTGTGCTCCGCCCTGCGCTGTCAGGTCCGGTCCCCAAACCCTGACCCCGCGTTGCTGAGCGATGAGGTCAGGCGAGGTTTGCCTGTGCATGGACGGGGCGTCCGTGCGGAATGGGGCTCTGGGACCAGTCCCTCTTGTTGTAGACCCGCGCGTGTCGCGGTTGTGGAGGGAAAGGAGGGCGTGAGGCGTCGGCTGTGCGACCCGAGTGCTATGTGCCCCCAGTGCGGGGCGCCCGGGTCCGGCTCCGCGCGGCTTCACTTCCTGGTTCCTGGAGCACGTGTGGGCGCCGCCTGTCCTCTGGGCCCTCGAGGCTGCCCTTTCTGTACTCCTGCTGCCTCGCTATTCAGGGGACTCAGGGTCACGGCTGAAGGCAAGGGACTGCGCGCGTGGGTCCTGTGTGGTGGCCTAGCCTTCTGCGAGGCTTCCGAGCCTGCAGGAGAACCCCCTCCCCCGACCTCAGGCCTCTGGTGGCCCTGGTGCGCCCCGTCTGGGTGAGCAGGGGGTGGCTGATTTCCAGGCCTGCCCACTCCTGCCCGCGCCCCGCCGCCCCCTCCCGTGCCCCCTGCTGCTGGGAAAGCCGGCGGTGGCCCCGGGCGGGCGGGCTGCCCAGACCACTGCGTCACCCCAGTGGCGGGCGGCGGAGGGGTGACTCATCCGCTAACGGCCCAGGGTGTGGCCGGGTGTGTGTTGGGGGGGGCAGGGGCTGGACCTGCAGGGCCTGTAGTATGTTGCTGCTTTCCTGGCTTTCGGGTCTCCAGGGACCGGCACCATAGAGGTCTCGTCACATTAGGTGTGTGTAGGGGGGTGGTGCGGGGGGAATGGAATGCGGAGACGCGTGTTGGTCGGGGAACCCTCCGAGGTGGACGAGCTTTGGTCTGTTCTCTGGGACTCTAAATACCAGTCGGGGATAGCCACGAGACCGCCACTCCCTTCGCAATCTCTTCTCCCCGCCCCACAGGGCCGACCTCAAACAGCAGGGGAGGTCAAGGTAGAGTGGGCCGGCCAGGTGCTATCGCTCCTGAACCGGCAACCTTCGTCCACTGTATCCCCTGTCCCACACCCTTGGCCTCAGTCCCTGCCTTGCCCACTGGAGTGTGCGTCTAATCCTTCCCTCACCCCGTCCCTCCACCCTCCAGGAATTTCAGGTGTGGGGTCTCCAGCTCAGAATACCGTGCCTTCCGGGACAGTTCAGGCAGTTCGTTGAACTGTTTCCTTGCCTGTGCTTTTCTACCCCCAAACCGGACATCGGCACCTCCTCCAGTTGTTCTTCAAACCTCCACTCCCATCGCTGCCACCTCCAGGGTCTCCTGCCCCTGGATCTCCCCAAGGGCAGAGAGGGCTCCACTTGTGCCCTGTGCTCATGCGTTGAGGACGGGTGTGTCGCCCTGGTGTCTCTGCCTGGTGCCCCCACCCTGCCTCCATTCCTGTGTTTGGTATACAGAAGCCATGGCAACGCCCCCCCCCTCCCCCGCAGCACCCCTGACCTTCCTGTTTGTGTTGCTTCAGCTTACTCTTCTGCTGGGGACTCCAGGGATGAGGGGATGTCCCCTGTGGGGAGTGGGTCTGCCCTAGGGCCACCCCTCAACTACAGTTCTGCTGTCCTTGCTTCTGCCTGCTCCTTGTACTGCCCTTCCCCAGTCCCACTTCAAGTCCCCTGTATCCCTTCTGTACAGGGAACGTCCCTTGTCTTCACTGTCAAACGCTCCAGCCAACAGCCTTGCAACCCCCTACTGACATTGGGTGTGTCCTTTTTTTCCACATCCACCTGGAGTTGCTCAGCCCAGGGTCTGGGGTGGGGCAGAGGGCTCCAGGCCTTTCCCCGCCCCTCCTTCCTTCTCAACTATTGTCACCTCCTGGGTGGGGGTGGGGGTTGTTCCCACAGCAGCAGTCAGCTCTAGAGTTTAGGTTACTCTCTGCCAACCCACCCCCCAAGTTGTTCAGCTGATGTCTTCCCGTGGGGTCCCCTGCATTGAGCATCTGCTCACCTGTCTTGCAGCTAGATGCACCTCTTTTCACCTGGCCAGTATAGGAGGCTGGCTGTTTCCCCTTTCTTTGGGGGAGGGCAGGGGCAGGTCACCTGGATGGGCTTCCCCAGCTGCAACAGCTGGAGCCCATCTCCAGCGGCTGCCTGCCTTGGGGGGATGAGGAGAGACAGCTGCTGCCCCGGCTGGCCTACCCCTTCCCAGAACCTACCCCCCGCGCACCCAGGCTCTGGACCTCAGAGCTCTAGGGCAGTGCCTCCAGAGTGGAATGGAGACACTACAGCTGGAGGCATGACCCTGCCAGCTGTGCCCCTGCCAACTCTGCCCTGGCTGCAGAGTCCCCAGGGAGGGGCCCTCAGCATCCATCCTTTGCCCGAGGTAGGTCTGGGGGCCAGGACTGTTCTACCCTCGGCAGGGGAGGTGGGGGACCATGGACAGGCCTGGCTTTAGGCCCTTCTCCCCCCTTCTTAACCCTGGTGTCTGTTAATCATCTTCTGTCCTTTCTTCACCTGTGCCATGGTGACCCCTGGGCCTCTGGCTCCCTGCAAACAGCCCTGAGACCCAGGTGGCCATTGCAAAGCTGCTCCTAGGGGAGAGTCTGAAAATAGACTTGGGAAAGGGGGCTTGGTGATGATAGCAGCCTTAGCCCCTCTTCCTCCCAGGGCTTCCGGCCATTCCTCTGTGGTCAGAGGTTACAGGCTTGCATAGACTGAGTGGCGGCTGAGCAGCTGGCCCTGGGCAGGGGGAAGCCTGCCCCCCTTTCTCCTCAGCCACTCCACCCGCCTGTCCCCCCAGCCGATTGGTGTGGCTGGTGGTGTGGGTCAGGACCCAGAGTGACATGTATCTGGCCTGGCTTTCAGGCTGGGGGAAATGGAGGGGGTGGTTGTTAATGAGGTTTAAAAATAACTGATTTGTGGAGAAGATGTCTGCGGGAAATGTGCAACTACGTAAGCTACGTTAGAAAAGAGGAGCCGTGTTGGAGGGAGGGGGAGGGGATTGATCAAAGGCACAGCAGCAAAGGCTAAGGGGCGGTGGCCTGACTCCTTCGGGCAGAGCACCAGCCCACGGAGGGGGTGGCAGGATCCTTTAACCTGGGTGCTTGGGAGAGGGAGCCAGAATGACTTCATCCCTGAAGTCTGATCTGGCCTGGAGCCCAGTGTGGGCGAAGGGGTGGCTCCCTTACCTCCCTTGAATGCAGGTGCCTGTCTTGGGGACCCACTTTGGTGAGCAACCAAACAGCCGGCCTCTATTTCCAAGCAGTGAGGAGAGCCCACGGTGGGGGTGAGGACAGGAAATGGGGGACTGTGTCCCTGCTCTGTTCCTGCCCTTTGGCACCAGCAGCACCCTAGGACTTGCTCAGCAAGTATGGGAGCTTTTAGCGAGGTGGTGGGTGGAGCTGACTGCCGTGGTGAGGCGCTGCCGGCGCAGGCCAGTGGTAAGAAACCACCTAATTCTTGCTAACCAACGTCCTCAAACCTTGGAGTTAACAGAATCCCCCGTGTACTTCCCCTCCTTCTCACTCTTCCAAATTTCCCTGAAAATACACCCAAGACTCTGGAATTAGTTTCCTATTCTACTGTAATAAACTTCTCTAAACTTAGTGTTTAGTGTCTCAGAGTTTTAGAGACCACAGCAGGGTCTTACAGGGTAAGGTCCAGGTGTTGGTGGGGTGTGGTTCCTTTTGCGGGGAGTTGGAGAGATCTATTGCCTTTTCTGGCTTCTAGGGGCCACCTGCCTTGTTGGTTCATGACACCCCCTTGACTCTGATTTGTGCTTTTTTTCTTTTCACCTCTCCCACTCTGACTCGTTTGCCTCCCTTTTACTTGGTAAGGCCCCTTGTGATTACGTTTGGATCCTGGATAATCCAGGATCATCACCCCAGCTCAAGACCACTAATTTTAATCCCACCTATGAAATCCCTTTGGGCCTGTAAGGGAAATAATATCCACAGGTTCTAAGAATTAGAACATGGACACCTCTGGGATGGGGACATTATTTTGCCGACCACACCTCCTAGAGGGGAAAGGGGAATTTGTTTTGATTACCTGGTTTCTCATGAGAAATTCCCTTTGTCTGCTAAAGTAGTCTGGTAAGGGCCTATCCAGGCCTTCCTCTTCCAACAAGCCCACCCAGTTCTGCCCTTCCTCTTTTGTTACTCCGTATATGTAGGACCTGAACAATGAAGTTCATGATTTCTTGTGTGTAATCCTTCTCCTATTCTGTGTACTCACTTTGTTGCACCAAAGTAACTGTGGGCCCCTTAGGGACCTGTCCCTTCTGCAGATCTTAGCACAAGTAACAAGTGCTCAGTTAAAACCTGGTGATTGATCAAGCATAGATCCATTCAACCTTCCAAGCCCTGGCATAGCTTTTTGCGAGCAGCTCTGTATTATTCCTGTACTCCGAGTCATTCATTCTCTTTCCTGTGCAGTAAAGAGCGTGGCTGGAGTTAACATGACCAGTTTTGCCTTTATGAGAGTTGATCATCCCTAATGAACAGCAGAACCCCAGTCACTTATCTTGTATTCTAGTTCAGTCGGTTTTATGCTTTGTTCTGGTAGTAGAACCATTTGTTGAAATGCAATGTAGTGGGGACCCTGAAGATAAAAGACAGCTGCTTGTCACAGAGAATCCAGAGTTCTGAGTATCAGGTGAAAACTTCACCTAGCAGCAGTTCTGCTTCTTACTCTGGGGACCCATGTTGGAGGATATGGTGTGAGTCTCTACAGGCCAGATACCCCATGGTTGACCACAGTCCTGCTTGTGTCTTCTGCCCAGCTCCCCACAGCCACCACAGGCATTCGGAATGGCCAACAGGGGACCTGCGTATGGCCTGAGCCGGGAGGTACAACAGAAGATTGAGAAACAGTATGACGCTGACCTGGAGCAGATCCTGATCCAGTGGATCACCACCCAGTGCCGCAAGGATGTGGGCCGGCCCCAGCCTGGGCGTGAGAACTTCCAGAACTGGCTCAAGGATGGCACGGTGAGAACTGGGCCTCCACTGCATTGGAGGGGCAGGAAGGGCAAGATTGGACCTGGGGAACCAGGAATTGTTTAGTTGTCAGAAGAAGAACATGTGGGCCCAGCTTCTTCCTCAGCCTGAGTATTTTTATCAAGGATATGAGACGCCCCATGCTTTTATTTCTCCACTGAAGGAAGGTAAGGGTGAACATGCCCCGCTAGAACAAAGGTAACACTCCTAGAAGGTCCCACGTAGCAACAAAGAACAATAGCTCCAAGGAGAGAATGTGGGAGGGTGGACTCTAGACAGTGCCACTGGAGTAGCAAGGGGAGACAACACAGGCTTTTTGCTCTGGGGCTCAAAAGGGAAGGAACCTCTGAGGCTCGCTCTGGCAAAGGAGCCTCTTTGGGACGTTGTCCCAGGCTCTGAGGGTTGTGACGCTGATGTGCAGCAGGCATGAACTCACCTCTGGGCTCACCCAGGTGCTGTGTGAGCTCATCAACGGGCTGTACCCCGAGGGGCAGGCCCCGGTGAAGAAGATCCAGGCCTCCACCATGGCCTTCAAGCAGATGGAGCAGATCTCTCAGTTCCTGCAGGCAGCTGAGCGCTACGGCATCAACACCACCGACATCTTCCAAACTGTGGATCTCTGGGAAGGTGAGCCAGGGTCAGGGCCTGGGGGCTGTCATCCAGGAGACCAGAGATTGGACGGGGCCACCTTGACCAGGGAAGGGACAGGTTTGCAGCTTCTGAAGACAAAGAAGAGTGTGTGCGTGTTGCATGGAGGAGGTGGCCACGTTGCAGATTGGGATGGAACAAAGAGTAAAAGGCTTGAGTGCCAGGTTGCTGACTGAGTGTTAGAGGTGGCACCCTGGCATTCAGGATCTCAGCCCTGCTGAGGCCAACACAGCCCTCTTCTAACAGGAAAGAACATGGCCTGCGTTCAGCGGACATTGATGAACCTGGGTGGGCTGGCAGTGGCCCGGGACGACGGGCTCTTCTCTGGGGACCCCAACTGGTTTCCCAAGTAAGTATTGTTGGGACCACCATCAGGGCCCTGCGGGCAGTGATCCTGCCCAGTCCTGTCCTCGGGAAGTAAGTGATGTCTGTCTGGCAACTGGTTCCTTACAAAGCACTTTCATATTACTCATCTCACTTAATCCTCGTAGCCGTTTGGGGTGGCACATGACTGTCCCTTTAGAGAGATGAAGAGGTGCCTGGGGCAGAGCTGGTGCCCGTCCTTGAGTCCATTGCAGAGCCTTTGTTCTGTCCAGGGAAGAGATTTGCTGGGGCAGCCTCTGACCTCCTCCTAACCAGTGTTCCCTTCCTACCCAGGAAATCCAAGGAGAACCCTCGGAACTTCTCAGACAACCAGCTGCAAGAGGGCAAGAATGTGATTGGGTTACAGATGGGCACCAACCGCGGGGCATCTCAGGCAGGCATGACTGGCTACGGGATGCCACGCCAGATCCTCTGATCCTGCCTCGCCCCTGCCTGCCCTCCCACGAATGGTTAATATATATGTATATATGTTTTAGCAGTGACATTCCCAGAGAGTCCCGTGAAGCTCTCAAGCTCCCCTCGGCCGGGGCGGGCATCCAAGCTCTCCTGTCACCTGTGGGGGTGCCTAATGGAACCTTCCCCCTGCGCTTACTAATACATTCCTTCCCCACACCCATCAAAACTGGACCAACTTCTCCCCTGGGACCAACATTTGTGGGGCTCTTAGCCCTCCACTCCCTACCACGCCTGTGCTCTTTCTGTCTGGCCTCTCCTGAGCCTGAGTGCTGAGCCTGTCCTTGGCGCAGAGTCAGGGATGCTGCCTTCTGGACTGGTGTTGGGCTGGCCTTCCTTCCACCAGTATGCCTGTCCCACAGCTGTGACTGTAGGGACTTAATTTATAGGGAGGAGCCTGTGGTGACTGCCACTCCAGCCACAGCTGGACTGTGCTCACCACCCATCTGGGGCAGCCTTCCCTGTCAGAGGCCCTCTTGGTTTCTCATTTTCCATTCCCCTTGCTGTGGCTAAGGGATAGGGTGGAGGGGACAGAAGGGGAGGGCTGCCCACTATGATCTGGGGCTTGAGGAATATGAATTTGCTGACTTAAATAAAGAATCATGGTCTTTTTTGGATGGACTCTGGCTGTGTCTAGGGCCACTGTGCCCAATGTGGGGAAGGGGGAATACTGGGCAAAGGGCAGAAGAGGCACAGAGGGCAGAAGTCGGAGTTTGCCATGCCAAGCTCTGTCTTTCGTTTCTTTCCTGTCCTCCTTGGCACTTGGCTTGGGGAGGGCAGGTTGGGGATGAGAAGGGATAAGACCTCACAGCTGTCCTTGGGATGGGAGCCAGACCCAGAATACAAGGGCAGCGTCAGCAGGGAGGTAGGACCCTCGCTCCCTGATGGGTTGGGCAGTCCTGTCCTGTGCTCCAGGCCACCCCCACATAGGTTCTTAGCCAGTGCTGACAGGCGGAGGGTGTTGACCTAGTGTTGAGTCCTGGGCTGTAGTCCCCAGGTAAAAGGCCCCCTTAGGCAGCTGTGGGGCATGGGCCTGTGTTGTCATAGGTCACAAAGCTTGGGGGCTGAGCGTGGGGTTGCAGTGATGAGGAACTGGAAGCTGGGGAGTGAGCAGCAACGAAATGGTGCTGGTAGCTGGAGGGACCATCCAGATGAAGCCCTGTTGTTCGATCCCAAGTGTCTGTGAGCTGTATGCTGGGGAAAACCCAGTGGCAGAGAGCTTCCCTTCCCAAGGGATGGCCTTGGACCAAGATAATCAACTTTGGGTCAAGTTGTCTCCAGCTCCCAGCCTGATCTAAGCATGAATGTCTCATCCCTTAGGAATCGCCGTCAACCCCAGGCCTTCTGTATCAGCTCCACTGTCTTCCCAGGGAGAACTTCAAAGACTCTTGTGTTACCTCCTGGGTCATTAGGCCCCACCTCCATTAGCCCTCTGCAGCGGCCTGGCCTCCAAGGTCCCTGTGTCTCTTTCTGCTTTAGAGTATCTCTGTCTTAGGAAGAGAAAACCACAATTTAGAGCCTGAGGGTGACAGATTACTTGGTTTGTAACCAAAGTGCTTTCATTTTCCTCCCCAAAAGACTCCTCTGCTCCACTGTGGCTGCCTCTTCCTAGAAGCATCTACTACGTGCCAGGCCCCATGCCACTGTTTTAGAGCTGTCAGCTCTGTGGCTCCCAGCCTTGTCCTGATACCACACTGGGAGAGGTTGTATTTACTTGCTTGCTGCACTCCCAGGGGCTGCGGCACAGATAAGATAGGCTGCAGTCTCTGGGCAAATTCCCAGGGGATTAACTGTCACTCCACCCCTTTATCTCCCACTCAGGAAGGCTTTGTGGAATGCTGGGGGGTGGGGAGTGAGGGGGAGAAGAGAGAGCGAGAGATCATTGCAGAGAAAACATTGAACTTACTGATACTTATACCGAAAAGCAAACCAACTTGCATCCTTTCCTGATTTAACTATTTACAGGTACAAATTATTGGTGCCACACCTCACGGTTCTCTGAGACATGCTAGCCACACTTCCAACACTGCTTTCTAGCGTTTCGCAGCAGTCCCTCAGGTGGATACACTACATTATCGCCCTCATCCTCAGAGGTGGACACTGGGGTTCAGAAAGGGCCACAAACTTGTCCAGGGCCACATACCCAGTAAAGTCGTGGAGCGGGGATTGGAGAAGCCCGGGTCGATGTGGCTGAGCCTCCAACTGAGGCTGTGCTGTTGCTGTCTCAGTCCAACACGGGGCTGTGGAGTGAGGGAGCAGAGGTTGTGGCGTGGTGAGGTGCAGTGCTCCTCGCCCCTAACCTACAGTAAGGCTGCTGTGTGGACGGGACTTTGCAGAGTGAACGCGAGCATGCAGAAGTTGCTCAAGAGAGGTTTGTGCAGATAATGCCCTGCTGAACTTGCTCAAGGAACCTTCAGCTGGCCCTGACTCTACTCCTGAATAACATTTTCATGGCAAACATCAACTGGCTTTGAGAGGCACTCATTTATTTCCCTCCTGGCTGCATCTACCAGGCCATTGCACTGTGGGTTCAGCTCCTCCCTGGTCTCCACTGGCATCTCCAAATCTTGTTTCCTGAATTTTTATTTCATTTTTTTTTGCTTTTAGCATTTGGTCCCATCTGAGGTCATAGTTTTACCCCTAATTTGGCTCCTCCCATCTCCCCAGGAGCCTCTTCTGGTCATCTCCTAGCCCCCTGTTCTGTTTTGGCTATCTACGCTGGTGTTTCATAGCACTACTTTTGCAGGACCATTCTGGAAAAATCTCCTACTACATCTCACCATGGCTCACTGCTTTATCACCTTCAGGGCTTTGTTCAAATGTCATCTTTCCTGATACATTATTTAAAATTGCACACTCCGCCCTCAGCCCACACCCCATCCTCTCCCCTGGTTTCACTTATTACCACCCAGTATGCTTTACTTACTCCTGTCCCCACCCATGCAATGTACACTGCTCAGAGGCAGGCTTTTGTTGGTTTTATTCATGTGAAGTAGTGGTTGGCAAAGTGGAGTGCTAGAGAAGTATTTGTTGAATGAATGAGTGTTCATACCACTGTTCGGCTCCTGAGTTCCCTGGACTATAGCATAACACCCAGCCAGCCCAGAGTCTCAGCAGTCTAGTCTGTCACTGGATCTGATATGAAACCCAGCTCATCTGGCAGTCCCCAAGCCTCCCCACTGTTCATTCCCCAAAGATAAAAACCCAAGAAGCCTCAGTCGCTACAGCCAGGAGAGTGGAGGTTAGGAAGGAAATGGAAGGCAGTGTGTGTGCTCTGGGCAATGGAAGCTACACTGAGGATTTGGGAGAAGGAATAGAGGTAGGCAGGAGGAAGAGGTAGGAGCCAGTTTCGTTTGTTTATTGTTTGCCTCAACCTTGAAATGGAAAATCACTATGGAGGTGGAGGCAAAGTAGGTTTGGCCCACACCAGCCAATGGAGGGAGAGTTGTGGAGGGAGGCATTGAAAAGAAGGAGGAAGAGGAAGAAGACCCTGGCGCTCTGCCCCTTTGGCTCACCTGTGGGTAAAAAGAATGTGTCTGTGCAGCCTATTCTTCTGCATGTAAGTGCGTCTAGATGTGCTAGAATCCACCAGAGTAGGGTTCAGACGGGTGCACGTAGGAGAGAATGAACCTGTGACCGTGTAAGGCGCTGCCTGCGAGTGTGTTTACCCAGGACTGAGGATAATAGGTACACAGAGATGCTGGTCTTTTGTGCGTAGGCATCTGTGTGTGGAGAACAATGTGTCCCATTCCTGTCTGTGCAGCTGAAGGAGGCCTTTGAGATCTTGGCAAAAGGCCAAAGAACAGGGGAACAGGGCAAGAGCTAGACAATAGGACCCTAGGGAGAGAAAAGTGAAGGACCTGGCATTAAATTTGTTGGAGAAAAGGCTAAAAGAGTAAATTAATAACTGTCTCCTTGCAAAGCGGTGGGTTTTAGTCCCAATGACCCAAGCTGCATCCTGAAAAATTTAAGTTAGACAAGGAAAAATGATCCTTTTGACTCTGAAGGTTATTAGCCTCTGGAATCTCTGAAGGGTCAGGAAGAATGTCTTCAGTAAATAGGAGAAATTACATCCCCTAAAGGAGGAAAACAGGCAGTTCTGCCTGGGAATGCTCAGGTACACCCTTGTTTTTTTCATTCATATATTCATTCAGTAATTATTAAGGTTTTACTCTATGTCAGGCCTTCTGAGAGTAGCAGTTATTGATACATGATCTCTGTTCATAGCTGTGTGGTCCTGTAAGTAGATAAAACATGGATAGGAGTCATGGTGATTCAAGGAAACAGTAGTTTATGCCTTTGGCGAAATGCCCTGTGTAAATTCCTGAATGTCATGGGGAGATAATATCTGTCCCAGGGACAGTCTTCCTTGATATGGTCAGGGGAGCAGAGGAGCCTGTTACGGGACTTCTCTGGAAAAAGGCACAGTCACTGGCTCTGTGGTCAGAGATCAAATTTCAGTCAGGGGAACTGAGCGCGATTCCTTTCCTATCTGTGATGGGCTGGTCAAAGAGGGCTGAGTCAGGGTGGGAACCAGGGCTCAGAAAGGATGGACAGATCAATGTAACCGAGGCTCGAGATGGGTAGGGAGGGGTTGTATAAACATCTTCTCTGACACTGAGGCTGTTGCACCACTTCCCCCACTGTTGGCAGGACCTGACATTTGAACTGGTTTTCTGTTAGAGCAAGAAAATTGTTCTTTGTGGCTCTGAACCATGGTAGTGACAATGAGCATGATGACGGAAATGATGCTTGCTACTAATTTTTCTTCTGTCACAATGCTAGAAGCTTTAGTTGTAATTTGGATTTGTTCTTTTTTTTCTTTCAAAGACTATTTGTTGAGCACCTTTTCTGGATGAGGCATCTGCTAGGCTCTGCATGTCTGGCTGTTAATGTGACGATAGTTTTTGGTTTCCTGGAAGGAAGCGAGAAAAGCAAGGAGTTAATTATAATGCAACATAACATGTGTGTCTTAGTTACTTTTCTCATTGCTGAGACAAATACCCAACACCCACAAGTTAAGGGAGGAAAGGTTTATCTAGCTCACAGTTTGTAGATGTTTCAGTCCCTAATCATCTGGCTCCACAGCAGGGTGGCATGGCAGAGGAGAAACAGTTCATGGCAGGCAGAAGGTAGCAAAGCAACAAGGCAGTGAGCACTAGTCTTTCTGTCTCTTATATTGTATCCAGGCTATCAGTGGACTGATTTAGTAATCACCCACCCTTAATCCTAGCACCCTTAGTCCCAGCATTGCACCATGAATCAATCACACGCTCGAGATTCAGCCACCTCTGAAAAAGCCCTACTTACGACTGCCTGAGGCTTTGGGGAGACATCTAGACACAAGCCATAACATGTTAAGGGGTGTAGGTGCCACAAGAAGGGCCATGGACCAGGAAGGTGTCTGGAGGGTGACAATGTCATATCTGAAGATGTAAGTGTGACTGAAAGCATGATCGGGACATCAGCATTCATGAGAAAGAGAGTGTCTTCTGCAGAGGAGTGACCTGTGCATGGGCTTGAGGTTGCCCAGGCAGAACTGAACTATAGAACCATATGTGGAGGCATGAGGGGTGCAGTGTTGAGAAATGCAGTCAGAACCAGCAAAGGAGTTCAAAGTCAAGTTAACAATTTTGGATATTTCACTGAGGGGAAGGGAAGTCACTGAGGAGCAGGAGAATGAAGAGTTGTGAATTGTGTTTCATTTCAGAAGTCTATAAGGCTTCTGAAAGTCTATAAGTCTATAAGGCTTCAGGGTAGGGCCTGGCCTAACATCTGGGAAGTAGGCCACAAGCAGACTGAGTAGGTTTGCCGGAGTCCAGGCAGAAGTGGTGGTAGCCTGGGTTAAGGGCAGGACAGTAAGGATGGAGAGGAGAGGGTGACGCTCAAAGTTGCTGAGTGTTCTCTACGGAGAATGAAGGTGAGAGAGAGGAGTCAAGACAGGCAGTGGAGGAAATCGTGCTACCTGTACTTGAGACAGGAGACCCACGTGGAGGAGCAGATACCACCACAAAATATTAACGTCTGCCATTTTACGGATGAGGACACTGAGGCTAATAGAGTAAAAATAACTTACTAAACCACCTGGTGAGTGAGCTGAGATTTAAATTTAAGCAACAGAAGACCAAACTGTTGCTCCTCCTGTCCTGGAGCTCCCCTGTGAGATGACCAACCCCAGGGAAGGGTTCAGCCTACAGATGACTTGAGCTGCGGTTTTCCTGTCCCCGAGGCTACGGCCATGGGGGAGGAAGGGAGAGGTCAAGCTTGGCAGGAGGTACAGGAAGTCAGCTCTTGCAGCAGCCACCTCGCCAGTCAAATAGAGAACTGAGGAGAGTGCCTGAGGCTCAGCCCCTGGATCCTGCAGCTTGGAGTTTCTGTTCTCAGGGCTCCCTGACCTTCTTAGACCTCCCTCAGACAGCCCTACTTTTACCTCCAGCAACAAAAGCTACTGCAACCACTGGGACAATACTCAAGAGTTGCATTTTCAAGGCACTTTCGTATCTATTAATCCCTGGGAGGTTGTCACCTCCTGGTAAGGCTTTAGTATTCTCACACCCTTCGGAGAGAAGAGAAAAACCAAGCAAGACTGTAAGTGATTTTCCCTGGGCCCCAGGGTTCTTGAGAGTAGAAAGCATGTGTTATATATCTTCCTGTAGCTCCCAGTTCTCAGAACAGAGAGTGCTGGGCCCAGAAGGAGCTCGAAGTTCATTGTTTTGAATTGGTTCCGCATGTCCTAGACTCCAGATCTTTGGACGTTTGGTCACCCACTTGATGTTCAAAATATCGGGAAGTCAAACATCCCTGGGAATGGGGTTGGCTACAGATCCCAGAGGACACAAGATGCTGGGGTAATCTTGCAGCTTATGCTAATCTTCTCCTACCCTTGCCACAAGGAACCCCAACTTCTTAAAGTACATCCTCTTCTCCAAGCCAAGTCCAGCTGGGCATGGTGCCACAGGCCTATATTGCCAGCACTGTGGAGGCTGAGACAGGAGGATCGCCATGTGTTTGAGACCAGCCTGGGTTACATAGTGAAATCAAGACCAGTCTGGACTGCACAGTAAGACCCTGTCTCAAAAAAAAAGCCGGGCGAGGTGGCACACACCTGTAATCCCAGCACTTGGGAGGCCGAGGCAGGAGGATTGCTGTGAGTTCGAGGCCAGCCTGGGTTACAAAGTGAGCTCAAGGCGAGCCTGAAGTGCATAGCAAGACCCTGTCTCAAAAAAATAAAAACAAAAAACAAAACTTCAAACAAAAACAAAAACAAACAAACAAACAACAACAACAAAAACAAAGCAAAGTCCTAAGGCTGCCAACATCACAGTCCCCTGGGATGCTAGTTAAAATGAAGATTCCAGTTAGCCCTATGGGACTTACAGAGAGAGAACCTGGGATGCTGCTGGAGGATGTGGTATCTTGAATTGTCATTTAGAACAAACTTCCCCCATCCATCCTCAGGCAATACTGTCCTAGGAGATTGGAGAGAAGTTTCTCCAACAAGAAAATTGAGGTCTAGGAGGGCCCTGGCCTGAGTGAGCATGAATAGGAGCTGTCCCTACACCCTCTGTCTGCATTGTTTGTGGTGGAGTTGCCAGGGGAACCAGGCTGTGTAACTTCCTGGCTTTGGCGGCTTTCCCCTCCTTGGCCTTATCTCAGCATCCGGTACCAAGGCCAGGGCCCGGGTTGGTCACGTAGGAGGGACAGCTGTGCCAGATGTGTAGAGGCATGTTGAGGACACCAGGACAGGGCAGGCCCACGGACCTGGGCGAGCAGGAGATTGAGACTGACAAGGAGGCTGCAGATTCGCTACTGTCTTTCCTGTGGCCTAGGAGAAATTTGCTAAATGGGAATGTGGGGAATGGTGGTGGAGACCAGCTTGGGCTCTCTCTGTCATGACTGGCGGTTCAGCTTCTCATTCCTGGCCTGAAGCCTCTAGGGGAGGGAGAGGCTGTGTTACTAGCCCTGGGTCTTGTGCCTTCCTCTCTTCCTCCTTCCCTCCTCCCCTCTCTTCTCTAGATCCAGGGCCTCTGGTTGCAAGCGCCTCCCAGAAGCACCCCTTCTACCCCCACCCTGTTGACCCTGCTCCCAGGCTGCATCCATCCCTACTCTTTATCCTTGGTTCCAAATTTCTGCTTCTGTTTCAGACTCTCAGCTGGGTATCTCAGGCTGGAGCAGGACTGCCTGAAAGTTGTTAAGAAATAGAGTAAAGGGGCTGGGCATTTAGCTCAGTGGCACAGTGCCTGCCTGGCAAGCTCAAGGTCATGAGTTCAATTCCTGGTACCGGAAAAAAAACAAAAACAAAAGAAATAGAGTAAAAAAATTTGAACATGTAAGTATTTATTTATGTTTTGAGCCCTACTTTGATTTAGAAAGAATTTAGGGCAGTTTGGAGAGTTCAAGTGTTCTGGGAAGGAGGTTGGGGTGGCAGTGAAACAGCCTTCCAAACATCTCTGCAGCCTAGAGTTTTAGATGTGATTCCCAGTGCTGTTTATGCTACACTAAGGGCAAAGACCACCAGCCTCCCCAAACAAAAAACTTCCCATGGTTGGGGGAAAGGAAAGGGGAGAAAGCAACGGGACATTGTGCAAGCTGGTTTTTGAGCCTGGCTTTAATGGTACAATACCTCTTTCAAGCGGCTATTACTCCATCCTGTAGATGAGGAAACCAGGCCCAGGCCAGGGTTGAAACTTTGTTAGTTTGGCTCCAAAATCACTCTCCAATTTCCCGGGAAGCAGCACGGTGAACTTCTTTCCAGGGGTCCTTCGTGAGATTACTTCTAGAGGAAAGTGAACTTTACTGAGGACCAAATGGGCACCCGTTAAATGGAAGCAAAGGCTGCGCAGGACAATGGGGGTAGGTCCAAGGGAAGGAGGGGGTCTCTATCTTGGACAATTCCCAAGACTCAGCAGAAGAGTTCAGAGAAAACCTGAGCGGGGATGGGGATGATAGTGGAAGGGAGACAACAGTATCTTTTTTTTTTTTTTTAGTCTTATTTTTTTTAGACAACAGTATGTTAATCCCAGGCACGGAACACGTACTCCTCCTAGGAATGTGGAAACCCCGTCTCCTTCAAAATCCATGGCCCAGCTACTCTTATCCTGGTTCTGGTCCTCTTATTCCTCACCCAGCATCTTTGATCCCAGCGTTTGGAAGCACAGGTTCCTAAATGCATTTCAGCGCAGTTGGGGGAAGGGGAGGGAAAGCTTCCTCAGTACTCCTAGCCCAGAGACAAGCTTAAGTGAGAAGACAGATTTCCTTCTAACCGGGAGGGTTCCGCTGGACCTTGTCTACCAGGCTCCTCCTCTTTAAATGTGCTTACTCATCATGGAGTCAGACTTCCTGTGTCTCCCACCTCAGCCGGCACGGGGAATATCTTGGGGGCCAGGGAAGTGGCAGACCCATGAAGGCTCCGAGGCCCAGTGAGGACGAGGCAGCAGTGTCAGGGACAAGTCCAGCCCAAGACTGCTGGGCTATGGTCCAGCTGAGCGGCGCCCAGCTCCTTTGCTGCCTCCTGGCCCCTGGGCGGGAAATCCAGGCTTCCTTCTGAGACTTCTGTTGGTGAGAAGGGCAGGCAGTTGGAGGCGGGGCTGGAATCTGAACCTGCCCTCTGCTGACATCCTCGCTTCCTACCCTCTCCATTGTTCTCATCCCTTAGCTTTTTGGGCAGGGCATGAAATGGGACGGAGCCCAGAAGGAGAGGGAAAAGACAGTTTGGGGATCCAGGCAGAAGGCAAAGGACTCCACCTACGCATGAGCGGAAATGAGAGGAAGAAAAGATGGACAAGCGTGGGTGGCAAGGGAGGAGCGGCAGAGCTTGGCTCTCCGAGGGTGGGAGGTGAGAATAAGGTCGTTTTCCCCAGCCCCTCCGGATGTGGCTGCATTTTTGAGCCAAGTTTTTCTGAGAAGCAAAAGGTTGCCTCCCTACTTATCAGGGCTGGAACTTAGTTTCCTTAGGCCTGAAACTTACCAAGTTTGGAAGCTCCATTTGAGAAAAGCAGTACAAATTTACTAATATAAATTAATTATGAGAATAAAAATTTGGAACAAAAAAGAAATCACAACAAATTATAAACTTTAAAGAGTTCAGCAAAAACTATAAACATCCTAACATCTAGAAGAATAACATAAGATTTATATAAATTAACTACCCAGAGCACTAAAAGTATTTTTGTTTGCTTACCCCTGTCTTTCTGATTGCATAGTTTTTAATGGTCTCTTCATATGACAATTTTTACAACATTTTTAATAGAGAGAATGCAAAGATAATTTAGTCTTTCTTCTGACTTGGATGGATCAACACTTTTATTATTATTGACAGATCAGAGTGCTTCATTTTACAGTGTGTTGTGGGCACAATCATGTCAATTTTTATGGCTGTTGTCAAATTTGTGAAAATCTGCATTAAATTTCCTTCTTATACAAGTTGCAGGGTTTTACAGCATTGTTCAGTAATTAATGTTGTTTGAATCAATGCCACTCATTCATCAGTTTGTCAGAAGTCCTCATTTTAGTGGATTAATATGTTTCATGTCCTCTCCATCAATTTTTAGGTTTTATGTTAAGTCAACAAAAAATTTAGTATTCTTCCAATGTGTTCATGTGATTTTTTCCTGCTTGTTGAGTTACCAAACAATCTACATGCCTACTTATTCTACTCAAAATCTGTTTCTCTTATTGAATTACCTTTCTTTGGTATAGTCTGAAAATTGTGTTATAATTTACTTCTCAATTTCTTCTTCTTTTTTTTTTTTCTGGTACTGGGAATCAAACTCACGACCTCATACTTGCCAGGCAGGCGCTGTGCCGCTGAGCTAAATCCCCAGCCCCTATTTCTCAATTTCAGTATCATTTCTACTGAATTCATAGCTTGTCTTTAGCACTTTGGTTCCATGAACCATTAATTTTAAGTCAGTTTTTTAAAATACATAAATTTAAAGGTGACAAAGGAAGAAAATATACTCTTCATATGTCTGAGTTAGCTGTTAAATTTCAGTTGTATTCTTGAAGTTTTAAGAGACATTCTCACATGCAGTTTAGAATGGCATATGCAAATTGTATTAACTTTTTGAGTCATTTGCATATTGTTTGTTTTTTCTTCCAAGTTTTAAAAAATATATTACTGAGCCCTTAACATGTCCTTGTTATGTTGCATAGTGTGGTAGGCATATGCATTGATCGACTCTTCATTACTGTGACACAATACCTGAGAAAACAATTTAAGAGAGCAAAGATTTATTTTGACTCAGGATTTCAATCCCTGATCAGTGGGTTTTATTATTTTTAGGCCTATGGGAGAGCAGAGCATCATGGGAGAAGGGCATGGTAGTATCGGGTTAAAAACCCTTAGCTATTGTGTGCTGATCAGGCCTGCAATCTCCCAAATGAGTGGATGATAAAGGCTTAAATAAATGAGACAAAACTGGGTGTGGTGGCACACGCCTATAATCCTAGCACTCGGGAGGCTGAGGCAGGAGGATCCTTGCAAGTTCGAAATCAGCCGGGGCTACAAAGTGAGCTCAAGGCCAGCCTGAACTACATAGCAAGACCCTGTCTCAAAAAGAGCAAAAAAAGAGAGACAATTAAAATGATTTTAGGGCTACTGGAGGATCCAGCTCTCACAGAATTTAAAATTTTCTGGGTTAAGACCAAGAACTTTGTTGGGCAGCCTGTATTTATTAGGTTTTCAAACAAAGGAGGGCAATACTGAAGAAAATGCAGGACTCTGAGCAGGACTTTGGGAGAAATTTTCCAGGTAGTAAATTATGTCAATCAGGAGAACTACTTTATCTTCAGGTTGGCATTTATTGTAGGACTGTGAAGCCTGCAGCTGCATTCTCCTTTTAGTTAATTGGCGTTGGAGCCAGGCATCCTCAGCTGTGGCCTTATCTTGTCCTTTGAGGTGTCACCACTTTACAGGCCAATATAGGCCTTAGCGGTGACCAGTGACTCATAGAGTTTCACTTACTGTGAGTCTGCTGTGCATCTGCAGACAAGGTGCCTAAGCTTTGGACAACTCACAAGTAAACATGGGAAGCCAATTGGTTAATATTAAATCCTACTCAGAGCCACTTCATAGTGGTCTCCATTATGGTAGAGCAAAACTTCTTACTTCGTGACAGCCAGGAGGCAGAGAGAAGAGACAAAGAGCCAGAGAGAAGAAGGGGCCAGGGATCAGACATAGTTCCCAAGGTCACACCCCATTATTTTCTCCCTTCAGCTAAGGCACATCTCCTGTTTCTATCACCTCCCCGAAATGCCATCAAATTATGATCTCATCAATGGATCAGTCCACAGATGAAGTTGGAGCTCTCAAGAGCTGATTACTTCTCCAAAGCCCATCAGCTTGGAACTGCTGGTATTAGGGATCAAGACCTCAACACAGGGGCTGGGGATTTAGCTCAGTGGCACAGTGCCTGCCTGGCAAGTCCAAGGTCGTGAGTTCAATTCCCGGTACATGAAAAAGACAGAAAAAACAAACAAACAAACAAAAAAAGACCTCAACACATGAAGCTTGAGGGCATATCATATCTGAACCACAGCGGCATAATATTTCCCTGCTCAGATGCCCACTGCTTACTCCCATAACTTGTGAATGTTTACCTTCCATGGAAAAAGAGCCTTTGCAGATATGATTAAATTAAGGATCCTAAGACAGGGAGATGATCTTGGATGATCCATGTGGCCTGAATTTAATCACTGGAATCCTGATAATCAGAGAACCCTTCCCAGCAGAGGGAATGTGACACTACAGAATGGTCAGAGGTAGGCACCAGTACAGCCTTCACAGGGGACAGAAAGGGGCTATTAGCCAAGAAATATGGCACTTTCAGAGGAGAAGGAATATGGCCCTGCTGACACCTTGATTTTGTCCCAGTGAGACCTGCGTCAAACTCTAGAACTCTACTAAATTAGTGTTGTTTAAGTTACTAGGTCTGCAATAATTTCTTGAGACAGCAGTAGGAAACTAATACATACATCTGAATACTTTTCAAATGGAAAGCCCACCTCATTATATGTAGAAAAACTCAAGTAGGCATGTATGTTTAAGCTACTATATCCAAGACAGGAATGCAAAAAGGAAACGCTGCAGTGTTGGCAAAACGGAAGTAGTCAAGCAGGTGAGGTGCTCTGGAAGCAGCTTCTTCTCTGATGAGGTGTATAATTATGTGCACTGCTTTACTGTGTCTCTTCTTGGACAGACAGAACTTCAGTTTTGAGTAGTCACTGGTAAGAACAGAACCCTCACTGACAGTTTTACACCACTGCTGGTTAGCAGAATTTTTTTCACAGACTGGCTTCTGGCTTTGTACATTTCACACCTTGGCAGATCCTTTTGGGGGTGGGCATTGTAGCACACACGATAAATAGGGCCAGTGCTCTGTTGCCTGGACACAGAGTGAGGTGATGCAGTCGGTTAGTGGAATGGGTATTCTGGGGAGACTTTCCTTCACCACGACAGCAGCCAGTGACTTATCCATACGTGAAAGTGATGGAAACCATACAAACATGTTTCGCTAAATCCAAAATAAATGTTCCCCTAAATCAGCTTGCTTTTACAAAGTTACATAAACTCATGACTAAAGAAGGCATATTGCTCAGGGCCCTGCCAAGAGTCTCAGAGAAGCTGCACAGGACAGGAGGCCTGGAAGTAGGCGCTGACAGCTTTGTGTAAAGCCTCTGAGTCTGGACAGTTCTCTCCCTGGCTTTCCTGTCCTCTTTGGTAGTGGGGCTAGCTACCTCAAAATGTGGCTGAGAACTGGGAAAATGCCTTTGGGAAATGTCTGATCCACACTGAGTGGTTACAGGTCTTCCCTGTGTTCTGGGCTGCAGGGAAGAGGTTATAATGCCAAGGCCAAGGGAGGAAGGAAGGTGCCAGGAACAGAAGAGCCCCCGCCCTCACTCCGGATCTACCAGAAGACTGTGGCCCCTTCCCTCCCTTCCGTCCTGATGCCAGCACAGTGGGGCTCTCCAGGGAAGGGAGTACAAGCGACACAGGAGATAAAGGCTGGGAATGCTAGGGAAGGAGGGTGGAGCCTGCTGAAGTAAGTTTTGCAGAAGCTGCACCGGGTGACCCTGCCTCACTTCCTCCATCTCTGCCACCCCTAGGCTTTGCTAACAGCCCTCAGTGCTTAAATTGGAGTAACATACAGAGACTCTCTTGCCTAGGAAAGTAGCCCAGTGTCAGACAGGTTGCCCAGCCAGGCCCTGGGGTCAATCCCCAGTGTGGGGGAGGGGGAGAGAGCTCTTGGGGTTTGGAGAGAGGTTGGGGAGTGGGAGGTATCTCACCCACACAGTCAGCGAGAACTCAGCCAGTCAACACAGAACGTTGCGTGCTGGGGAGAGGGGAGGGTTGCTTCGTGAGGCTAGGATTAAGCAGATTCTCCAGGCCAGCTCAGTCCTGTTTTTGCATGTTAGGAGGTATAAGAACCCAGTTAACTTAGGAAAAGCATAACTCCTGGAAACATACAAAAGTAGGAAGTATTAAAAGGAAAGTTCCCCAAAACCTGCTCCACCGATTTAGATTTTAGATAGTCTAAGGTAGGGCTTACAATTTTTACTTTATTTTAATTTCATCTTGCTGTATCATAGGCTCTCCCAGAGCTCAGAGCAGCAAGACCTAGGCCACCTTTAAGGAATTGTTTCTGAAACTGAATACACATCCTCAGGCAGGGAACTTTTCTTAGGTCTAACCAGATTCCCCCCAGTTGTGAAATTTTTTCTACTGTTGTGTGCTTCTTTGCAACTGAATACTCCTGGATTTGGCCTGGCTCCTCCTCCGTCCTGGGGCATCGGTAACCATAGTAATCTAGGTAGTGTTTGGGGAAAACTGTGATCCTGGGCCTGGATCTTGGGGCCTCTGGCGGTGAGGTCCTTCTGAGCCCAAGGTAAGCCCTTTAGGGTTTGGGTCCTGACTCAAAAGTTCAGTCAAAGTCAGTGAAGAGCGGGGCGTGTCCGAGCAAGTCTCAGATTTCAGTGCTCGGGTTCTCGCTGGAGCCAAGCAAGACAAGCTAGGCGGGAGAGCTGACTGCTAAAGGATCAACCTCGACACAACCCGGGAGAACTAGGAGGGGCGGGGCCAGGCCGGAAAACGCAGCTGTGGTTGCTATGGTAGCGCGTCAACATCCAGGGCCTTGCGGTTGTGTGGGAGACCAAGGCGTCGAGATGGTGAGGCAGCCCCAGCTCAGTGTCGTGAACTAGGGCGGGTTTCGGAGGGATGAAGTGGGGGTTGAAGGAGGGCGAAAGTTGCAGCTGCGGTCATGAAGGCCCTGGGGTGGGGAGGACAGCTTTAGAAGAAGCAAAAGGTTTAGAGGGGCCTTCAAAAGAGGATTTAGGAGTGGAGTCCGCAGGGATTGACATTGTGGAGCTAGGCGGAGAGAAAGGGACAGCCCAGCCTCTCCCATCCCGTCTAGGCCTCCAACGGGTATTGTGGGATGTGATGTGTCATCCTGGTCGCGGGTTATCGTACCTGTCCTGGTATTAAGTAGCAAGGTGACCATGGATACATCACTGAATGTCCTCAAGCCTCAGTTTTGTCTGTTAGCAGGGCTTTGGGTCACTCGGTGGGTGGGTTCTCAACAAGCAATTGTGAAAGAATGAATTCATAAATGTATGAATGAGGTGGGACCCAGGTTTGCAAGGCCTTGGAGAGAGACTGGTAGAGGGCTGGCAGGCCAGGGGCTCCCTGGGCGGGGGAGGACTGTAGGGACCCCGAAGTTAGAGAGAGCCTGCAAGACCTGGAAGAGTCTCTAAGGGGTTACCTGAACTGAGCGCATTGGTCCCTGAGGGCTAGGGTGGGAAGAAGGGTAGATGTTGGCGTCTGTGGTTATAGGAATTAACTGTAGAATACCTGGCAAACCAGGTGGCAAAGGTGGCTCTTGGGTGTACAGTGGGCACACTTCCGGCTCAGAGGCTGCGTTGCTTTTCTGGGGCTTCATGGGTTTCCAAAGAACTTTGTTAGTTAAGAAATAAGTCTCCAACAAAGAGCAGTTCCAAACTTTTGAGAGCTCCCTGAAGTGAAGTGAAGCAGTGAGGGTCCCCTTCTGGTGATATGTTTTAATTGACTCTTGCATCTACTCTCCCTTCGGCACACTGTGAGGGTCTAGTAACACACCTGACATCTGAGGGCATATGGTAAATGTTAGCTCCCTGTTTCTCCTGTTTTAAAGTTTTCTATTTCTAAAGTGTTCATGAACCCGTAAGTTGCAATTGAATTAGACTTTGGGGGTGCAGAGCATCCAGATCAGGAATTCCCCACCCAAGGGGCCATTCAGAGCAGGGGTGCAGGGATTTGGGCAGCTGACTGCCCTTGTCCCTTGGACAAAATTGGGCATATGGGTACTTTGGAGAAGCAGTGGGTCCCGGTGATCACTGGTAGGGTGTGTGTGTGTGTGCGTGCGCAAGTGCTTGCGCACGTGCACATCAGTGCTACTCACTGGCTTTTAAGAGCATGGAAGAGTGAGAAATGGCAGTGGTGGTGAGGCTCACAATTATGCAGGCTTCTAGGACTCTTACAAAAATAATGACTAATAGCAGAAGGAGCTGACAGGGGCCTCAGTACTCACCAGGGTGTCGGGTTCAGTGGCATCCGTCAGATGGCAACCTGGTCCACCTGAAGAAAGAGGATAATTTCTCACTTGAAGAAAAAGGCAAGGGGCTGGGTGTATGGCCATCCTCTTCTTAGTAATGAAAGTCCACAGAAAGAGAAATAGAACCAGGCAAAGAATTTGAAGCCTGACTTTGCCAGCTTACAGTGATTCTATATGCAAAAGAGGAACCAGATCTCAGGATAGGAAGGACATCTAGGAAAGGACATACCTTTGTTTTCATTCAGGTGACAGGTGTTGCAGTTACGTCAGGGAAATTCCACACCGATCTATTCCAGTCCTGCTCCAGCTTTGTCTTGCCGAGTTTGAGCTAAACATCCTGGCATATACAATACTGTGGTTTTTATGGGCTACGCTCCCTTGCAGGCCCACTGTTATGGTTTGTTTTCAACTAAAAATAATTTTTATTATTCTTCCTGGTTATAAAGTTACCTTCCCAGGGCAGAAAATTACTCAATATAAGAAGCATCTTAAGATGGTAAAGCTTGCCTAAAATTACTGTTAAATGGTTTTGTGAAGATTCTTTCCATGGCACAGACATTTTCACAGAAATACTTATATCTTTCTTAGAATGTACTTTATTTTCTTTTATTCCTTTTTTTCTTTTGCATGACTGGGGACTGAAACCAGGGCCTTTGCACTGAGCCAAATATCTGAGCTCTTTATTTGTTTTTTATTTTGAGACAGGGTCTCGCTAATTCACTAAGTTGCCCAAGCTAGGTTTAAACTTGTGATCCTCCTGGCTTAGTCTCCCAGAGTACTGGGATTACAGGTGTATGCAGCCATACCCAGCATATTTTCTTTAAGTCAGTATCTTCATCCATTTGACCAGCTAATCGTTCTATAGTGGAGTCTCTCTTAGAGCCTCCAGCTTGGGTCAGATTCTTGTGCTCCTGGGATGAGATGGTTTATGAAGAGAGGGGCAAGAGCTGGGCGTACAGCTCAGTAGCAGAGCAATTGCCTAGCATGCAAGAGGTCTTAGGTTCAATTATTAGCACTAGTGTGTGTGTGTGTGTGTGTGTGTGTGTGTGTGTGTGTGATGGAACTGGTTTAGTCACCACTGCCTTAGTTCACCATTTGATGAACCATCAAAGCAAGACTGGCATCTGTCTATCCCCAGTCTGCATCTTCAGCTACTAGGAGGTAGGGAGAGCTGCCTTCCCTTGGGAAGAGCTACTTCTCCCCAAGCAGGATTAGGTGAGCTTCTCTCTAGCCAATCCTCAGCTTCTTGGCCATACTTATTTGGTCATGCAAAAAATAAAACCACCTCCTAAAAAAGCCTCTTGGCTACTGCTTCTGGTCCAGAAGAATCCAACTTTCCATTACCACTTGGTGCTTCATTTTTTTTCTAGTACATTTATACAGTGACCTCCCTAATCCTTTTTGTTACTCTTGGCAAAAGTGGTAATTCTAACCCTAGGGTAACGCTTGTGGTTTCAAAGTCAGCAGTTCCCAAATGAGGTTTGTCAGACACCCAACCCTAGAGCTCAGAGCTTTCTTCTGTCCTGCCCAGTGGCCACTTTTCTGTGGTCATCTCTTTTCCTTCCTCTGTTCTGACTTCGAGGCTCAGGCAGTCGATTATTTCCTGTGGTGAACTGCTCCTGACCTGGGTACCAAGGGTAGAGGGAAGCTTCGGCCCCAGAACCTGCAGTGTGGCAGACACCCGCACACCAGGGAAAACCTATAGGAGCCCTTGAAGAGAAAGAGGAAATCAAATGCAAAACAGTAATAATGCTTTCCATCTGTATTCCCAAGCCCTTTCCCATACATTATTATCCACATTGCAGACCACATACGTGAGCTGGAAAATGTGGAATGGGGGAGTGACTTGGAGTCAGGCAGCTGTGTCCCCAAAAGGCATCCATCTCAGTCTGGACTGTTAATTCTTGAGTGGTCATCTTGCTCAGTCTCTTTCATTGTTCTTCATCAGATACCTGTTGGGTTGCTCCTGTGTGCCAGGTGCTGAGCCTTTTTTTATTATTATTGTTACAGAACTCACACCATCCCTCACGGTCCAAAGCCTCCCATCTTTTCCACTTATTCCCAATGTTTAGAATCAATTCCATCTAGTACAGTTTCTTCTGTTCATTTCCTCTTATCTATTTTTGGTAGAAAGGGGAGCAGTTGCTCACCACCCACCATATAATAACCCTTCAGAGGCTGTTATTAGGCATCCTTGGAGCTGCTATATTTACCTTTTAATAAATCCAAGCTTTTCTGCTTTGCTGTATTGGGGCTGACTGAGGAAGTAAGGGGAGGCTTCCTCTTGTCAGCCTTTTGCCGGCTATGTTGGGCGGCAAGGGAGAGGCACACACAGCAGTGCTCATTGTTCAGAACACAGCCAGCTGGAGGATAATTGTCCAATTTAGTGTGAAAACCTGATACAGGTGGAACAGGTGCTGCGGGGGTCTGGTTGGTGATGGCAGATCAGAGAGAGCTTTCAAAACACTGGTCAGTGTTTAGTGACCTAGAATGCACGGTTCTTTTCCGTTTACCCTGTTCCCTTGATGGCTGCTGATTCCCAGGTACTGAGGGACCCAATGTGCCCAGCCCATTCCCCTAAAGTAGCCCAGCTTATAGACCTGGTTAGGGGTGGTGTGAATGCCTGCAAAGTGCGGTTTAAATCAGCTTTACATTAAGCCGGGAGCTGTCCAAAAGTCTTTGTAGAAACTGCTTCACGGGGATGGACTTTTCTACTCTTGGGGCTGAGCTGAAGTTGGACTGACCTTTGGGAATGGAGGTTGTATTACTTGGGTTCTTGGTTATAAACAACAGAGCCAGACTTGAATTCACGGAAGGTAATGAATGCATTGAGAGGATTTTTGAGAAGATTTTACACCAACAAGGCTTAGGGCACATGAACAAAGGGAGGCTCTGCAGATGGAAACAAGGCCAAAGTCAAAACCAGAGTGGATTTGGTCAGGTTCATCGATGCATGGCTGTCCCTCAAAGTTGCCAGCTTAGGATGCATGGTACTGCATGGTACTTCTTAGTACTCTCACCCCAGACGCTTTCCTTGTTCAACTTTTTGTACCACTAGTTCTCTAGTCATTGTCAGGTTGGGGCGATTGCATTGGCTCAGTTTGGGGGCCGTGCCCAGGTGGGAAGGCAAGTACCTGGTGTTTTCAGCTTCTGTTATTGAAGATGAACCCTGCCACCTACAAAAATTAGATGGGGGGAGTTGGCCAAACATTGACAGTTTCTTGGGGTTAGATGACTAGTGCACACTAAAGGAGTGCTGAGAGGAAAAGAGTGACATAGTGGACTTTAGGAACTTGCTAATTGTGTGCCTGATTGTAGCTGGTGATCATTCATGGCCGACAGTTTACTGGGTCTCAACCACATGCCCAGCAATGGGCAAAGCGCTTCTACATCCTTTTTTTCCTCTGCTCCCCATCATGTCCTTGTGAGACTGCAAGACCAGAAGGAGGTCAGGTGGCGTGTCATTTGTGAAAGGGTCTTGGAGCTCAGGCTGAGAAGAGTGGTGGTGAGGACAGTATACATTCCTGGGGAGGTGAAATGTTGTTGCTCCTCTCCCCCTGTCATTCCCATTTCCTTACTCTTCCTTTTGTACTGCACGACCAACTTGGCCTTCCTCAGCTTCAGGACTACAGAAATGGTTCTTTTTGCAGGGCTTATAGGCTTCAGCCCTGCCAAGGGACTGCCCTGTTTCTGTGTGGATACTGTCCACTTGTTGTTCTTTGTCCCTATGTTTCAGTCTTTCCCTAGGTGGTTCAAGTCTTTCCCTAGGTGGTTCAAGTCTTTCCCTAGGTGGTTTTTCTACATTCCTACCTGCCTGGCTCCAGCAAGGGTTGGAGGGGTATTTGCTGGGGTCTGGAAGCCACGATGTATTGATGACCTCTATACCGATAATGACTTTCTGCCTCTTTCTGCAGCCGCTGAGTGCGAATGGCATCCTGAGCGCCTCTTCTACTGCTTCCAACAGATCACGAAATAGAGCTCGTTATCGGACCAAAGCCATGAACTCTGAGGTGGATGAGAGCCTCTTTGGAGGCATCAAGGTAACCCTTAGCAAGTTCCTCTGGATATCTGTCACCCGGAGGCAGAGCCTAGACCATTGTAGCTCAGGACAAAGCTTATACTAGCCAAGTCACTGTGCTCACTCTTGTAGGTCAAGGCTCAGATGAAGATACAGGGGGAATTCGGAGGCCTCTGGCCAGGCCGAACGGGGCAGCGGGATTCCTGTTCCTCTGAAGTCCTCAGTCTTCACAGCATTTAGACTCTGGTGTAATGTTGAAGGGAGCTCAGGGGAAGCCCGGGATCAAAGCATCTGAGGGCCAGCAGGCCCAGCTGGCAGACACAGCTGGCGCGAGAGTGCAGATGACCTCCTGTCCCACTAGCTCAACTGAAACAATGACTTAGGTTTGGGAAACAAGCAGGTCTTTGTATGCAGGACTCATTCGGACTAAGAGACAGACAACTCTTTTAAAAAAAGTTTATTACTCAAACTGCAGTACAGAATGATGTTTGCAGTACATAATGATTGCGTTTGGTGTGGGGAAGTGGTAAGTGTACATAACACATCTTCATTCCTCTTGTATCCCTCTCTCTTTCCTCCCTTCTCCCTCCTTCCGTCTCTTGGTTCTCTTTCCATTTTTAAAAGATCTTGCTCCCTATTATCTATCTATTATTTTGCTCTTCAATTTATTTATTCTCACATAGGAGGACTCATGCTCTCTTTAAGCATGTGTGTCTGATTTATTTCATTTAACATTATGATCTCAAGGTGCATTCATTTTTCTACAAATGACACAAGCTTATTCTTCTTTATAGCAGAGTAGTACTCCATTGTGTTTAAATCCCATATTTTCTTTACCCACTCATCTGTTGATTGACATATAGGCAACTCCTTTTGTCAGGAAAGAGAACTGAAGAACTGGTTTGAAAATTTTGGGTAAATCTGAAGTTCAGGAGGTGAGAAAGAAGAGAAAGAGCATTTACAGCTTTTTTTGGTTTTGTTTTGTTTTGTTTTTTGAGACAAGGTCTCGCTATACAGTCCAGGCTGGCCTTGAACTCACTTATGTAGCCTAGGCTGGTCTTGAAAGAAGAGAAAGAGAACGAGGCATGGACAGCAGGTGGTGAGAAAGTGCGGGAGAGGAGAGAGGGGAAGAAAGATTGCAGTGGTGGCGCAGGGACCCCTGCCTGGCAGCGGGTGGGTTGAGGAGCAGATAGCTGAAGTCTGTCCTTGCTCATCACTGTCCTCTTTGTGAGTGGAAGAGCGTTTTCCAGGGGCTTAACGGTGGGCGTCTTTTTCTGTTTAGAAGACTCTCATTCTGCTGCTGTTTTCCTGTTGGGAAACAGACTCTTTTTTGGGGGGGGTGGGGCCCATGTGAAGTTTTCTAGTCAAAGAGAAGAGAGGTTTGGAAGTGGGGGAGTGCGCCAGGAGACTAACAGAGGGCCGTCAGGAAAGTGCTTCCATGTGAGTGAGTCTGGAAGTCCTTCAACTGGCAGTAGGGGGCAGAAGTGGCCTGTGGTGTGACTGAGTGGTGTCTGCCTGGAGGCAGAGATGGGCAGCAGGTGGCAGCAGCGCTCAGGGGACAGAGGGTCAAGGGAAGCCCTCAGGTAGGCAAGGACACAACCCTGCCTCCAGCCAGGGTCCAAGTAGCTGCAAGGACATAGATGCTCTCTCCTGTGTGAAGAGAGTCTCTGAAATGAGTGATTGCCTTTCTTATTATCGAACTTCTTCATGTAAATGTGTTTTCATCATGCTGACATCTAATTCACTGACTTCTCACCATGTTAGCTTTTAAGGACAGATCACCTCGAGGTCATTTAGCTATGTCTAATTCCCTCAATATGGCTTTTAAAATTTATCTTTGGTAAAGGTTAAAAACTAAAATATTATAGGTCATTATCATTGTTATTATTATTATTGTTATTATTGTCTTTTTGAGACAGGGTCTCAATTTGCAGTTCAGGCTGGCCTTGAGCTCACTTTGTAGCCCAGGTAGGTCTCTAACTTGCAATGGTCCTCCTGCCTCAGCCTCCTGAGTGCTGGGATTACATGTGTGTGCCACCACACCTGGCTCTATCAAAGACTATATATTTTTTTTTTGTTTTGTTTGTTTTTTTTCTGGTACTGGGAACCAAACTCACGACCTTGCGCTTGCCAGGCAGGCGCTGTGCTGCTGATCTAAATCCCCAGCCTCTATTGTAGGTTATATTAACAAGTTGTATCAATTCAAACCCACAGTGTGGTCCAAGGGAGACAATTATTCCTTCTTCGAGAAAGGAGAAACCTTCATGGAGAGATGAGAACCTATTTTTCATTCCTTACTGGCAGCCCCTCTCCTCCTGTGCCCTGACAACTGACCCTGTCATCCTGCGAGGAATACCTGCAGGAGCATAAGAGGCCTTGTTCTCAGAAGAGCGGGTCAGGACAGCACACCTCCAGCCATATTCCAACAGAGAGGTCCAGTGGCTTGCCCAGCACTGGCTGCTCATGGTCATCCTACACTCTGGGCTTTGCCAGCCTCCCCTTTGCTCTCTGGGGTGCAAGGCCAGGAGGGGAGGCTGCACTTGAAGTTAACACTCACCAGCAAGGACTGGGTGAGTGGACTTTAAGCTGTCCTTTCCACCTCGTAGCCCCCAGCCCAGAGCCAGAGCCACAGCCCCATTGTGCTGCTGCGAGACAAGCATACCATCCGGAAAACTCTCACTGCCCTGGGCCTGGACCACAAGCCAGAGACCATCCAGCTCATCACCAGGGACATGGTGCGAAAACTCATGTGAGTCTGCAGGTTGCAGGCCCAGGCCTCCCTCACTCAGCCTTAACTACCTCTGAAGAGTTTCTGGGAAGCTGGGCATGCTTGTCTGCTTCCATTCTGTTGGCCCAGTTGCTGTTTCTTTCCTAGTCAGTGCCCCCTTTTTATTTCATGGTTCTTTCTTGTGCATCCTAGCCTCTCTCACTTCTCCCTTTGTTGTCTGTGTTGTAGCCATTGTCCTCCACTTCTGGCTTCTTTCTCCTCCCTATCTTCTCGCTGCCTGCGGGGTCTGAGGGCATGGCAGAGAGGAATATTCAGGATCCCGGCTGAACTCCTCTTAGTGCAGTTGGTAAAGGGAAGCAATCCGGATGAGTCACTTCCTTTTGGCCGCATCAAGAATCCCAAGCCAAGGGAAACTGACCGCATACCTAATTGGCCCTAGAGTCTGAGGCTCTGAGAGGAAATTCACAGGGGCTTCTAGCTCAGCCTTGTTTCCTGACTGCGTGGACCCCAGAGGGCTTGAGGCCAAGCTCGGCAAGGTGCAAAGAAGCCTGCACTGCTCAGTGGTTCACTCTTACATTAGTGCTGTCCTCTCTGTAACAGTTCTTTCCATTCTCGCTCCACCAGCTAAAAATGCAAATCCCCAGAAAATGCTGCCTGTGGCATGGGCTGAGGAGGTTGGCTGGTACACAGCACAGGAGCCGTTGGCTGTAGCTTTCTGTTGAGCCCAATCAAGTCAGATGGGTCAGCAGCCATGCAGCCAGGCTTGGGGCCTGAGAATGGCTCCTTCTTGGAGTGGGATCCTTGTATAGATGCTTTGGACCCAACTGCCGGTCATTTTTCAGATCTGGTATCTTAGATGCAGATCTCTTCAGGTCACCCCGTATCCCAGGCTGCTTTGTGCCACACCACTGGGCAGACCGCAGTAATCGTGGATGGGGCCCATGTCCACTCACTGGTTCTGTCTACCTTATGGACAGCCCCTCCCCCTATCACACACTAGTTTTATTAGATGAGGTTTCACTTCCTGTCTCAGACCGCCTGCGTCTTATTGCTATGCACCTGTTAAACTGCCTCACCCACAAGCAGCTTTATTCCCACCCCGACTGCTCCCTCCCCCATCTTTAATGTATGTCATTTGTTTGTAATCATTATAATTACCTATAGATTTGTTGAATGCGTTGGGCAGCTACCAGGAGAGGTCTATGGACATGTCTCCAGCAATTGTTGATCAGAGATTTTAATTAGTATTTAGGGTTCAAAGCTTCTCTCCAGCTGGACAGACAGGGATGTTTAGATTTCTCACTAGCATCCATTTCAGTCTTGTCTGGCGTCCTCTTGCTCTTTTTTTTTTTTTTTTAATGTCATCAGGAATAATCTGTTCTTAAAGTTCGATTCAGCAACTTTGCTTGGAGGGCTCAGTTAATGCAAAGCACTGTGCCAGAGATTGTGTAGCTGAAGGAGCTTGTGAAGGAGGCAGAGCCTGCACCATCAGCCTTGATGTGGGCAGTAGGAACAGAGGGTGGTGGGGGTCAGAGGAAGAGGTGATATGTAGGTCTGGGAGCAGGGTGATGTACAGGAACACATGGGAGGGCTGAGGACAGCTGCACAAAGAAGGGAATATATGAAGAGAACAAGAATTTATGCTCTTTCTCTCTCTCTCTAGGGCCTTTATTTCCACACTTTTCTCCCCTACATCACTAAGTTGCCCTGGCTGGACTCGAACTTGTGACCCTCCTGCTTCAGCTTCCCAGAGTGCTGGGATTATAGGCATGTTCTACAACCCCCAACTAAAATATCTGCCTCTCTCTCTCTTCCCCCTTTTTTTTTTCTGGTACTGGGAATCAAACTCAGGACCTTGTGTTTGCCAGGTAGACGCTTGTGCCACTGAGCTATATCCCCAGTCCCCCTCTCTCTTTTTTTTAAGGTGCTATCATTCTTATTTTATTTTGGCTTTTTGAGACAGGGTCTTGCTATGTAGTTCAGGCTGGCCTTGAACTCACTATGTACCCTAGCCTGGCCTAGAACTTGCAGTGATCCTCCTGCCTCAGCCTCCCGAGTGCTGGGATTATAGGCATGTGCTGTCACGCCAGCAAATGTCTCTTTTCAGTCTGCAGTGTTACCTGATTTTCACCTGGCACCCCCAACCACCATGGAGCTGCAGCCTCTCCTCCCTGGCTGGGTCCACACAGGAGGGTTGGCATGGTGTGGGGAATCCCAACAAGGTGCCCGGGATTCCCCTTTTCTCCTCTCTAACTCGGTTTCTTCCTGTGTCAGTGTTCCCACAGAGGACCCCTCCGGGGAATCCCTAATCATCAGCTCTGAGGAGTTTGAGCGGATCAAAAGGGCTTCACATGTTGTGACCAGAGAAGAGTTGGAAGCCCAGGAGCAGGCCTTCAAGAAGGAGAAGGAAGCCGTTGTGGTATCTACCCTCCCCGAGCCCTGACCCTGCAGAGGGGTGGCAGACCACAGATGCTCAGGGGGAGCTCAGCTCCTTGCAACAGTGGGGACCCCACCTTGTTAGGGGATTCTGAAGCAAATGTGAATGTGTAGTTAATGAAGAAATTTTGCAGAGTGAAAACTGGAGAGGAATACCTGAGATGGGGACTTCTTGGGCCGAAGGGAGGGTGACGATGAAGCCAGGCTGGGAAACCTCAGGGGCGGAGGCCAAATCACTGTGGGTCTCTTAGGCAGCCAGGCTGCCCAGGGCCCACAGCCCACTGACCTGGTCTGCCCACCCTTAGGATGCGGTGACCACACGCAAGAAGATCATGAAACAGAAGGAAATGGCGCGGAAGAACAACAAGAAGCTCACGGACCTGGAGGAGGAGGCCAAGGATCGGGCCCAGGACCTCCTGCAACGAGCCAGCAAGCTGCGCATGGAGCAGGAGGAGGAGCTCAAGGACATCAACAAGGTGGGCCTCTTCCCCTGAAGACTGGGTGCCACGCCCCCTCCCTCCTCTTACTCACACACTGGACCAGATGAGGGACTGGTGGGAATGGGAGGGGGATGAGCTAGTCTAGGTGGGGCATGGGGAGAGCTGGATCTGCCACCCTTGTTGCTGTGATCAGAGAGGACAGGCTTTGCTACTGCTTGGTGTGTGACCCTGGGTAAATCGCTTGCCCTCCCTGAGCCTTATTTCCTTCATTTGTGAAATGAAAGTCATGACCTCAATGTAGCAGAACTGTTGGCAGGATTAAATAAGCTAGAATCTGGGAGAGTCTTGCGAATTGTGATTGATAAATAAGTATAAAGGTATTGCTCTTTATTTTTAGCCTGCTAGTTCAATTCTGGTCACTGATGGTGCAGGCAGTAGGATTTGTTTTGACTTCAGTCCACAGTGCTTCTTTTAGCAGAGTGCATAAAGACCAGACACTCATTTGAAATTCTATTTTGTAATTCATTTGTGTGTGATTTGCTTCCGACCAAGTGAAACATGCTGACTCCTCAGTCCTTTCATCTCTGATTTCTATCTCTTAGGTAAATCTTCCCTGCTTACACTTCCTTTTCTTTTCTAGAGCTTTTATGTCTTCGTTTTATTGATGGGCCCATGCATGGTTTCATCCCTTTTTGTGTCTCACTGGGCTCTTCCAGTGCATAAATCTAGTGATGTGGCTTCTGCTAAGGTATCTTAGCTCCCCTGAGCTTAACTTGGGGTTCATGGGTTCCCAAGTGGGACCATGAGCCTCAGAAGCTATATGGAAATTCCTTGTGTATTTCCATAGGTGAATTTTATGAAGGAGAGGGTTCATAACTTCCATCATATTCAAAAGGGTAATCCATCACCCCCCAAATACTATATAATCCCAAAAGATGCTAGTCTGGTCTCTCTGTGCACAGCGGCATTCATATACTAGGATCCTAGTAGATGTCTGAGCTGAACTATATTGAGGGGGAGGGAAGATTACAGAATGATTTTGATTTTTTGGACTTGTGAGCAGCCACACACTTTTCCAGCACTCTCAGAGGTATTTGCCCCCCTTCTGCCCTCACATGCTTCCACACACCCAGAGCTCCAAGCTGCCTGAGGGTTGTCCTCCTCTGTCCTTGCCCCCAGGCCTAGTGTCACAGTTTCTTCCCCACTCCCTAGATTATCCTCAATGCCAAATGCCATGCCATCCGGGATGCCCAAATCCTGGAGAAGCAGCAGATACAAAAAGAGCTGGATGCCGAGGAGAAGCGGTTGGATCAGATGATGGAAGTGGAGCGGCAGAAATCCATTCAAAGGCAGGAGGACCTGGACAGGAGGAGGCGGGAGGAAAGAATACGGTAAAGATATGGTTTGCTTTTCCCTAAGTCATTTCTGAGCGCCTGTAAGTCCATGTAGCCTAGCTAAGAGGGACGAGATGAGACTTGGACATTCTCACCATCTATAGTCCCCCACGAAGGGTACAGAGAGTCACAGAACTTTAAAGCTCATTTTCACAATCATAACCAGTGCTTCTCAATCTGGCCCCAGTGCAGCCTCATTTCTCACCACTTCCTGCCACCCACTCTACACTTCCCTGTTTCCCCTGCATGCTAGGCCTTGTCACAGATTCCCACTCTTTGGAATACCGTTCTCTTTCCCTTTCCTCTGGGAAAATGCTTTTCCTTCCTGGGGTAAGTGGCTTTGCTGTCACCTCCTCTGAGAAGGCTCCTCACTTCAGGCAGGCTCAGGAGCTTCTCCTCTCTCCCCTGTCACTCTCATGCACCTCTTCTTGGGATGTGGTTCCTTCTCAACCCTCACTAGGCTTGCAGCTTGTTAAGGACAGGGGCTCTGTCATTCCTTTCTGAAACTGCAGGCCCTAGCAGAGTGTTTGTCCTGTAGTGAGTGCTCACTTCACATGAGAGTGAATAAATTCAGTGTCTCTCTCCCTTAATTTTTCGGAACAGAACAAGTCCCAGAGTAAGAAAATTACAGAATCATAGTGTCCCAGAGTTCGAACACCAGCCACACAATATATGAATTACCTACAGGAGCAGTCCTATATGCACACTGATTGGCAGTTTAATCTCCCCAGCTGTATTTGGTTGGTTACCTTGAAGCATGCATCTCTGTGGTTCTCGTAGGAGCCCTGTAGGCTGTAGAAGGCTCCCAGCCACAGTTCATTTTGTGGCTAAGTGGCTGTGCACCCTCTGCGCAAGCAGCTCCAATGCAGGAAATATCTCTGCCTTATCAGGCAGTTCTAATGATTTGACATGTTCCTTGTATTAAATTCGGGGTGCTTCCAGGTTCATTTCATCTGGAGTAGGAAGCCTGGGAAGTCCTCCTTCTGAAGGAGAAACCTATATTCCTTCCCCTTGAGTCTTCCCAAATCTTGTCTTCTGTCATTCTTCCAGCCTTTACTGATGTCACTTGGTCTAGATGCTCCCAAACTTACTGATACCTCAGGAACACACAGGGTGTTACTGGTAACACTGTGGACCCAGTCTCCGGCTCTTTACTCCGGATAGGGGTCACCTGACTGAGAGACTTCCCCAGTCTCAGCCCTGTTGCCCAGCAGAGAGTATCTGTAACTGTAACGCTGTGTCACTGTTCTTTCCCAGAGGAAGACGACACATTGTGGAGCAGATGGAAAAGAACCAGGAGGAGCGCTCACTGCTTGCAGAGCAACGGGAGCAGGAGAAAGAGCAGTTGCTGGAGTACATGGAGCAGCTCCATGAGGAGGATCTGCAGGTAACAGGGCCAGAAGGCCATGCTGAATTTCACCAGCAACAGCAACAAAGCCCTCCGAGATTTGGGGGCTCCAGGGTGTGGACCGATTCTTTGTCAGGCACACGCTTATTTCACAACATCATCACCATCCACTTTTTATTACCGTGTGAAGCATTTATTTGGCTATGGTGTCATGCTGGGGGATGAGCAATGATTTGGGTAGATATTGTCCCTGCCTCCCTGGGACCTGGGGTCTGAGACTAACATCTCAGTGTGAGCAGACACATAAAGCAAGTCTAGGGCTGCATGCTTTGCACAAGTAAACACAGGCACGCTTTATAGTCTGTGTCCATCACCAAAGGATATAGCATGCTTTGTGGATGAACACTGGCCATGCCTTAGTTCCAGACTCCCCACTGTTACTAATCAGAAGTGCATAGCATCCCATTGTCATTAATTGTGTGGCGAAGCCAGCTCTTTTCTTTCTGGGAACCTAAATAAAATTAGTAGACATACCTGCTGCACAAAAGCAAAGTCTGACAAATACTTACCCAAGCTAAGGAGACTTCACAGATCCCTTTCTACTTGTCTGATCTGCTCTGTTGCAGTGTACACAGGCATGGAGGAACACGACAGGCATTTGGAGCATCTATTCTTTTTTTCCTTTCAACTTTTTTATTTTGAAATGTTTACATGCCCAGGAAAGTTAAAAGAATTGTATCTTACCTGTAAATTCTTGATTTAGATTTAATGAGTATTAACAACTTGCTTTAGTTGCTTGTTTTCATAAATATATATATATATTTTCTATTATTAATTTATTTTAAATTGCAGGTATCTTGACACTTTGCCACTAAAATGCATCAGTCTGCATCTCTGAAGAAGTCTTGGCTATCAATAGTACTATTATCACATTTCCATCAGAAACTCAATGAATCCATACTATCACCTAACACTTAAGCTATATTATAATTGTCCCAAAAATGTACTTATAGATGTTTTGTTTTTTTTCCAAACCAGGCTCTAATCAAAATTTGCATGTCACATTTGGTTAAGTTTCTGTTTTGATCTAAAAGAGTTCCTCAGTCATCGATTCTTTTATTTTTTAGATATACTTTATGTTTAGTTCACATGGTAATTGTGCATGTCTATGGGGTACAATATGATAGTTCAGTGTATGATATGCAGTGGTCACATCAGGGTAGTGGGCATATCCATCACCACCAACATTTACCATCTCTTTGTAATCTCACTCAGGATCTTCTCTACTAGCTCTTTTGAAATATAGAATAAGCTGTTGTCAGTGGTAGTTCTCCCATGGTGCTACAGAACATGAGAAGTTATTGCTTGTATCCAGTTGCACCCCTGTGCCTGTTAACCATCCTCTATTCACAACCCACCCCCCCCCTATTCATGTATTTTTATGACATGGATATTTGGAGGCATCCAGGCCAGGTGCCTTAGAGGATGTTCCACATTGGGATTCGTCTGATATTTTCCTCATGGCACTGCTTAACCTGTGGTGCGTATCTTGCTTTACTTTTATTTTTATGCCCTTCCCCCCCAGTTTATGGATGATTGAGTTGTCATCAGCCTGTGTGCATTTGCTGGTGATGAGTGATGGAACTGTGAAGGATCCCAAGTGGCCAGACTTGTAACCCTGAAGGTTACCAGAGCACCTGAAGTTGGGGATCAGCATGAGGGTGGGATGGAGGTCAGTGGATAGCTGAGGGAGAGAAGGGGCATTTAGCCTTGCGAAGTGCTTGAGGAGAGCACCAAGGCTCAGGAGAGAGGGTGGGAAAAGGCCAGGAAGGAGTGGTATGGAGCAAATATGCAGAGAAGGGGCATGAGCAAAAAAGACTGGAAAATCCAACCAGGTTGTGGAGAGGGGGAATCGATAGAAGTTTCCAGGAGTCAGTCAGTACCGTTACTCTGAGGCTGGGTCATTGTCCTTTGGGTGTCTTTCCCTGGGTCTCCAGGAGGCAGTGGTAATTTTAGGTCATAAATTCCATGCCTCCCCTGTCTGAGAGCTGCCCTGTCATCTCAAGGTGCAAAGGCAGGCTTTCCCACCTTGCTAGCAAGATGGAGAAGAGCGAGAGGAGTTTTTTTTGGTTGCTCTGAGGGTTTCAAAGATGAGAAACAGAGAAAATCTTTAGTTTCTTGGAAATGAAATGAGCCAACAAAAACAACAAATCAAAGAGTAAATAAGGAAGCAGATAGACCCACGATTGTCTGTATATCCTGGATCAGAGGCCAGCAGTTTTGAGAATCAGTGGGATTAAATAATGCCAGTGGTAGCAATGGAAAGCCTGAAACTGGTGAGAAAATCCAGAAAGGACAAAATGGAGAGGGAAAAAAGGAGTGTTAGCTGGAAAAGCCGAGTGGAGAAGTGGACTGAACAGTATACAGGGAGAGAGTGAAGAAATGCTCTCAGCTGTCACCCATGCACTGTGTGGACCAGAGAGGCAGCTGCTTGCTGTGCTGATGTGGCTCTGAAGGCTTCCTGGAGGAGGCAGCCTGAGCTGGGGGTAAGGGGTGAGCCAGGCTGGCAGAAAGGCAGCCCAAGAGGAGGACACACGGGCAGGGTTGACTTGGGTGAATCAGGGCAGAAGTCGTGCGAGGAGCTGGAAGGCCCAGGAGGGGTTTGGTCTTTGAAGAAAGAGAAGGAGCTAGAAAGTGTGGGAGGTGGGGAGTTGGAAATCCATCAGAGGCCATGGGAGCCAGGTGCATAAGATCACAGTGCCCTTTTGCACTCTAAAGTGAGAATGGGCCTGCGCTCAGAGGTGGTCTGATCAGTGGGGAACTTTGGGGGCTCAGAGCTGGAAAAGGCAGGGGTTCCTTTCTCAGAAAGGATCTGTCACTCAGGATCCTGCTGGGACTCCTTTCTCCATAGCTCAGAGACACGTGTTTTTCTGTGTCTAGGACTTCATGCTTTTCTTTCTCACATGCCACTCATTTTGGTCCTTATTTAGCGATAGTTTATGTTGCTGTTTTCCTGTAGCAGTATGGGATCACCTCCCAAGAGGCCTTGCACCACCATAAGTGCAGAGGGAATTCAAAAGTGGAGAGAGAACTCAAAGTGGGGACAGTAAAGTAAGATTCCCAGAGAGGGTTGAAACTTTAAATTAGACAAAGCAGTCACTTCATACTGGGCCTCAGTTTCTTCCTCTGCCCGAGACCTGTCTATCAGACTTTTCCGCTTATATTTAGATGTTGGAACTAGACCATGCCCAATGTATAGAAAACACTTAAATAGGGCAATATTTATTTTTAATCATCACTTTTGGATGGAGATTGAAAATTTGAGTTCCTCAATTTAAAAAAATAAATTTTAAAAAAGAGAACTTGAATCTGGGCATAATAGTACATGCCTGTAATCTCAACACTCTGGGAAGCTGAGGCAGGAGGATTACAAGTTCAAGCCTAGTTTAGGCAACTTAATGACTTAGTGAGATCCCGTCTCAAACTTTCAAAAATAAAATTAAAAGGCTGGGGAGATAGCTCAGCACAAAAACCTTTGGTACCTAAAAAAAAAAAAGGATTAAAATAAAATTTAAGTAAAAGTTTGGGTTTGCACAAGAGAAGCAAATTAAAGGATTGAAGGCAGGAGGATAGCAGTGTGAACAAAGCCACCAGGCTGGGAATTTGAGTGAAGCAGGGGCACAGAGTAGAACTTTAAGAGCCGTTGCTTCCTAAGTGTGAAGAGATCAGCAGGGTCAAGCTGGCTGAAGACAGCAGGTGACCATTTGGTAGCCATCCCTGATGACCCTGGAGAGAGCAACTCTAACAAAGGCGGTGATGGGAGCGAGACTGGGCAGCACCTTTGTCTCCTGCTTCCATCTTCATTTCCACCCCGTAAGCCAGCAGCCTTTTGTTCCACCTCCTTCTGCTCTGAGGCTCTCTCTCTTTTGCTGGCAGGACCTGCAGCAGAGACACCAGCAAAGGCTGAAGATGCAAGCTGAGATTAAGCGCATCAATGATGAAAACCAGAGGCAGAAAGCACAGCTGCTGGCTCAGGAGAAGCTGGCAGACCAGATGGTGATGGAGTTTACCAAGAAGAAGATGGTAGGGACCAGGTTTCTGATGCTGGGCACCTCTGGCTGGGAGCAGCGTGGCTGTAATCGTGGGAGGCAGGCATAGACGCCCAGGGAACTCTAGCATAAGTGGCGCCATCTTCATTCTAAAATGCACATCCCTAGACCAAGTGCCTGGCTTTTTTTCTCTTCATCTTGGCCAGACCATTTGTTCATTAACAGAAAGTAACCTAGAAAGAACACCCACAGGAGTGTGTCATTATTCTCATTAACACCTTTGTTTAGAAGTTGGGATGAGGATCATGTGCAGGACGGGAAGAAAATTAAAATTGTTTAGTGGATTCTTCATGGCTTGGCTTTCCCTAGCAATCGTGAGTCAGCTGCTCCAGAAATTTCTTATGAAAACTCCCATATAGGCATCCTGCATTAGATGTCAGACTCAGAGAATAGTCTTTTCCTTCCCCTCAATGTAGAACCTATAAGAACAAGTGCATGGTGCAGAGAGTAAGGTGTGTGAACAGTGATGGGTGGATACAGCCCCCGGATGTGTGGACTCATTCTGGGGCAAAAGTGAGGGATGAAATGATTGGGGTCTCTGGGGGACAGAGGGCAACAGAAGGCTTTTAAGCATACGTGAAGCTGGATTTATGTAAACATAGAAAGAAGCGCTTGATTATTTCTTCCTATGTTGGTCCTGTATCCCCTGAAACTTTTGTAGTTCCAAGATAGTGGAAAACACATCACATTTCTCTCTATTCCTCAATAGGGATTCTTAATGAAAGAGGATAGAATGTGGCTATCATTTGAAAAGACATAATTGGCATATTGATTTATGCTGAAAACAAACCACACACACAAAAATGAAAGCCAGCAAAGCTCACTCGCTGGCTTTAGTTTTCTTACAGGATTCTGGGGATATACAGAGTACATCTCTGCAGTCTGCAGAGTAAGAATGTAAGATGAGCCATAGACATTTTCAGCATAGTAATGACTATATAACTATCATTTATTTTTCTTTCATTATGTTTTTTAATTTTTTATTTTCCCCTTTTTTATTAGTGTATGTTTGCAACACATGATAAATACATTCGTTGTGGGGAATTGTTACATATATATCACATCTTGATTGTTGTATTGTTTCTTTTTTTTTTTTTTT
>NW_004955468.1:11609888-11680160 GCF_000276665.1 Chinchilla lanigera | reverse complement strand
CTTGCGCTTGCCAGGCAGGCGCTTTGCCGCTGAGCTAAATCCCCAGCCCTTGATTGTTGTATAACTACCATTTATTAAGCATATACATATACTCTGTGCTGTTGTTTCATTTGTGTTACCTCCTTTAATCTTTACAACCATTGTGGGGTGTAGCCATGGATTGATTCAAAATATACTGAACGCTGCAATGTGTGTCTAGTATCAGACCAGGCAGAGCACCTAGTCCTGCGTACAGAACTCAGCAGTTACTTCCCTGTGTGAGTGAAGGTGGAGATAATGAGCTCATTATGCGTAGGAGTTGGTGAACAAGTCTGCTGGCTGCAGCAGAGTCTGAGGTGGTCCTCATGGGAAGTGAGGATGGTGGGATGAGCTGGGAGCAGTTGGAAAGCTGAGAGATGTTGCAGGACAGAAAGGGTGCAGTGATGAGCAATAACTGTGGGTTTCTGATCAGGAGGGATATATCTTGTCTTTATCCATGGAAAGGACTCTGCCCAGGTGGAGCTGGGCGAGGCCAGTGACTAGCAAAGGGATGAGATACATGGGTGTGTCTACAGTCCACTGTAAGTACCTCAGTACAGTCCGTCCCGCATCACTTAATGATAGCACCCATTCTTACAAGGGTGTCGCTAGGTGATTTCATCATTGTTGAACTTAACAGTACGTAGAGGGTACAGTGTCACTAGATGACATAACCACTGGGGACCGCCTTTGTATATGCAGTCTGGCCTTGATCACCATGTGATGTGACACATGACTGTACATCACAGTCACTTCCCCTCTCAGTGGTGTCTGTGGTTGTGGCCAGGGCTACCCCTGAAGAGCTAAAAGCTGACACAGCTTGACAGAACAGAGCATGGCTGTCAAGTAGCCAGCCCACTGGGTTGCCCAGGAGTCTGGGCAGGTAGAATGAGGCCTAAGGGAGGTTCTTGTTGGGAAGATCACATATTCGCTCAACCTCTGCCTTTAGTCTTATTGCTCAAGTAATGGGGTTGGGAAACTTTAGGATATACTCATTCTTTCAGAGAGGCAGTAAAAGGAACTAATTTTGATGGTTCACTCTGTAGGTATCTGCCAACCGTTGTGGGATAGCCCAGAGCATGGTTGGCCCTTTGCCCAGGGATTAATGAGATAACCTTCACCTGCTGCACTTTATAAGACAGTCGGAGCCATAGTTGCTTCTGGGTCCAATGGCCATGAAACGTGAAAATTATCTGCACTGATACAAAAACTGTGCTCAGGAGGATACCTGGGTTCAAATCCTGTTTGACTTTCTACTGGTTAGGTGATCTCAGGCAGGACCTTTGATCTCTAGGAATATCAGTTTCCTCATCTGTAATATCTGTCTTGTGAGCTGTGAGAACTCTGGGATAATGCACAGGAAAACCTTTTGTAAACAATGGAGCATTTTAAGCCAGCTTGGTGCTGCCTACTTGTAAGCCCAGTACTGTGGAAGGCTGAGGCAGAAGGATCACAAGTTCAAGACCAACCTGGGCATGTAGCTCAGTATAAAGGTCCTGGGTTCAATCTCCAGTACTGCCAAAAAAAAAAAGTATTTTACAAACACTAGCTCTTTTTATGTCCATGCACTTGATAAGCTCATTTTGCCTATCTTAAAAGGAGTCGGGAAGTGGTAGGGAAGATGATAGAAATTTTGTTGCGTGGACTATTTCTCTGTGCAAGACCGAGGCAATGAGAACTATTCAGTGAGGCCTTTTCTCCCGGCAGGCTCGAGAAGCAGAGTTTGAGGCTGAGCAGGAGAGAATCCGGAGAGAAAAAGAGAAGGAGATCGCCCGCCTGAGGGCCATGCAGGAGAAGGCCCAGGATTACCAGGCAGAACAGGTACTGACCTCCTTTCCTTGTCTGCTTTCCTCTGCCTGCACCTCTCCCATAGTTCTTCCTGTGGCAGCCTGTAAAATGGCCGCAAGCATGAGATATAAAGTAGTGGATGCATGACGTCTGCCATGTGCTTGTGGCAGCAGGGAACAAGAAGCAGCAGGTGCTTAACCTTCCAAAGAAAGTGTTTGGCTGCTATGTAAAGAACTTTCTTCTTTTTTTTTAATGTAAAGAACTTTCAACCTTACCTGAATGAACTATGTCATGAGCGGAACTTGTATATCTTTATCATGAACGGTTTTTAAAATTAGAAGCAATTACAGGACTGCCTGGAGGTGTTTGGGGAACTGGGAAGGAATGGGAAGAAGTGGGGTGGAAGGGCAAGGTGACCCCTTGGGCTACTTTCTAACCTGAAGTTCTATGCTGGGCTCTTTCTTAGAATAATTTGTTCTCAGAGAAATCCACGTGCTTCTTAAAGCTGACTGAATAAAGCTGTAAATAGGTGTCTTTCTAGAGACACCTGATCTGCACCTGAGGTTTTTGTGCCCCACCCCCACCCCTTCCCAGGATGCCTTGCGGGCCAAGCGCAATCAAGAGGTTGCAGACCGAGAGTGGCGCAGAAAGGAAAAGGAAAAAGCACAGAAGAAGGTGGAAACTGAGGCTAAGCTGCGAAAAAGTCGACTGGAACAGGTGGCTTTCAAGGAGCACACCCTGGCTGTTCAGGTGCAACGGGACCGGGATGAGTTTGAGCGGATTCTCCGGTAGGAGGGGAGTGGGAACCTTGATTTGCTTTCCCTGTGTGCCGTGCAGTGGGAGGGGTGAGAGGAGGTGTCCAGCAGGGATGGGTGGAGAGTGGAGAGAGTTGGAGGGCAGAGAGAAGCTTTCTGATATTTTAATGGACAGATCCACATCCTCTTGACCATGTTGATGCTATCACTCTACTAGATAAATGGTCGGAATATTTCAAACCACTTGAGCCAAGAAGTTTGTGATTAGAGGATTGGAAAATGGCATCTGGAAGTGCTTTTAAGATTTTGAGGACTGTTAGAGCTATTTATCCTAAGGCAGTAAATCTGTATGTAGGCCGGGCATGGTGGCACACGCCTGTAATCCCAGCACTGGGGAGGCTGAGGCAGGCGGATCGTTGCGAGATCGAGACCAGCCTGGGCTACAAAGTGAGCTCAAGGCCGGCCTGAACTACATAGCTAGACCCTATCTCAAAAAGACAAAAAAAAAAAAAAAAAAGCTGTATGTAAATCTGGTCCTCTGCTCCCGTGTCTCCCTGAGAACTGGGGAGGAAGCTTCAGCAGAAGAGACTTGAGGAGAGGTGGAGAAGAACTTCATTCAGTGAGGGCTGTGTCACTAGGGCAGGAGGCCTTTGCCATAGATTCAGCAAATGAGCACTGATCATATACAATCAAAGCTTTGCACTGGATGCTGTGGAGGACATTGGGAATTAACAAAGACAGCTCTTGCCATGCCACAGGAATGGTGCTAGAGATTAATGTTCAGATGGAGCTTGCTTATATCCGTCCATTTTTCCTGCCTGGCAGCTTTTCTTTCTTTTATTTCTGCTCCCTATTTTGTCTCAATGATAATCCCAGCACCTAAGCAGAAGCCAAGCGTTCACATGGCTCACCGCCCCGACTCTCCCCATGGCAGTCAGTAATCACAGGTGCGACTGGATCCCCTCCATACTCTATTTTCTGCCAGTCAGATCTGCCACCACCAGACCTGGCCAACCTAGAAACAACTCTCTTCTTTTCTGGGTCTTGCAGCTTTTGTAAGATAAGAATTTTTCAAAAGGAGAGCAGCCAAGCAGAATTTGAATCTGGATGTTAGAAAATTGCCTAAGTTATGCTCAGATAAGTAGAGATTGAACGGATGGCCTGACTTCCATGTAAGCATGCTGTGGGCCTTTGCTCTTGATACTCCTTCAGTTAGTACCATGCCAGACCCGGCAATCCAGGCCCCTGGCAGAGGCAGAGCAGATCTAGGGGAACCTCTGTCCTTGCCGGAGCCAGATTCTTGTTCTTCTAAAGGATGATGGGCCCTATAGGTATTTCCCACTGGCTGTGATGCCCTTTGCCTCTATAGCTTTCACTGCCCTTGGGGTTGTGCCATGGTCACTGGACACTTGATGAAGGAGACACCTTCATGAATGCCCCTAGAGATCTTGCCCCTGGGCTCCAGATTGCCTTCCAGATGTCTCCCCTCTCCTCCCTGGTCTCTGTACCCTTGGACATCTGCGTGTCTTTAGCAGCACTAATAAATATTAATGAAATGAAATTAAGGTCTTACTTTTGCTGACCCATTTGGCTCTGCTTTGCATGTTTGCCTCAAGCAGACACACTAGCCAGTTATTAAAGCTGGACTGGCCCTTTGGAAAAGTTCAACTTCACCTCCCATCCTGGGTTGTCATCTAGTCCGAGTGTCTCTAGGCCATGTGACCTCCACGATGGGCGTCTTCACTCTTAGACTGTCTCTGCCACAGCCAGCAATCCAGATTTTCTTACTTGAAAGGCAGGGCCTCCTGTATGGCCTACATATGGACTTCCTGCTTCTGGACAGAGGGACATCTTTAACTCTCAGCATATTGACTAAGCAGAGATCACTGATCTGTACTACCACGTGGGTCTGAGAAATACCTGGCACCTTTGCAAAAATGTCGATGTTAAGGTTCCACCGCTACAACTTGTGATTTAAATGGGCTGGGGTGAGGCCCAAACGTCAGTATCTTTTGAAATCCCCTGCATGCTTTTAATACGTAGTCTGGCAACAGAATCACAGACCTCACCCTATAGAGTGACAGGCTCTTCCCCTTGGATTTTCCACTGCGCATCACCCTGGGGCATACAGAGCCCTTTGCTTCACATTCACTCCTCCACTCAGGGGAAGATACACCGTAGGAACCTAAGCTACACATAGGGGCTCAGTGACGAGGCAGCGACAAGTCACCCTGCTGTCATAGAGCTGTCCCAGCAGTGCGCGTGTGGTATGCAGGTGCAGAAGGGCAAGGAAGCCAGCCACTCTGATCGGATCAACTTGGGAGGGCTCTGTAGGGGGTGTGGGATTTTAGGAGGTGTCTGTGTGGTAGAAGGAGCTGCTGGGGTTTGAGAGGATGCCACCTGTGTGGTGGATCATAGAAGATGGTGAGAGGAGATGAGAAGACAAAGCAGTGTATTTGGGATCTTTGTTGGGATAGGAGTGAGCCTATGAGAGAAGAATGGGTGAGAGATCCCTCCTAATATGACTTTTTGTTGCTGTTTCAGATGGGGTCTTTTTATGCAGTGCAGGTTGACCTTAAACTCACTTATGTAGCCTAGGCTGGCCTCAGACTTGTGGTGATCCTCCTGCCTCAGCCTCCTGAGTGCTGGAATTGCAAGTGTGTGCCACCACGCTGGCCTCCCTAAGATGGCTTTGGATTTTATTTTTGATTATACTGAGAATGATCCTGAATTCAGCTCAAAATGCCCCTGAATACATTTCCTCTGAGATGTGACCACATTTAATTTCAGTTTTTTTTGAGCCTATGTAGTTTTTTTTTTTTTTTTTTTGATGTCAGGGCCCATGAAGTTATATGTGTGTGTGTACACTTGTGTGGTGTGGGGGATTGTACTGAGCTGCATCTTCAGCCTTTCATTTATTTTTTATTTTGAGACAGGGTCTTGCTAAGTTGTTAGGTTGCTCATGCTGGGCGAATTTAAAATCCTCCTGCCTCAGCCTTCCAGAGTGCTAGCTTCACAGGTGTGTACCACCGTGCCTGCCTTTGTGAAATATTTTGGTGGAAAAGGCTTCTAAGAGGAATTTTTAGAGGTGGATCAATAAGAGAACCAAGATACCAGACTAAATTCTTTCCTTTTTCCAGGACCTTAGATAGAGTTAGCATTACTGACCTTATCACCTGTTTCTTTCTTTCTTTTTTTTCCCGGTACTGGGAATCGAACTCACGACGTCGCGCTTGCCAGGCAGGCACTGTGCCACTGAGCTAAATCCCCAGCCCCTCACCTGTTTCTTTGTTGCTTTTATTGTTATTATTGTTAGAGAAGGAAGGAAGGAAGGAAAGGAAGGAAGGAAAGAAGGAAGAAGGACAGAAGGAAAGAAGGAAGAGAGGAGGAAGGAAGGAAGGGAGAGAAGAAGGGTAGGTTATTAGCTCTTTCTCCTCTTGTTTGAGGTGACATAGGAGGAAGTGACAGAATACAGCAGGCAGAGGGGAATGAACAGGTGTGTTTTATTAGAAAGAACTAAAAAAAAAAAGCCATCCCTAGATGAGGGGACAAGAGGACACCAAGGAAGCATCCAAATCCAGAAGTTTACATACAGCTGTCTGGAAGGCAGAAAAAGGAGCAGAGTATGTGTGAAAACGTAGTAGCTTTGCTGCTGCTTCTCACTAGCTTCCTGTGAGGCTTTATAGCAACTTGCTGTTAGTTGGTGTTGTTTTTTTTTTTTTTTTGTCTTTTTGAGACAGAATCTCGCTATGCAGTTCAGGCTGGCCTTGAGCTCACTTTGTAGCCCAGGCTGGTCTCGAACTTGCAAGGATCCTCCTGCCTCAGCCTCTCAAGTGCTGGGATTACAGGCATGTGCCACTGCACCTGGCTTCACCTTGCTGTTAGTTTACTTAGTTTATTTAGTTTTGCTCAGGCCTTTGCCTTTTGTCCCTTTATTTTCTGGTTTCAGAAGGAAGGAAGAGGAAAGGAAGGAAGAAAGAGAGGGTGGTAGGGATGGAGGGGGGAAGTAAGTTTTAGAACAAGCCAGAGAGGAGCTATGAATTGTTATGAAGGAAGAGTGGCAACAATAACTCCACTGCATGAAATCCTGGTTGTAGAACCAGCTAAATAATTTGCAGAGCCCCAGTGAAAACTTTAACTGTGGAGCTCCTTGTTAAACAAAGAATTTTACCACCATGGACAGCAGAGCATTAACCAAGCCTGGGGCCCTTTTGAGCTGTCCGGGAGGGTATAGTCTCGAGCCCACCAGGCTAGTTCTGGTTGAGAGAGAAGGGAGCGCATGGTGGCCTCCTTCAGGCTGAGCCTTGAGCTGCAGCAGGGGAGAGCACTGGAGCCTGGGGTCTGTGGTCTGCACAGCATGGCCCCAAGGAGGAGCCAGCCAAGCAGCCCCCAGCCTTTCTGCAGCAGGCTCGGTGCAGGTGCAGCCTGCCCATTCCACTCCTGCGTCCCTCCTCAGGGCTCAGAGAGAGCAGATTGAGAAGGAGCGGCTGGAGGAGGAGAGAAAGGCCACAGGGCGCTTGCAGCATGCCAACGAGCTCCGGCGCCAGGTGCGTGAGAACCAGCAGAAGCAGGTGCAGAACCGGATTGCCACCTTCGAGGAGGGCCGGCGCCTCGAAGAGGAGGCCCAGAAGCGGCAGGAGCGTATTAACGACATCAAGAAGAAGAAACTTGAAGAGCTGAGGTACGCTGGGCCCTTTCTTCCCTGGCTCCTCTCCTTTTCCCCAAAGAGAATGGCACAGCAGCCAGCCTGGGTTCAGGGACGGAGGGGCTGTGACAGAGGTGCTCAGGGAGGCGCTCCTGACTCGGGCTCACCCCTCTGAAGTCACGTGGTCTCTGGCAGCGTGTTCGGGGACCTGGTCTCCCTGGCTTTCTGGGAGCTGTGTGCCAGGATGCTGGAACCTTGGTGGGAAGGTGGGTGGCAGTGTTGGCGGGTTAAGCTGCGGAAGTGTTGGGGTACAGATCCCCAGGTTCTGCAAGCCCCACCCACCCAGGGCCTGCTTCCTCCTGCCTCCTCTTGGATCTAGTGGCTTCCTTACGCTTGCCCTGCATTTTCCCGGCAGAGCCTCCGGCCTTCCTGAGAAGTACTGCATTGAAGCCGAGCGCAAAGCTAACGTCCGGCCAGCAGCTCTGTAAACCAAAGGGGGAGCCTTCAGGGACCTTGGGGTGCCTTCGGGGGACAGATTTTGCCCAGTTTCTGGGTGTCAATAATTGCTGCTAACCTAGACATTTCATATGTACAGATTAAATCTGTTCTACTTCTCTACGGAACAGCTTGGCTTTCTTGCGGGGATGCAGCTGCTGCAAGGCACTGCAGGTGGCATAAAATACACTCCAGGCGTATAATACACAGGGCAGGGGACGGGATGGGAGGATGCTGTCTCATGATTGTCCCTTCTAAATGAGGACTGCCCTTTGTCCTGAGGTGGTGCCCTGGGGTGTCCACTTTAAGCATTCTCATCTCTGTACCTGCTCTGCACCTCCCCTGCACCTGGCTCAGAGGCATTTTGGGCACTGAGGCAGAGCCAGAAAGGATGTGTGGGGAGGGCTGGAGCCAGGGCTGGTGGGTGGAGCCGGGAGGACTGGGCCAGCTGAGACACATCTCTTCCTCGGCTCACAGCAGTGACTCAGAGCCCTCTGCAGAGGGGCGCTGTTTGAGCCTGAGGCTCCCTGCTCCTGTCTCAGCCCTCTTCAGCTCCCCGGAGCACTGCTGCACAGACACCCACGCTGCCCGCACTAGGGCACACCCAGGGCCCAGCTCCCCGCCTGAACGCAGCTGCCCCTCATTTATGTGGCCTGGCTCTCCTCAGTCCCTATAAGTGGGGGTGCCCAAAGCTCCTTGTATTCGTTGTAACTTTCCTCACTCTGCCCCAGACTGCTCCTTATGGACCCATTCACTTATCCAGGTCCTTACTGAGTGCCTGTCACGGTCAGGTACCCTCCGGGCACTTAGTGACTACAGCAGGCTTGGCCCCTGCTTCTGGAAACCTCTGGTTTGTGCCAGGCTGCTTCTGACTCTTTGCCTGTGTGCTCCCTTCAAATTTAATGTGCCTTTACAATAATCTTCACCTTTTTTTTTGGAAAGGCCCTAGCTGCCAGCCTCCCAGCAGGCAGGAGTACCAGCTTGCAGTACTGGAGTCACCTCCCTTATTTGTGTGCACCGGGGAAAGGGTTTCCAGCTGACTCCCCTTGGGTGCCCTGGCCACCATACTCCCTAACTTCCAGGGTTTTTTCCATTTCTCAGATTTAGAGCCAAGTCTTGTCTTCCTCCATGTGTCCTGCACAGGAGGAGGCAGAGGACAGCTGCTGAGAGCGTCGTAGATGTTTACAATGCCAGGTTACAAGAGCCCCGGGCAAGAGTCCTCTTTTCATAGGGCCCAGGGAGAGTCAGCAAGCTGCTTCCTGTGCTTCCTCTTCCTAGGCCTGTGCACTGCCCCAGGCGCCCCCTCCACCTTCCCTACCAGAGAAGGCTAGTGTATCCCCAACCACCGGGGTAGCCACACCAGGTATTTGAAAAAAAACTTTCTCACTGTCGCTGCCCAGTAGTCCTAAGTGCAGTCTTTGAACTTCCTCCAAAGAAACCTTCTTCCAAAGTTCTTGAAAATATGTGGCGTCCAGCCCAGGATGGGTGAGAAGGCAAGGTAGTGCCATCAGGGATGCTAGCACCCTTCTGCAGGTGGCACACTGGCATCATCTATTTAGTTGATACCTACAGACAGCAAAGAATGAGCCCTTACCCATTTCAGAGGGCTCTTTCCCAGGAAAGTCATAGCAAGCCTAGAGTTTGCCCAGCTCTGCACACACATCGTCCATCTCAGACCTGGAAAGAGGGGGGCCTGTGGAGGTGCAGACAGGGAGACAAAAGGACTGCCAACTCCTCAGCCCTTGCAGAGAAAAATGGGCCATGCTCATGGGGTGAAAGCCAGGCCAGCGTTAGTCTAGAGCTGCTGCTGGTGGAAATGCAAATCTGCAGGGCTTGCTAGACCCAAGGTCCACAAAAGAGACTGCATGGTCAGGGCCTGCTTACCAGACAGTGCGAGGTTGACTAAAGGCCTGGCTTTGGGGGAGGGAGAACACAGCTGTTGGAACAAGTGAGGATGGTGTGGGAGAGAAGCAGTGCTGCCCCAGGTTGGTCGCTGCAGTCTCATTAGGAACTTATCTGGAATTGGCCCATGATGTGGAAGAGGAATGTGATTCCTTCTTTGAGGACTCCTGAGAAGCCTGTGCAGGTCTCCATGGCCTTGAGGACCAGCTTGACTCCTCAGCGGAGGCCCAAGTCCTGGAAGTAGGACACTCTCAAGAGCAGTTGGGGTCCACTTAGGCCAGCTAGGTCCTATATGTGGGCATCTTTTATAAACCCTCAACTCCTCTTGCTCAAGGATGGCAGAAAGAAGTCCCTTGGCTTAAGTGAGCCCCATTGCAGTGTGACAGTGGGGCCTTGGGGAAAGAAAGAGGGAGGATTGGGTGTGAATTTGAGGCTCTAATGGGCCCCAGGCTCAGGAATCAGAAATAATCAGCCTTGGTCTTGCTGCAGGAGGTAGGGTAGTGGGGGTACTTTGGCTAAGGAAGCTTTCTCCTTTCCCCTCATGCATGGAGGTGGAAATGAGCTCTGCAGTGCCCCCACCCCCACCCCCACCCCCCTACACCAGTCTTGGGGCATCTAGGAGGCTACGAAGGAGTAGAGCAGTGTTAGGGAAATATGGAAGTACTGCTGTTGCATTGTCTTTGGTGATATAAAGATGTATTTTTAAAAAGCACCCTCCCCAAAAAGCACCCAAGCTATTGTGTGTGTGTGTGTGTGTGTGTGTGTGCACATGCGCACACGTGCACACCTGCATGATGTGGTACTGTTGATTGTGCAGAGGGTGCTGTACCACTGAGCTATATCCCCACACATTTTTATTTTGAGATAGGGTCTCTCTAAATTGCTCAGGCTGGCCTCCAACTTGCTATTCTCCTTCCTCAGCCTCCAGAGTAGCTGGGATTACAGGCATGCACCATTGTGCCTGGCTTTGTCCAAGATATTTCCGACTTTGTTGCATGAATATCTAATTTCTTTACACCTTATTTTTGTATTATTTTATGTACAAAGGTATGTACTAGCTTCCGAGGGCTGCCAAGTCTCCTGTCTTGTGTTCCCGGGACCCTTTAGGTCCCGGCAGTTTCAGACGGGCTAGAAAACCCAGTGGGTGACTTAGCCATGCGCACTGAGTCAGATCTGCAGGCCCTCCAGGGATGTGTGCTCAGCTCCTGACTGGGCTCTGTGCCCTACCTGTCCACAGGTGCCTGGTGCCCACGCGACGCTCTGCTGTGGCTTGGGGGCGGTCTCAGAACCTTCGCACCTGCTGCAGAAGCAGCTCCAGGTGGTTGTGACTCAGCAGCCTGTCTTGGTGGTTGAGCCATGAAGTCCCTGACTCAGTGGGGAACTGGGATGTCCTCCAGTGCCCCTGAAAAACCTTAGCACCCCATCCGTGACTTGGGTCACAGTTGGCCATTAATTGGTCTCAGTAAAAATGCTTTGGTTTGGCTTGGATAAAAGGGGCTTCCAGAGTTCAAAGCTAGACAGGGCTCTGGGAATGAGAAAGGGTGGCAGCTGTGTACGTGACTATAGAGGAGAGATGCCGGTGTCTCAGATGAGAAGTGTGGATACAAACACCATGGAGGCTCAGGGACAGAGAGTTTCTTGCTGTTTCCCACTCTTACCCCTTCTAACTAGTACTCCTGCAGCACGGGAGCCTGGGGGACAGCTGTGGAAAAGGGCGGCTTTCTGAAGACCAGAAGTCTCATCCTGTGCAAGACTGCTTTCAAAGGCAACCCCACCTCCCCTTCTACACTTTGAGATATATTCTGGGAGCTCATGCCAGGGTTACAGGGAAGGCCCTCATTTCCAACATCATAGAATTATTCTTGATTTGACGCACTAAGTAGCTTAAACCTTCCCTCTGTGTTAGCTCCCACAGCTCCCACAGCTCCTGCCCCTCCTAGCTGGGACATGCCCTTAGTGGTGCAATCTCCAAGTTCTTTGTCCCTTAGGGATGCACTCTTTTGTCTCTTTCTGCATTCTCACCCAAGTTCTCCTGGCCAGAGGCATCCATTGTCCCAGTGCCCTTTGATAACTTGAGATTGGGGCATGAATATGGTTAAAATTTTGGATGGCTTTCTCAGAAGTCTTCCAGAAAGGAGGGTGCAGGAGATTGGAGGGAGTGTGGAGCAGAAGAGCCAGGCCCTGGAGGAAACTCCCCAGAGCTAGTGAGCATAGTCTCTGGGTATAAGGGGCTGAGACCCAAATCATAGGCTGTCAAGGATGGAAGGGACCTCAAAACTCCTGATGATTGAATCCCTTTTGTAAACTCTAGCCAAATGGCTGGACAGTCTGAGCTTGCACACACTGAAAGCCAGAGTACTCAGTACTTCATAAGGCAACCCAGTCATCTTAGACCAGTCCTGATGCTCAGAAAGTTCTTCATATTGAGTTATTATGTGTCTTCTATGCATTTAATGCATGGCTCTGGTTTGGTTCCTTGGGACCACATAAAACAAATCCAAATCCAGGCTTGCCTGCTTGCATTTATTTATTTATTTTTGGTATTAGGTATTAAACTGAAGAACATTCTACTACTGAGCCTTTAAAAATTATTATTATTATTATTATTATTGTTATTATTTTGTGACAGGGTTTCACTAAGTTGCACAGGCTTGGGTTGAACTGGAATCCTTCTGCCTCAGCTTCCTGAATAGCTGGGATTATAGGTGTGCATCATCATGCCTGGTTTAGGCTCTTTTGACAGGACTGAAATCAGATGTCTTCAGATGTCTTCCTTCCCAGCTACTGTGCAGTCTTACCCCATGAGAGGAAAGGGCTGTAGTTCTGGAAACACTATTTTCCTGAGCATTTCAGGGAAGCAGGTATTACAGGGAGGAAACTAGGGGAGGTGGGACTCCTTCCCCTTGATCCTTTGGGCTGAGCCTCCTGCTTTCCTGCCAGTGAACACTTCCCTCTCCACTTACCCCTGACAGAACTGGGTTCCTTCTGAGCCTCGTCCCCCACTCTAGTGCCATCTTTCTCACTCAGTCCCTCAGCCTGGTATCTAGGCAATGGGAAAGAAACAGGGCCGGTGGAGGGAAGGCTGGTCAGGTTAGGTCTGACTTAGTGAGAACCAGACACACACCCAGCTTCCCTCTGTTGCCTGCCAGCTCCTACACAACTTCGGGAATAATTGCCTGGAGGCAGGCCTGGGGACAGCCTGGGAGACCAGAGTGGGCCACAGGTTCCCCCAAAGATGTGTGTCAGAGAATCCATGGAGCCGAGCAAAAGCGAATTTTACTTTAACAAATTCAAAAGCCAAAGTCTCATTGGACTTTAGATTAATTAATCAAATCTCTCTCTCTCCTCATTCTCTCTCTCTACACACACACACACACACACACACACACACACACACACACACACACACTGGCTAATCAGTCTTAGATGCCTAGAAGGTCCCCAGAGGTTCAATTCTCAAGGGCCTCTCTCTTCTACCCCAAAATAACCATCAACTGTTACTCCTGGCTGTTTCCCTCTCAGTCTTTGCTTATCTCCCAAGCACTGAACTTCAGCTCATTACTGGGTTTTTGGGTGCTGCAGTCTCTTTCTAGAGGTAGTTTCTAGGTTTTTGCTGTGCTGAGCAAACAATTGGTCAAGACAATTGCAAATGGTAGCAAGGTTTTACATAAAATTTAAGGTAGGAAAATAAACATATTCTGTGAAGTGAGTTTGGACCAAGTAAAAGTGGGAAAATAAGTACACTGCGTAGGACTAGAGCAGGCTACAGAGCGAACATGGTAGCCCAAGTCTCAGTGTTGACTGTCCTTTTCTATTCCCCCCTCCTCAGGCTGATGTCAGGTCTAGGCTATCCCATTGAAAACCTGCTTGAGTTCTCGAGAGAAGTCCACATGTAAGGCTTTGGAAACTGTTCTGTGTATGTGTTCTGGGATTTTGCAATTAACAGGTCACACCTACTTCCCTAGCCAGTCTGCCATTCCCTAATCTCCTGCCTCATTTCCCCCAAGAGACACACATCCCCGTAATTCTTTATGGGACGCTGAGGGAGTGGAGGTCTCTGTCTACATATAGCTACTTCTTGCTGAAAGAGGCTGTAGGCCTTACCCACTGGGGACTATGTGCTCTCCAATTACCTTGGGGTTTTATGGCTCAGTGGCTAGATTAAAGAAAAAAACCTGTCAGAAGACAGTGAGAAAACAATGTTTATAGGGACCACTTGTTTGATGAGAGAAACTTTGGTGAATTTGTCAGGAGAATAACTTTACTATTAGGTTGGGGATGTACAGCCCAAATATAAGAAGAAGCAGGTCATATTTCCATGCTTCCCATGAAGAAGAGAGTATGGCAAAGAGGGATATTAGGTATTTGCAAATTGCTACCATTTGCACTTATTGAGAACCTGCAAGCTATAGTTTTAACAAGATTACCCACATTATGGTTCTAATTAAAAACAGGAGTTTCAATACAGGTGCCCATTTACTTACCTGTACTAAGAGCAATACTGAAGTCTTATTTTTTGAAGAGGAACCTAAGGTTTTTCAGAGGTTCACAGGAGTAGCTTTTTTCTTCTGGGTGGTCTTTTTGTTCAGACAGTTCAAGGGGACTGGCTTTATATTGTGGAACGATTCCTTGTTTAAACTGTAGTTCCTTAAGTTTTTTTCTAGTGCCTGAGTGAAGCGGTGAGGGTTATCTCTAAACCTCTACTGGAGAACTGTCCAAGTATACTGCTGTTTTGGCTTTGCAATGAGATTTTCCCATTCAAAGACCAGAGACTGGGAATCTGGATGGAGAGGAATAGAAAAGAAAGCATCTTTGAGGTCCAAGGTTGAGAACCAACATGTGTCTCTAGGAATTTGAGAGAGAATTGCATATGGATCTGCTACCAGAGGGTTGATTGGAATTACAGCCTTGTTAATGAGGAAGAGATCTTGTACCACCCTGTATTCTCCTATGGGAGAGTAGGAGTATTGCAAGGGGACTGGCAAGGCCACAGAAGGCCATGTTTGAGAAATTTCTGTGAGAGGCTGGAGGCCTTTATGGGCTTCTTCTTTGATTGGAGGCTGCTTTTGGCTGGGAAATTGGCTGGGCTCTTAGTTTTATAACCACTACAATAGCTGAATTTTCCCTACCAGGCATTCTATTATACCATGCGGCAGGATTCAGTTGTTGGCTAATTAGGTCAGAGAGACCTGGCATAGTCCTAACATGTAAAATCCACCTTGGCCTCTGCTGGAATTTGAGAATTTTCCCTAGTTTCACTAGTAAATCTCTTCTTAGTGAGGGAATAGGACACCATGGGATAATTAAAAACTCATGGTTAAACATTTGGCCTTCAAAGTGACATGTCAGAGCAGGAGTAAGGAAGTGCTGTCTAGGAATACCCTCAACCCTCATTATCTTTCTAGATCTAGAGGAAAGTTTTCCAGAGGAGGAAGTTAAAACAGAATGAGCTTTCCCTGTATCTACAGGTAGTTAAATTGGCTGATCCACGACATTCACAGTCACCTGGGGTTCCTCACAGGAGATGGTGATATCTGTGGACAGAGGCACTGCAGGTTGCCCCAGGCCCCTTTAATCTTTATCAGAGCAGAAGATGAGAATTTTTGCTGGCCTACCTCTCTCTGGGAGTGGGGACAGTCAGTCCTCCAGTGCTGTGAGTCAGGCACATTGGCTGTAGGATACTAAGAGCAGGGTCTGGGTGCTAACTTGGTGCAGTTGTGTGGCCAGTGTCCAGTCTCCTTGCATTTAAAATAGGAACTCTTAGTGGAAATGAGAAATAGATATATGAAAAAATGTTCAACATCACTGGTCATTCAAGAAGTGCAAATTAAAATAGCACTGAGATTCCATCTCACCCCAGAAAGAATGGCTACTACCATCAAGAAATCAACCAGTAACAAATACTGATGGGGCTATGAGGAAAAAGGAACCCTTCTCCACTGTTGGTGGGAGTGTAGACTGGTGCAACCACAGTGGAAATCAGTGTGGTGATTCCTCAAAAAACTAGGACTAGAGGTTCCATTCAACCCAGGTATACCCCTTCTTGTGTCTTCCCAAAAGAATTAAAAGCATCATACCATCAAGACATAAGCACACCCATGTTTATAGTGGCACAATTTGTAAAAGCTAAATCTTGGATACAGCCCAGATGCCTATCAATGGATGAATGGATAAAGAAGACATATATACACACTACAGAGTACTACTCTGCCATAAAGTATAAGCTTGAGACATTTCTGGCTAAATGGATGAACCTTGAGACCATACTCTTAAGTGAAATAAATAGGACACACATGTAAATATTGCATTGTGTCTCTGGTCTGAAAAACCAAATGTATAACAGATATTGTGAAATAGGAAGAAAATATTCAAATGGGAAGGACAACTAGGGAGGGGGAGGGGAAAGAAAGAAAGGAAAGAGAAAAAAAGGAAAAAAAGGAAACAAAGCTGTTGTAAATAAGGAGGGGAAGAGGGGCTAAAGGGAGGGCAGGGGAATGGGAAGCCACAAAGAATCAAGACATATCATGTCTAGTTACAAATTCCCTATGATGAATGTAATCATTATGTATACCTAAAAATGTACTAATAAACTTAATAAAAAAATAAAATAGGAACTCTTTCCTCAATTGTCCTTGGGTTTTCCCTTAGCCAGCTTGGGTGTGTTTAAAGCATTGCCAGCTGCCACAGCTATAATTTTGACTCTTCTCTTTTCACCCTCATCTGGATTGCAATTGCTGAACACAGAAAAGGCCATATCCAACATTCGGGTCACAGGTATCTATGGGCCTGTCTGAAGTTTTTGTAACTTAGGCCAGATATTTGGGGCTGATTGATAAATGAAATGATGCACCACCAGGACATATCCTTCCCTGGAAGATCTATGTTTGTATATTTATGAACGACTTCTACTTCTACTAATGGAAGAAGAGAGCTGGATTTTCTTCTTTGCCCTGTATGACCCTGCTCACGTTATCATAATTCACAAATATCTTAATGAACCTTTTCACCTCCATGATGAAAACAGCTATCATGTTAGACATTATTTTTAACCCACCACTGGTCTTATAATCCCATTAAAAAAAAAAATCCCGTTTTGTTTCTACTGAAGGGAAAACAGCCTGTCCAGTGTGGTTTCTTTTCCTTCTTAAAGCACATTATTCATTTGCATAGTTCTTAGCTGCTGGTAGGATTCTTTACCTTTCATGTGAGGTCTAGCAAGTGGTCTAGATAAATTGGACATCTTGCCATAATATGTTAAAAGCAAGGGCCAAAGTTTGAAACCCATCTACAAACTTACTAGGATCCTCTGAAAGTTGGTCTATATATTCTTTGCATATCTGCGACTGAAAAAGGGACCTGGACTTGAGTAGTCCCTTCCACTCTTGGGACCTCTCTCAGGGGCAGAACAAATTATGAGTTGGAGGCATAAGAAGCACCACTCTGAGTACATCCTGAAGGACTTAAAATTATCTGAGAAGCATGGTGAGGGGGCTGAGGGATACTGGTTCCTCTGGGGCACTAGGCTCTGATGGAGTTCCCGAGTCACTTGAAGAGGATAGGATTGATTTATTGGCCTTCAGATATAAGGAGAGGGTTGAGGAGGCTTCCCCGTGTGGTTATCTTCATTTAACATGTGGGAGAGTCTTCATTTCCCCTGAAAGACAGATGGGGATCTGGAATAGGATCATTAACGATCTCCCTCTCTTCCTCAGGGATCACTAACTATCATAGTTTCTGGGTTTTTCCTGAGGTAAAGGGTCATAAAAGGCTGTAACATAAGGGAATTTATTCTACCTTTCATGCTTTATGCAGAAATGATTTAACTGAGAAATAGTGTCATCATTTAAACTCTCATCCTATACCCATCTCTCACCATTTGCTATTTTATACCAGGCCCAAACCATATTGCAATAATAGATAAGTAATTCCATTTTCAAATTGGCAGGGTCAAACTGTTCCCACTGATCAAAGACACAGGCTAGCAGTGAGGTAGGTTGGATATGTGGGATGTTTTTCATAGTGTTTCCCATGGCTCACCTTTGGGTGGGAAGTGTGTGTGTGTGTGTGTGTGTGTGTGTGTGTGTGGAGAGAGAGAGAGAGAGAGTGAGAGAGAGAGAGAGAACAAGGTCTTGGATCTTTCTGATGGCATCCCATGCAGAAGGAGACCCACTGAGATAGAAAGCAATCACTTGTGAGATTCAAGTACTTACTAAGCACTGTTAGTAAGTACTATTCAAAGCTGGGGTGACACCAGTGTCTTTCCTAGAAGAGTAGAGTCCCACTGAGAGCTCTCTTGGCCTTCCAGCTCTCCATATGGTGGTCCACTAACTCCTTAGGGAGAAGGATGAGCTCTTTAGCATCTTGTGTCCCTTAGAAACTCCCCTGAGATTAGAGTGGGAGACCCACTCCCAGGGACTCCCTTAGCCACTTAAGAACTAGTATATTTTTGAGAGATCAGGGTAGAGCTACTTAATGGCTTTATTTGTCGTACTCACAGCTCCTAGAGTTGAGCTTTACTGGGTGTTCTTTTGTTCTGCTCGGGCCATTACCAAATTTCTGTGAGAAGACACAAGGAGAGGGTCTTACCCAATTAAAAAGAGAAAAGGGAGAAGGCACATATGTTCCGTAAACTCAGAGGTTTAGTTCCTACCTACAAAGGTGAGATTTCCTGGTGATTATGAAGGCAATTAAGAAAAAAGAAAAAGTCAAACAAGCATGGTGGAATCATGTGACTGACTCAAATGACCAACTGAAATGGTTGATAAACATGGCTGAATCCATGTGGTTGATCCACAAGACGAACAAAAAGGGCAAACTCAGCCACTAAAGTGGCTGACCCATGTGATGAACCAAAATGGCTGCCAATCATAGCAGAATGGTGGCCTGGGATGAAACAAGGCCCCACGTAAGCAACTTGCTAATGATACCCAAAGATAAAAGGCCATCTAGGTGAAAGCACAGATGGGGTTTTGAGCACAAAAAGGAGTAAACTGGGGTAGGCATCTATTTAAGCACAAAACCAAGTTACTAATAGCTTAAAAAGTAAGAAAGCTAAGCAATGAATCATGGAAAGCAGAAACATGAGACAAAAAGGCATACCAAATTCCAGGTCACATACATCTGCAGATTAGCACAGTTTATCATACTGTAAGCTAAAATGTTCCTTCCTTGTCTATGTCCCCCATCAGATAGGGCACTCTGGAAGGACAGAGGCTATCTCCTTCATGGCTGTTTCCCTAGAACCTAGTGTAAAACTCAACCAATTTCAGAACAGATGAAGGTTCTGCAGAATGTGGCTGATCTTCAGGAAGTAAAGATACATTTTATCTCCAAAATCTTTCAATTCGTCTTTTGGTTTGTCACCAGGACTTCACACACACTTTATAAGGGATTCCCTCAATGACAATCACTCCACTGCCCTTTGCTACTGTGTTTAGTAGATATAGTGGTGGGTGAGCCACGCCTTTAGTGCTGGGGACTAGGTCTGTGTTGTTCACTTGTATGAGTCTGGTTCAGCTCTAGGACGTTGTTTGGTGGGAGAGATTTGGGTATATCTGGGCTCCTTCTTGGGGCCCTCCTTCTTCTGAGGTGGGCCACTGCAAAGCATGGAGCCTTGGAAAGTCTGAAGCTCTTGCCTGAGAACCCTCATTTGAACCTCAGTCTGCAATTGAAATTCACACTCTTAAACTGACTCCCACATACAGATCTTAACCCTCTTTCTGTAATGAACTCCAGCCCTTTCTTGTCAGAACTCAGTGTGTTCCCATGAAGCCTCCAATGCCATCTCTGAGCCCCCAGCCCTTCTTGTCCAACCATGCACTCTCTAGGCAGTCCTCCACCCTAAACCCTAAACCTTTGCCAGAGGATTGTTGGGAAGAGAGCAGCCACTTGGTACCTCTATGGCTTTTGTGTCAGTCTGTGTTCGTTCATAGCTCCTACTCCAGGAGTCCGAGCAGAAGTGTTCCTTGCAGGCAGCTCTTCCCCAGCTGATGTGGTAATAATCAGGGTGGGGGCTACATGGGGACATGGGCTGGAGGTGCAAAAAGGCCTCCTGGAGAGGGGTTAGAAAGGGTCAAGATGCAGTTCTGGGAGAGGGCTGGGGAGATTGAGCTTGAACCTAGGTACCCTTGGGAGGGACCTTGGTTGGGGGTATATTCAGAGGAGGACAGGGCTTATAGGTTTGTAGAGTTGCTGCAAAGAGGGCTTTGGAGGAAGAGGTTGGGGGAAGGATTGTGCTTTGGCTCTAGGGTGGGACTCACCTCACTGGGAAGCTTGCTCTGAGGGTCTCTGGTCCCTGGTCTTGCCTCCTCCCTCCTCTTCTCTGTCTCTGTTCACTCCTCGAGGCCTTTCCCTTCGATGTTCTGTTTCTGTTTTAGAATAGAAGCAAATACCACCCAAACTGGGGCAGGAGAAAGTGCATAAAAGGGGTCGTTATGCTATGGATTCCTCAGGGAAAAAGCAAAGGTTCCACTTTGAAATTTATGCATTGGGTTCCAGATCATAGCCTGGATCCTCTCTGCCTTCTCAGTGTGTCTCCGAACCTCTGGATGGGCCTTTCACATACCATGTATATTTCCAAAGGCCTCAGTCTTCTCCAACCAGGGAAGTGTAAGTCTCTGAGATCTGTCTAGACATTTATAGGATCTTAAAAGAAAGTGGACAGAGAAAGGGGTTGCTTGGGGTAGAGAATTAACGGGGGAAAAGAAAAGGGAGGAGTTGGAGTAGGGTGCCTGTCAGGATTGGAGCCCTCTTCCTTTGCTGAGTTCACGACCCAGAGACAGACATGGGCTATTGGTTGGACCTATGCCCAGCCCCTTCATCCCATCACCACCCTCCATAACCCTGCAGGACCCAGGGTACAGGGTAGGAAGACTAGACAGCTTCTTTTTTTTTTTTTTTTGTACAGGAATTGAACTCAGGACTTTGCACTTGCTAGGCAGGTGCTGTGCCACTGAGCTATCTCCCCAGTCTACAGCTTCTTTTATAAACCCCAATGAGGTGACAATTAGCCCTCAGTAGGTCAAGGGAGACTTCCATGCTGCTCTGTCTTTTGAAGCTCTGAGAAACCATCGTGTAGTCCCTCAAAAGTGTTTATTCTTCTAGAAGCATCTAAGTCCCCATTCTTCTTCAACTCCCATATCCTGGATTCCACAATCAGACACCCTTCTTAGTAAGACTTTCTCTGATGGGCTTTGACTTCTGGTTTAGTTTGGTGTCAGAGTCCCCCTAACTGCCAGATGATTTTGTGTCTCTTCTACAAATGACTCTCTTGGAGCTTGAGCAGGATGTAAGTTTTGGTGGGGGAGCAAGGCTTCAGAAGTTATATTTGTTATAACATTCACTTGCTTTATACACCTCAGATGGGTCCATGCACATTTGGATTTATCCAACTCTTGGAATCCTAACTAATATGTACACAGGTATTCTCCCAGAGCTATGGGCTGACTATTCTAGCCAAATGTAGATTTTTAGCACACAGAAACTGATGTTTTCTGTATCAAAATTAAAGTCTCCTTTTTATTACCATGAATCCCTCCTGCTCATATATCTTTAATCCATGTTTTAACCCTTACCGTAGAGTATTTAACTGAAATCCCAAACTCAGTTCTGACCCAGTTGTAAGTAATCCTAAATCAATCTCAACCTAGCTTTTTTGTTTTTTTCAGTTTGTCTTTATTTTTTTAAATTTATTTTAAAAATAAAAGGAGGAAAACATTAACAGACAGACATTTTACAACATATCAAAAGAACAGTACAGACAATACAGAGTTACAAACAAAGTGGTAGGGAATTAACAATGGTTGTTTTATTACATATTGATATCTTCCTTTCTTTTTTTTTTTTTTTTTTTTTTCTTTGTGGTACCAGGGATTGAACTCTCGACCTTGTGCTTGCCAGGCAGGCTCTTATGCCACTGAGCTGTATCCCTAGCCCCCCACATATTGATATCTTTCAACCTAGCTTTTGATTTCGCCCTAGCTGCATTCCTAAACCTATTTGTAAGTGAAACAAAAATCCTATTCTTTATCATAATATCAATCCCAGAATAAACCTTTGCCTCAGTTATAGCTGTAATTCTAAGCCTAATACCAACCTAACTCTAATACCAACTTCAAATCTGACCTTACCCTCATCCATAATTTCAGCTAACCCCAAACTTGACCTCAGATCCAGGCTTCACTGCAACTCTAACATTAGCCTAAGTCCAGAACTCAGTTAACCCCGCCCTGCGCTTCATTTTAATGGAACCATGGCTATAATCCTTTCCTTTCCATTTCCCTCTGCTCAGTCCCCCTAGTGTTCCCTTCTTCCCACCACTGAGCACCCAGGCTTCCTTCTCATGAGTGACTCTAGTAACCCATAGAGTCACCAAGTCCTTTTTTTGGACCTTTCTAGGCTGAGTCAGGATGGCTGGCCATCTCTACTTAGGCCCCAGCAACACCAATTGAATCAAATCCCTATGTTTTCCAGGCCTCTGTTTCCTCATCTGTAAAATAGGGATGATGATTCCTGCTCTCCAGAGGGTGCAGGACAATCCCATAAACCTTAAAATAAATACGGAAATAAGGGTATTCACTGTGTACCTCTCGTGGGCCCCAAGGCATCCTGTTGTTGAAGTTCGGGGAGAGGGGTTTGAAATACAGAAACACATGGGCTCCTAGAACTTCCTAATTCTTCTGTCTTATTTTTCTCAGAAGGGCGAGTCCTGGCAGCATCCTCCAGGCCCACAACTCTTTCTGAGATTCTTTTCCCTCTGCCCTTCATGAGCCCCATGTCAGGGGTTGAGGGAGGGCCCTTGACTCCTTTGAGGGCGTCAAGCAGTTGGATAGGGCCCCTCCTAACCTGCCTCCTGCGGGCAGTCCTGGAGCCTAGGGGAGGCCCAAGTCTGTTCTGTACCCCTGGGGCAAATAACAAGGGCTGCCTTCTACTTTCTCCTTCTGCTGGCTGGGACCCTCCGCACAGCCCAGCTCTAGCCTGCCCAGAACTGCGCTGGTTTCCTCACTCCAATGACCTTAGTCACCCAGACAGTCAGTCCAGGTTATAAGGGTCTATATTAACCCTTCAAGCCCTGGTCGCTCTTCCTGGGCATCGAAGCTGGTACCAAATGACCCCTCAAAGAAGCACACAGAGACTCTTTACAGAGGCAACCCCCTCCCTTCCCACCTGTACACCCTCACTCAGGCACACATGCACATAGTCCTCCTGGACATCCCCTCACCAGGACAGTTCCCTCAATTCCCCATCCATTCCTTCATGCCCTCCACACACCCTGGTCCTTCTTCTCTCAGGTCTCAGCAAACTGTTTTAACTCTGTGTGTGCAGTTAGGGCCTGGGTCCCCCATAACACCTCTGGCTCTTGAGGCTGCCCCCAGCTGGCATGGGTGGAAGCACAGCTGCAGGGAAGACCCTGCTCCTATACACGCTTCTTCCCTCCTCCTTTTAACTCTGAGGCCCTGCTCCCTTTGAAGGGCCAGAGGCCTGGAGGGGAAGGCGGGCTGAGCATTCCTGGATCCCTTTCATCTGCTGGGCCTGCCCTCCAGCCCAGGTGCCAGCATGACAGAAAGGTCCACTTCCCTGCTGCACTTTTCTCAGGCTTCCACCTGCAGGGATCCCCCTGGAGGCTCAGGAACTGGGAGAGTATGTGGAGCCCAGTGTCCTGGGCCAATGTTAACCCTTCCAGGCCTGTTCAGCCTTCCTCCCCCAGCCCGGCTTGTCCTTCCTTTTCCCACTTCCCCCAGGGAAGGAGACAGCAAATGAGTGGTGAGAGGAGCTCCCTGGACGCTGTAAAATGGGGCAACTGTTGTCACCCCAGGATGGGGCCAGGAGGAAGTGGATGTTTAACAGGTGCCTAATTACAAGTCCCCCTGGTCACTCTGTGCTACTCTCAGGACAGGGAAGAGCTTGGGTGAGGGCTGGGTAATGCCTGGGTAGGCCATCCTGTCACCCCGCTAATTAGGGTTACTGGGGCTCCTCCCCAAGGCGGGGACCAGGCCCCCTCCCTCCCATAGAAATAACGCCGGCTGCTCCCCAGCTGGGCACTCACTGCACCTTCCTGCCACCCCAGGCAGTGTCTGGGCCCTCAGCTCCCCCTCCCTCCACCTGCCCCTTCCACCCACCACCACCGGCCCACAGGAACCCAGCCCAGTTGGAGGTGACACCGAGCCAGAGATATGCGAGTCCGAGGAACATTCCATCTTCTGCTTGTGTGCCTGAGCCCAGGTATGGGGCCGGGCAGTGGGCAGGGCAAGGGGCAGCCGGGGCTCACGGCGTGCGTGCCCACCCTCACTCCACTGCCACCCTGGTTTGGACGCTGCCAAAGGGACCTCTGCCCAGGATAGCCAGTCTCCTGGAAGTTTGGGGCAGGATCTTCCTGGTGTCTGAGAGCCTGTGGGGCTCACACCTGTGTGCAGGTGCCCTGCGTGCTGTGCCCATGCCGGGACCCGGAGGACAGGGCTTGCTGGAAGTGGGGTAGGAGTCAGGTGAGCAGCAGGTCTGGGTGGGGGCTGGGGAGGAGCCTGGGAAGGATCAGTTTCCATCAAGACAGTCTGATTGTGGGAGGGGCTGCTTTTCAAGGCCAGAGTTCCGGGCCGGGGCAGAGGAATTGACAGTCCTGAGAGGCTAAGCCCAGGTGGGCCATTTCCATCCTGAAAGGTGACAGCTCAGGCTTGAGACCTCCAGTGTGGGTCCCTGCGCTGTGAGAATTCCCCTTCCAGGATGAGGCCAGAGGAAGGGGACAGAAGGCAACTCCCAGTGCCTCCTCACCTCTCTGGGGTACTCCTGAAGGGCAGGACTCAGTTTTGGATACTGTGGCACCCTGCCCAGGCCAGGCAAGTCCCAGCAAGGGCCATTCTGTTGTGTATCACGGAAATAGCTCTCTGCTGCTCCTGGGGTCTGGATTGGGGATGAAGGGGTGTGAGGAAGGAGTGTGGGGAGGGGACTGTGTCAGCCTGTGCGCTATGTGTGGCTGAGGGTATCCGGCAGGATGCCTGTTACACTCTTTGCGTCTTGTGAGAATAGAGCTGGCAGAGCTCACCCAGGGCGCCTGGCTATACTCTGCGGAGCTGGGACATGGCCATGTGCTGTGTGGACACATGCCACTGCACAGCTTTTTCTTTGTCTTCCTTTCCCGGCTCTTACCTCCTTATCTGGAAGCTGCCTGAAAATTCAAAGAGGATTTACAATTATTGAGGGGACATCCCCCTAGACAGTGCCAGCTCCGGTGGTTTTGTGCAGAGACAATGGCCACTGTCTTCCTTGGAGAGCACCATGTGACCCCCTATTCTCAGCTCTCTTCCACAGTGGCTTTATTCCTTTCTCCAGCCTCCCTCTTCCCTCTTGCTCCTTGATTTAGGAAAGCACCTCCTCAGTGTCTCAGCGTGAGGAAGCATGGTGACACAATAGGAACAACTTCCTAAGAAGAGGGAGGAGGTGCAAAAGGCTGAACCCCTGGGAGGAGGCTGAGAAAGCTTCTGAGGATGAGAAGATGGGGTGAGGCTGGGACAATTGAAGAAAGGCACTCAGTGCAGGGTGGAGGCATAGCCTGTCCCTCCTCCTCAAGCCCCTTTCTCTGAATCCTCCCGCTCCTGCCTGCCTGGCCTCCGCGGTGTGTGGGAGGAATCCTCCCTGCTGCCGGCTGTTCCAGTGGCTCCGCCGCAGGGTGGGGCCTTTGCTCTCACCTGAGTTCTGGCTCATCCTTGGCCTCCCTTGTACTGCACTGGATCTGGCAGATAGCATTAGGATCCTTATCTCAGGAATGAGCTGGTATTCTCTTGGCCTGGGGCTGGAGGAGGCTTCACCAGGTCCCGTTAGCACCTCTGCGGCTGCCAGCAGCCAGCCGGCTGGATCCGGGCCTCTACAGTCTAGCTGAGTTAGGGCATGGCTGATGGCCCAAGCAGGGTCCCAAAGGGCAAGTTCAAGGACCCCTGGGGAGCTGGAAGTGCCCTTGTTTGCCTCTCAGGAGCCAGGCTACACCTGGCAGGTAGGGCATCTGCAGATATGTCTGGTCTTGAATGAACAAACATGAAACCATAAGAGCGTGAAGTGGGTGTGTCTCTGGGTTCACACGTCCTGCGTTTGTCTGCAAATGTGTATCTGTGTTGATATAGACTGTCAGTGTCTGTGTGTGTAAGGAGGACTGCACAGGAATGTATCTGCATTTTGAAGGCTTAAAAGGGTATGTCTATGTGTTGATTTGTCTTGCCTATGATCCTGAAATTGTGTGAGATGCTCTTGAGGTGTGCAAGTGGTCCTGAGTCAAAGAAGTAAGAAATAGCATTATTGCTGAGACTTGGGGTTGGGACTCCACAGGTCATGCTGACTTGAAAAGTCTGGGGCCGGGGATATAGCTCAAAAGCACAGCACCTGCCTGGCAAGCACAAGGTCATGAGTTCAATTTCTGGTACCATAAAAAAAAAGGTCTGGAGATGGAAAGCTAGCCAGCTGGCTGAGGGGCCCGAGGAGGGATTGTTGCTAGAGACCTGAGGCAGGGTGCTGAGTACTCAGGGTGGGTCCCTGGGCACATCCCCCTCTTATCCCCCTCTAGGTCTAACCGGTTTGTTTGGGCTGGTGCTTGCCTGGGGCTTTGGGATGGGGAGGGAGAGGAGCTCAATCCTGAGCTTCTGGCTCCTGGCTCCTAACCCTGGTTGCTTGCCTCTGACTCAGTGGCAGGAGGGGCCCCACTGTAGAAGCAGCTGTACCTGAGCCACAAGGGGAAGGACACAGTCTGCAACAGCACATGTCATCATGCCAGGCTTCTTCCGCAGATGCACGCAGCCATGGTCCCAGGCACACATCATCACTCACTATCACACCTGAGCACGGGCAGGATCCAGGCCATAGCTGCCCACTGTCATGCAAGGGCACACACTGTCACTTAGAGCACTTACACAGTCAGCACACATTGTCACATGCCATCTGGAGGTCCACAGCCACAGACGCACACAGTCATACCCAGATGCACATGGACAGACACATCCAGTCTATTGCTTCTCATGCTGGAAACTGACCCCAGAAATCCTTGTATCTATTCTTCTGCTTCTGGCCATGAGCACCTCACTTGGCCCAGGCAGGCCTGGGCACAGCCCAGACAGGTGATTTTTAATCAGCCAGCTTCTTCCATCGGAGCATTTAATACCTCTGGGTATTCAACATGCCTACACACAAACCCAAATACAGACGTATAACAGATCACCCACACTGTCACATAAATATATAAGCAGATATCCCACACAGTCATGTGCATGAATATCCTTGGAGCTACAAGTGCTTATAAGAATACGATGTACATAGGGGTGTACAATGTATATATACACCGAACCATGTATGCATACATGCAAACATAACAGCTATGTGTATACAAACAATATTCAGAGGCACACCCACACACTCACAGAATATATACATGACCCTGTGAACATGCAAGACACTCCCACACGAATAAACAAGCAACACAAGTGTGCACAGACATGCCCGTAACTATTCTCACACACACACATGCACACACACACATACACGCACATGCAAGCAGCTCCTCCTCCCTGTGGAAGCCCCACTGAGCCCTGGATGACAACGGAAAGAGAATGGTAGAAGGAGAGGCTGAAGCTGACTACTGAACCTCTGGCCTGCTCCCCTCACCCCACCTGCTTTGCCTTCCCCAGCACTGCTGTCTGCTGTACGGATCAATGGGGATGGCCAGGAAGTCCTGTACCTGGCGGAAGGTGATAATGTGAGGCTGGGCTGCCCCTACATCTTGGACCCTGAGGACTATGGTCCCAATGGGCTGGACATTGAGTGGATGCAGCTCAACGCAGACCCCACATCTAGAGAGAATGTGGTGAGTGCTGGCCACAGGGTTCTCGTTACTGTGTACTTCATTGGGCAGCCAACATCCTGTGAGGAAGAGGAAGGCAAGAAGTGAAACCAAGACCTTGAAATTCCCCCAGTGACTCTCAGGGAAATGGGATAATTGGGATGAGTCGTGCAGCTGGGAATCCAGCCAGCCATTCAGTCTACCTCCTCTTACCCCATTCCAATGGGAAGATCAAATACTGCTGCTGGCCACAAGTTCCTAGCCTCACGTGCTGCTTTCCAAAGTGCTTGATCTTATCTGATTTCACCCATTCTGTAAGAAATCACTGGATCATACATAAAAAAAAACACAGTCTCAGAGAAGTGAAGTGAATTGCCCAAAGCAGCCAAGCCACATGGCCTCCTTGGTTCTGCCTTTCTCACCACTTGTTTTCCTCTTCTTCAGTTTCTTAGTTACCAGGACAAGAGGATCAACCATGGCAACCTCCCCCACTTGCAGCAGAGGGTCCGCTTTGCAGCTGCAGACCCCAGCCAGTATGATGCCTCTATCAACCTCATGAACCTACAGGTATCCGATACAGCCACCTACGAGTGCCGGGTGAAGAAGACCACCATGGCCACCCGGAAGGTCATTGTCACTGTCCAAGGTATGACCAGATTACTCCTGCTCCCCTTCTCCAAGCTTTGGGGCCAAGGGCAGCCTAGCCACTGTGAACTGCCACTGCCTCTGCCTCTCGAGGGGGTCCCAGCTCACAATCACCTGCCTCCCTGCAGCACGCCCTGCAGTACCCATGTGCTGGAGTGAAGGCCACATGACAAAGGGCAACGATGTGGTGCTGAAGTGCTTTGCCAACGGGGGCTCCCAGCCACTCTCCTACAAGTGGGCCAAGATCAGTGGGCACATCCACCCCTACCGAGCAGGGTCCTACCACTCCCAGCACAGCTATCACTCTGAGCTCTCCTACCATGAGTCCTTCCACGGCACCATAAACCAAGGTAAGGGGCCTGGTGGGGGCAGCATGCAGAGGACTGTGGGACCTGGTGGGGTTTCCCTGGTTTATCGGTGGCACCAACCTCAACTTGGAAGAGCTGGAGGACTCTTCCTCTGGGCCTGTCCCAGCAGCTCCTGTTGAGGGGAGAAGAGAAGGCAGAATTGGGGAGTCAGCCAAAAGCAGTGTGGTAATCTGGAAAGAGTTCAATTTGAGATGGAGCTGGGCTTGTTCCTGGCTGAGACACTGACTAGCTAGCTGCAATCCTCAGGCCAGCGGCTTACCTCTCTGTGCCTTGATTTCTTGACATCTGAGGGAATCCAACCATCTGCCTCTCAGGGACTTGTGAGGGCTAAATGGAATGAGGTGCCTGATGCTCCTAGCACAGAGCAAAGGGACCTCAGAGTTCCCCTGATCCAACCCTGTTCTTACTTTACCAGTAAGGAGGCTCAGAGAGGGAACGTATTTCCCTATGGTCACAGAGAATGAATGGTGTTGCTGACTTATTCTGGGGGGGTGGCCCTTCCCTGCTGCTGGTTCTCAGCATGGGGGAGGGGTCTCAGCTGAGGGTGAGAATCTGTGTGTGTGTATCCCATCCCCCACCCCACAGGGGCTGAGGCTGAGGTGGGTGCTTGCAGAGACCAAGTCTTTCTCTCATTATACCTGATGCTCTTTCAATTTCAGGCCTGAGCAACGGGGACCTGGTGTTGAAGGACATCTCTAAGGCAGACAATGGGCTGTACCAGTGTACAGTGGCCAATCACGTAGGCTACAGTGTCTGCGTGGTGGAGGTGAAGGTGTCAGGTAGGTGCCCTGGTCCTGAGGCTCCCGGGCTGGGAGGGCTGGAGAAGAGGTACCTGGGCTCTGCCTTCCAGCTGGAAGCTCTGGGAGAAGCAGCCGACATGCAGCGTTCACGTGCATCTCCCACACCTTCCCCTCTGCCTGTCCCAGAACCCGAGACCCCCTGGGTTCCTATGCCTCTTTCCCACAGACCCGTGCCGTGGCACCTCCTGGTCAATCGGGTACTTGCCAGGGGGTGAGATGTCTGACTGTCTCCACCTCTCTCCACAGACTCCAAGCGCGTGGGCATGATCATCGGCGCCGTGCTGGGCTCTTTGCTCATGCTAGCCTGCATGGCCTTGGGCATCTGGGGGCTCGTCGTCTGCTGCTGCGGGGGCCCCGGGTCTGGCGGCGCCCGCGGTGCCTTTGGCTACGGCAACGGCGGCGGGGTCGGCGGCGGGGCCTGCGGCGACTTGGCTAGCGAGATCAGGTAAAACCTGATGCATGCTGCTCGCTGCTGCGCGGCAGGGGGCCGGCCCTGCCCTCCTCCCCCTGGCTGCCACCGGCCGGCTGGGACCCCCACCCCAATCCTGCCTGCCATCGCCACGGAGTGCTGGGACCTCAGCATGACGACCTGCCACTTGCCGCATGGCTTTTCTTCCCTCTGCCCGTCTCCACCTCCGCTCCCCTGCCCTCTATCCCCTCCAGTCTTCGAACCCCTCTGTCTGTCGGTCTGTCTGTCTTCCTTCCTAGACTGTAAGCTCCTGGAGGGCAGGGCCTTTGTTTTTTTCCCACCCACATTTCCCTTGTATTGCGCCGGTGAGAACTTTGACCTGCTATTTAAGAAGTTAATAATAAGAATAGTGCCAATAACTTATATTAGAAACTAGAAATAAAAACAGAACAAGACTAGGAGTGCTAATGATTGCAATGCCTTGGGGATAAGATGGAGACGTGAGGGGCAGGAAGTGAGGGGAGACAGCGAGCAACGCCCAAGGTCAGGGTTAGCGAAGGAAAAAAGGAAGAAGGGAAGGAAAGCAGCCTCGATACCCTACGGCTTCCTCCCTGCAGAGGCGGCATTTCTGCCAAAGCTCAGGAAGGGTGGAGGGCGCCGGGATGGGGCTGCCGGCGGCGCGCGGCCCAAACACGCTTGGACAAACCGCGCCTGGAGGACGGGATCGGTGACACCCCCGTCCTCCGCGGTCACTGTAGGGTCGCCGTCCAGGAAGGTGCAGAGAGATGTGTAGGTCGCAGCCGAGGGAACGAGATGAGGGCAGGTAGAGGAGGGAGGCGCGGGAGACAGGTTGCCACGAGCCCCCAGCTCTGCCCAGGCCTTCCCACGCCGCGCCGCGGAGGAGCCGCTCACCCGCCCGCCTGTTGTTTTCCACAGAGAGGACGCCTTGGCGCCCGGGTGCAAGGCCAGCGGGCGCGGCAGCCGCGTCACCCAGCTCCTGGGGTACCCGACACAGAACGTCAGCCGCTCCCTGCGCCGCAAGTACGCGCCCCCGCCCTGCGGCGGCCCGGAGGACGTGGCCCTGGAGCCCCGCGCCGCCGCCTGCGAAGCGGGCCCCTCCCCGGTCTACGTCCAGGTCAAGAGCGCCGCGCCGGCCGAGGGCGCCGAGGGGCTGCAGCAGTGCAAAGACGGGCTCTTGGTGTGAGCGCGCGCGCCGGGCTGCGCCCCGGCAGGGACAGAGCGCGGGGCTCTCCGCCCGCAGCCGGGGACGCGTTCGGGCCTGTGCGCACCTCGCTCTCTCCCCGCAGGCTGCCTGGCAGCTGGGGGTCGGGGAGGTTGGCTGAGGGATTTCTTTAGGGGAAAAGAGTAGGGAAGCACAGCCTCCTCCCCCAAAGCGGGAGGGGGCCGGGAGGGACGGAGGAAGGCAGTCCTGAGCCCTCCTGCACCCCCAGGCTCCAACGCTCGGTGCGAGAGTGGGAGGAGAAGCTTAGTCCGTATGAGAGAGCGGCCCAGGCGCAGGCCGGGCGTCCCCAGTCAAAGCGGAGGGTCCCGGGCCAGGTGGGTGGGGGTCTGGACTAAATTGTTCGGTGTGTTAGATCTGAGCTCCAGGCAACAGTGTTAGCACAATAAAGAAGCTTTAAGACTTGAGCCTCAGGTGGTTTGTCTTTTGTTCCACAAAGGGTTGGGAGGGGGCCTGGCTCTGGGTTGAAGTTGTTCCCTCCCTCCCCTGCTAGCTCTCTCCTCTTCTCTTTTTTATAGGGAAAGGCAGAGCGCGAAGGAGCCATCTAATCCTCCTTCACAATACAGATGGGGAAACTGAGGCTCACGGCTGGACTTTAAGTCCAGAACCCTACCTTTCCTTTTCATTCTAGAATGTCAGAAGAGAAAGCAGGAAACTGCCAGAGCTGAGCACCCTCAGTATCCTCCTCCCTCCTCGCATCTACCTAATGCTCACTTCTTTCTCTCTCCCAGATATGTGCTTCTCTGAAACTGCCAGAAAGGGGTCCAGAGTCATACTTTGATGGGCAGAGAGACCATGTAACCTATGACAGACCTGTAACCTAGCTCTCCTTTTGATAGGAAAAAGATTTTTATTGCGCACCCTTTAAATGTGAAGTGCTATTAGATATTTTACTCTATTTATCCCTTACTTTTAGTCCTGCGAGGTTGTCCATTATCCCCGTTATGGAAATGAGGCTCAGGAGGATTAGTTAGGTATTTCCAGCAAAGCAGCAAAGGTAGTACTTCAGGATCTGGTCTAGGAATATTTGACTCCAGGATATCAGGCTGTTTCCCTGATACTTGAATTCCGGACAAAGGATATTCCAACCTCTTCAGCTCACCACCTCTCAAAGCTGGTCGTTATTTAACAGAATGTTTCTTTTATAGAACTCGTATAGCTTTTATCCCTTGGTCTAAGTTCTACTCTTAGCGAGTCCGGAGCATCATACTTCTAATTCAGCTGCATCTAGAGTCAAGTATTTGTCCTCTATATACTGGACAGCGGTAACAGGCACACAACTAACTAGTTTATGTCTGGTGCAGAGGTAGAGATCTTCAGAAATGTGTACTACTTGAAGGCCACCTAGCTCTACCTGCCCTTCTCCAGCCACCTGCTTGTTTGAGAGCCCAGACTCTTCCTTCTTACACTGTCTCTCTTTGAAGAGAAGCTGGTCCACCTAATTCTTTCTGCTTCTACTCTAGGGCCACATGAAGTGACATATGCATGGGCCTCAGAGCATCTGCGTTTAGGAAGCCTTGAAACCCGGCCTGGTAACTGGAACGAGGAAGCCTCTGAGTTGGCTTGGGTTCTTGCACAGGGGTAATGGCCTTGGCGGTCTGCCCTTACAGAGCCAGGGAGGAAAATAAGAGATACTGATGAGAGCAAGGGAACTAGGGACAGTTGAACTGCAGGCAGGGAGGTGGGGGCACTTAGAGGATGGGCAAAGGTATAGAGGGAAAGAAATTACATAGGGAGAGGAGCAGACAATGCCAAGAACCATCTGCCATTTTGCTTGGCCACATTTATGAGCACCTCTCACATGATTTATTCACAGGTAGCTCTTCAGCAGGATACTGTGCCTGGCACACACTTTTGCCCTAAGGAAGGGGATGGACTGGGTGGACTTGGGGAGGGTGCTCCCAGTTGGAGGAGCCTCCAGCTCAGTCTGTTGTAAGGTGGTGAGGGCCAGAGGCAGCCAGCTGGCTTTTCTGTTCTGAGAACAGGGAGCCATGGTTGCCTTAGCCTTCATTTGAGAAGAGGGGTGGTGGTGAGGGGACATTCGCCTTTCTCAAGAAAAGCCCATTAAAAACCAGCAAGAGAGATTTCAGAGAGACTCTGGAAACAGCTTCCTATTAGGGTGACTCAACCAGGAAGGCAGTTTGAGTCTCCTAAACCCTAGGTGGAGATTGCAGCCCGTTCTGTGCTCAGTGTCCCAGAGCAAGAGGGTGGGGAAGTTCTGCGCCAGTGATTTTGCTGCAGGAGCACTTTAGTCTGTTTTGTTCATTTCTCCCACATGAAGCCTTGTTCACTGCTGGAGGACAGCACTTGTGATGATACGTGTTGAAGAGCAGCTTTGGGGAGGGGGAGAGTGACGGTCAGGGAAGCCCCAATTCACAGCATTTCTGTAAATATTGCTGCTGTGGCTGGTTTTAAGCCATTGATGTGATGCTATATTGGTGTGGAAAAGTGTTTAGCAGTTCACCATTGTGTAGCATTCCCACAATTCAGATACAACAGAAGTTAATAACCTCGAGGGTTTCAATGGTAGAGAACTGTAGTAAAATAACCAACAAGTGAGCAGTGTCCAGCACATTTTACCTTTGTTTTCATTGTAATTTAATTTGTTTAATTGTAAGCTTATGAAATTCACCTTTGAACAATGGCTCCACTGAAGGGCTGATTTGCAAAATGTAAGTGGGTCAGGTTACCAAGTGTGTTATTTAACTTTGCATAACTATAACAACATACCTGAGATAATGGACTTCAAAAGAGGAAAGGTTTATTTTGGCTTATGGTTTCAGAGGTTTCAGTCTTTGATTGCTTGGCTCAGGGCCGGGGATGGAGCTCAGCGGTACAAGGGCCTGCCTGGCAAACGTAAGGTCCTGAGTTCGATTGCCAGTACCAAAAAAAAAAAAAAAAGGAAAGAAAGAAAATCTGATTGCTTGGCTCAGTTGCCTTTGGGCCTGTGACCATTCAGCACATCTGGCAAAAAGCACAGGGCTGAGATCTCTCTTCAGGGCAGCAGAAAGCAGAAAAATACAGAGGGGGGTGAGGATTCCAACATCACCTTCTAGGACACACCCCCAGTGACCTAACTTCTACTAATCCCCCCTCTTAAAGGTCTCACCACCTCCCAGTGGTTTGGTGGGCTAAGAACCAAGCTTCCAACCCATGGACCTTTGTGGCACACTTACCCCAGGTAACGAGAAGCCTGGGCACATGTGAAGAGTGAGAGTGGAAATGTCCACTTTTGGAGGCTGAGACAGGAAGATCCCAAGTTCAAGCTCAGGTGGGGCAACTTAGCAGGACTTTGTCTCAAATAAATAAATGAATAAATAAATAAATAAACAGGATTTAGAATGTAGCTTAGGACAAAGACCCTGGGTTTAACCCTTAGTACACACACACACACACACACACAAACACACACACACACACACACACACACGGAGAGGGAGAAAAAGGAGGGGAGAGAAAGACAGAGAGGATTTCAAGACAGTCTTGATATCTGTTTTTTCATAGTGAAACAGCACAAAGTGAGTTGTCTCCATTCTCCTTCTTACTTTCGTTAGCATCTTGCACTTCTCTTCAGCCTTACCAGGACTCAACTCTAGTTCCTCTGGCCACGGAAAACATTATTTAGATAATTTACAGTTCCTTAGAAACTAAGGCCACTTTTTTTTTGGTCTTTTTGAGACAGGGTCTCAATTTGCAGTTCAGGCTGGCCCTGAGCTCACTTTGTAGCCCAAGCTGGTCTCCAACTCACAACAATCCTCCTGCCTCAGCCTCCCAAGTGCTGGGATCACAGGGGTGCGCCACCACACCTGGCTCCAAGGCCACTCTTTTTTTTTTGTTTTTTGTTTTTTTTCTGGTACCAGGAATCGAACTCACAACCTTGCGCTTGCCAGGCAGGTGCTGTGCCACTGAGCTAAATCCCCAGCCCCCAAGGCCACTCTTGACAGTCATCAGAAACCTAACTTGGCATCCACAGGATTTTCATGAATTTGCTTAATGGGGCGACCAGCTTTGGGAAATCTATTCTAGAGATACCTCTGAGTCCTTACTGATACACATACTTGTCAGATTCTCCTCCCCTGGTTTTAGGATTTTATCCCAAACGCTCAAGCCCATGGGCTGGAGGGAATCTCAGTGCACCATCAAGTAGCCCTCTTAGTGTAACTACTGTCATGCATACTGCCTGTTATGTATCAATTACTTTAGGCCCAAACTGTGGGGAAGGGTTGATTTTGTTTTCTGACTCACTGGGAGCAGGGGATTTTTGGGAATTACCCAATCCTTGTCCTTCTAAAATTAGAAAGCTACTCCACTCTTGTGGGCTTAGGTTGTGGAGCTAGAGCACTGGATCTGAACTTGAGTCCCATCCCCTAAGCTTTCTGGAAGCCTCTTCTTGCCTTGCTTCCCCAATTTGGTGGGACCCTTGCAAACCCTGTGCTGGAGTTTCCACTATTCATCCATCAGCCCAGCTAGAGTAATCCTTTCACCCCAGGTGTGGAAACAAAACCAGTTCCACTCAGTCCCGTTGCACTTACATAGGAAGAATGTGTTGACAGGACAGGGAGGTGGACACAGTGGCTGCCCTGGGAAATCTGGAGGAGCTTGAAGGCTGCTGACAGGGAGTGCACAAGACAGCCTTCCCCAGGCCTTTGTGGCCATTGCCCTCAGCATCTTCCTGGGATGCATTTTAGAAGGACAGGCAGGAAAGGACAGTGAGCAGGAGGGAAGATCCTGGAGCTCTTTGACCAAGACAGGAAACTGAGCAGAGAAGGGGGCAAAACTGCTGAGCTCATTTTCATGGAGGCACAGCAAGATGATGGTGGGTTCTGTATGCATTTTTTGGGGGGTGGGGAGAGAAAGGAAAGAGGAAGAACGATTGTAATAAGTTTGTGTGATTAGCCATGTTCACTTATGCAAAGGAAGCCTCTGTTTTAGAATCAGACAGACCTGGATTCATAGTTATTTCATAAACTCCCCAAACCTTAGTTTCTTTATCCATAAACTAGAATAATGGGATTATTGTATGTGACACAGCCTGGTATATAATAGGGGCTCAGCAAACAACTCATCTCCAAACCTCCACATCCCTAATACACACAGTCTGCCAAACAATGTATACACACAGGCAAAGAAACACTTGTATAAATATTTTAATACTAAATTTATTGAGACATCATGCAATTAATACAAGTTATCTTTTTTTTTTGAGACAAAGTCTTACTATGTAGTCCAGGCTGGCCTTGAACTCACTATATAGCCTAGACTGGCCTCGAACTCATGGTGATCCTCCTGCCTCAGCCTCCCAAGTGCTGGGATTACAGGCATGTGCCACCATGCCTGGCCACAAGTTACCTTGGAACTCTACAAGTACAAGAAGTGCTCATAGTGGTGGCTACCTGTTGAAAAGGCACCATACCATTTTTTTTTCCTGAAGCATATGTGCATTTTTTTCTTTTTGGCAGATTGTATAATTCCATCTTCCATAGGACGGCAGGCCTGGAGGGACAGCTGTAACCACACAGGTGGCCCACAGGAAATAGGATAGGGTGAGAAGAATGGAGCCTTGGGATTGAACTTGGAGACAGCTCACCACTTGGGTGAAAGGACGAGGAGCCCAGGAAGCAGCGAGTGGCACGGTAGGAGTAGCAGGGCTGGCCTATGAGGCCTGGAGTTCCCGTGCAAGTGTTAATCCTGGCAACAATCCTCCTTAGTAACAGTGATACTAATAATAACAGGAAGCACCTGAAACACAAGCTCCACAGGGTCCTGTGGGAATCCTTGGGGCTGCCCCAACCCTGGGCCAGGGTGTGTCCTCCTTGCTGTGTCCCATCCACCTGTGTTCAGCTCCTAGCACTCAGGCTATCGCTGCTGCCCTCTGGGTCAGTACCTACCCTGTATCATCTCCCAGGGGGGTGATCGCTCTGGAATGGTCTCTGCACAGCTTCTCCAAGGTCAAGGAGGGACCTAGCAGGGTACCCAGATTTTCTTCAACCTTTTTGGAGAATGAACTCAGTTTTGGAACTGGGTTCCTTCAGCCTCCTCCGGGCCCCACACCCTGCCTGTCTCTGGTCTGGACACTTTCCCCCTCTTTGTGCCCGCAGACACACCATGGCCTGCCTCTTTCCCCTTCTCCTGACTTGTGGAACTTTCATCTCCAAACACTGGCACTCAGGCCCCAAAAGCCTGCGTCAGCCCTACCTCCATCAGCCGAGGCAGTTTTCCAGGCCTCTAATGCATCTTCTTCCTTCCTTATTCTTTCTCTTGACTGCCTCCACAGACGCTAACCCCAGCCCCATCATCCAGTCTCTGCTGTCTCCTGGACACGGGGAAAGGGTTTTTATTCACTGTCTCTGCTCCTCTTGGGAGTAGCCTCTTATTCTCTTGTCTCCATCACCCCGGGCTTCCCCATGAGGGTAGGGGCCAGTTCTCCTCCTTTGTCAACACCTACTCCTTTGAGACCTCAGTATGGGTAAAAACTAGAGCAATGAATAAAGCTTGCACTTGGGGTGAAGAAAACAGGAGCTAATGTGTGTGATAACTTAAGGGAGATGGAGCAAGAAAAGCCATACATGTCCTCCCAAACCTCTCTCAAAATCCCCTCCCAGAGGCCAGTGGACGGATGAGCAGAGTCAGGCAGGATGTGGGAAACAGCCTCCCCGGTGCTCTGAGCCTTCCAGGGCAGGGCAAGGGGCCATATCTGCAGGCTAGATCGTGGTGTCCCAGTCCCTCTGAGGAGCAGACTCTGTCAGAGTTCTTCCCTGTCCGTACAGCATGCGGGCTTCGCATTTGTGGCTTGTTAAGCCTTGAGGAAGAACCATGTCTGTGATCACTGCTATTAAAAAAGTTGAGCAACAGATCCTTGGTCGGGCGCCCAAGCTACTATTATAACATTGTTCCTGTGGGGGAAATCTGATTCTTTCCTTTCAATAAACATCAACCTTTCCAGGAATGGAGCAAATGGAGTCTGAGAAAGTGAGGAGTGGAGATGGGGTTAATCTCCCCCTCCCTCCCCTCCTGTCCTCCCGAAGTCTGTATGTCAGTCTCACCCAGATTTATGTGCCCAGGCCAGATCTCCCTGACAGTCCACACTTGCTCTCTGCTTAGAGATTTAGCAGACAGCTCAAGCTTGTGCATGGCTGAGACACCTCCTTGGGTGATCAGCCCTGAAATCTACCCCACTGTTGGCCCCCTCAGTTGATGGCGACTCTGGCCTTCAATTCTTTTCTTTCTTTCCCGGCTCCCGACCTCAGCTGCCATCCCATTGGTCAGGGAGTCCTGCTCTTCTGCCTTCAGAGCAGCTCAGGAGCCCAGCTCCTCTTGTCACCACACAGCTCCCAGCCACCCTCACCTTTGGCTTGGATCCCAGCTGTGGTGCCCCAGCTCACCTCCCTGCTTCCTCCCTTCTCACCCACAGCTTAGTCTCAACAGAGAAGCCAGAGTGATAATTATTCTTGTGCTCAACCCCTGACACTGCCTCCCAAAGCCAATGTCCTTACTCCGGCTCTTGGGCTTTCCCTGTCACTTCTCCAGCTTGATGTTTCGCTCCTCACTCCCTGGCTCTGTCCACACCAGTCACACTGGCTCCTAACTGTTTCTTCAGCACCTTGGGCCTTTGCCCAGAGTAGTTCTTCAGATTTCTCAATGGCTAAGTCCTCATCTTCTTCAAATCTTTACTCAACTGTCTTCTCAGTGAATTCTCTTGGGGCCCCCTTATCTCATATTGCAGTGACCTTCTGCTTGCATCAGTCTCCCTCCTTATCCCTCTTTATTCTTTAATCTGCAGCACTTCTTCCCTTATAATAATAGTCTATGTAATTCTATGTAATTTATGTGTTGTGATTGTTGTTAATTGACTCATCTGTCTTCCACACCTCCATCAGCTCCTCAAGGAGGAAACGTGAAGCAAGGATCTTTGATTCATTCACTAATGTATTAAAGATCCTAAAAATGACTATGAATTGGTGTATGCCTATAATCTCAGCACTCAGGAGACACTCTTGAGCTGGGAAGATCTGGAGTTTGAGTCCAGTCAGAGCTACACAGTGAGACTGTATCAAAAACGAAAACCAACCACCAACCAAACCAACCAACCAACCAATCAGGAATGTAGTGGGTGCACATATATTGTTTCAAAGAAAAAAAAAGGGGTGGGAAGATGGACCTCCTGAAGTAGAAGTTAACTCCCAGGCCCAAGGCCCCCAAGAAAGTGAGAAGTTGGTGGGGAACAGCCCATCTGCTAGTAGATAATGTTGTTTCTAAGAAGATGCTGAGAAGGTTGTCTGAATCCAGTCTGTCGATTATGCTGCCTGGAAGGGGAAGATTCAACAACAGAACCTCCCAATTCAGACTCGGTTTCCTCGGTGGAGGGGACATTGGAACAATGCTCATGTATTGCCCACCCGCACTCTCATCTCTTCACTAACCATTCAGTTAATGAGTATGCTTTGGAGATGCCCTCACTGTGTGAGCAGTAGCACTGGGATATTAAACCAGATCCTTCCAGGAGCTACCAATCTCTCAAGGGAGACTATTAAGTTTAATTGGAAAAATTAAAGAATGAGGCACATGATTGTTGATCCAGCTTCCAGCAAAGCTCAGAGAGTTGATGCCATGAGATCACCTGAGGGAAGGCTGCTGTAAACAGCAGAGCCTGGGGTTGGGCCTTGCATCGTTTGCTTGAAGAGCAAAATGGAGCGTATGCCAGGCTCAAATGTGTGGGGAGAGGCTGGATAAAGGGAGAGAGTGCATAAACATGTCAACTTTAGGGGACTGAAAAAAGGCCAGCCTGTCTGGACTGGGGAGTAAATGGGGCTGCTTCAGACCTGTGAGGGCTTAGATTTGGGGTGCAGGAATAAGTACGTACCCTGGGATTCTCATAAACAAGTGGTCCATGCTCCAGACCCAGGGCCCTGACTTCTGCTGCTGACTGCCCACTGAAGCTTCATCTCTTCATCACCCCAGCTTCCTCTCCACCTCCCCCTCCAGGCAGGGCTAGATCATTCCTCTTCTCTTTGGTGTACAGGACCTGGTAACTCAGCCTGCCAACAAGGCTGGCTCTGACACATGAGGCACGGAGGCTTGCTGGCTTCTGAGGCAAGGTGACAACTTGGGAATGGGACATTTGTGTGTCCTCCAAACTGGTGGTTGGACAACCTGGTGGCAGGTTGTGATGAGGGGGTGGGACATTCCCTGGACAGTGATAACCAGATGGACACAGCTTTAAAGAATAGGGTACAGCAGAGCACAATATAGTATCCTCTTCTTCTGCAGGTTTAGAAACATCCCAGATTCCTCCTGTCCAGAATCTCTGCCTTCCCTTCTTTTAGGTGATTCCGTGCATCTCAGAAGGATATGGGACATTTCTAACCCAGAGTGGATGAGTAGGAAGACATGGTCCGTTTTAGCCGTGCACCTGCTCTGCGGCTGTGAGGCCCTGTAGGCAGACACGTGACATGCAGGGCCCTTCTCACCATGCAGTAGGAGCTCATCAAACTCTTCTTTCCCTAACCTTCTGACCTGACGCAGTTCCTTCTGATGTCTTCCCCACAAAAGTGTTACCCCAGAGCCTCTCACCAGCCTCTGAAGGACAATTGTGGTACCTAGCAAACCAGCTCCTCTGCAGTGAGTGACACACTGCCCTTCGTGTCTGACCATGTCTGCCAATGAGATCACTGTCCTCACTGTGTGGAGAGACTTTCTGCCTGTGCCGAGATGCTCCACGTGAGACCTGGAATGCTGCAGAAGTGGGCATGAGTGGGCTGGATTCAGAGAGGGTTGGGGTCAAGGACGGCTTTTCATGGCTCTGGAAGCCAGTACCTGCATGTCCCGCTATGTAAACCTTAGGTTCTGAGTGTTCCAGAGCTTTCTGAGAACAGGAAAGTGGGATTCAAACTAGGTGTGAAGAGCTGACTAGGACTCTGTGGGTCCAGACCAGTTTGGGCTGATGGTGTGTATGATGTTTTCCTCAGTCAAAGATGGGTGGAAGCCCCTCTGTCCTCAGGTTCACCATGGGTCTGCAATATAAAAACCTCCCTGATTACAGGCATATCCCTGCTGTCCTGCGTAGGAGTGGAGTCAGGGCAGAGGAGGGCTCTTTCTTCCTCAAGTCGGCTTACATTTAAATTATTAGGCTGAATCATATGAAATGACCTGTATGTTACCCATTTTGAAACTCACAAGAATGATGACAGTTTTCATTTGACTTAACACAAGATATTGCTGGGCCTCTCAATGTTTGTTCCTTTTCAAGCCCCTGTTTTCTGATAATTAAGGCCGAGTGAGCTCTTGATTTCACTCTGCAGCATGCTTTTTCCTTTTGTCTTTCCATTTGGAGTGAGTGGTGTTTTTATGTGCCGCGTTACTAAGGTCAGACATCTCCTGAGCGGCTTTAATCCGCCTTCAGCTGAGGCTGCCCAGCCCCAACTAGCCTAGCTCCCTTATCTTTATTGGATCTTTATTGGATCCACCCACTCCTTTCCCTCCTGTCTCTCCATCTTGATTCCAGTCTGCGAGGATTGCTGCAATCACTCCGTGTTCCTGTTTCCTGTCTCCGCTTTGCACCATTCCCCACACACTGCCCGAGTGGACTTCTATAAAATGCAAGAATGATCATGTCACTTCCCTTTCTCAAGCCCTTCAGTGGCCTCCTTTACATTTATAATTAAAATTTAAATCTTACCATGTCCAACCAGAGTCGGCCTGCCCTGACCTCTGCTGCAGGCTCCCTCTTGTTCTTACTCTCTGGCCATGAGAACTGCCCTTCAGGTTCACACACACTGAACTCCTTCCAGAGGGCTTGCGCTTGCTGTTCCTCAGCATGCAGGTCTCTGCTTTCCACAGCTGGAATGTCCCTCCCTCCGGGGGGCCTTTTGAGTGGCCTTGTGCTTTGCTCCCTTCTTTTTCTTGCTTACAATTCTCAGTTATCTTTTTCTACAGCTATTATTAGCACAGTTTTACTTCAGCGTTTGTGTTTATCAGTTCAAATGTCTGTCTCTACTTACTAGACAGCAAGCTTCCCAGTGTGCAGAGTTGCATCTGCCTTGTTTGTTGCCGTGTTCCCAATGTCCTTGGTACATCGTAGGTGCTCTGATGGTGTGCCCAGAGAAGGGACACTAAGGGCAGACAGAAAGCAGGGTCTGTGGTCTCAGGTTAGACTTCAGATTCCCTCTGCTGTGGTCCCTCTGAGTTCCAGCAGCCGTGAGGGGTTTGCTCTTAGCATGGGGGAGGTCTCAGGTTCAAGAGCTCATGGGAATTATGACAGAAGAAAGTCCAGGAGGAACAGGGTCTTCCTTCAGCCTGACCCTTAGTATTTGCAATCACAAACAAAATGAACAAAGTGTTACATGAAATTTTTTTCCTTCTAAATGAGATGAGAGGCCAGGTCTATATTCTGAGGTTTCTAGACTTGGCAGTGAATAGGAGAAGCTAGTCCCTCCCTCCAGGCCTGAGGGCGGTCCCATCCCTTCTCATCCACAGCTCTATCCACTGCTGTGAGAGGCCTTCTGTCTACACATGTGGATACCTGGGCTTCATTCGCATCCACCTCCAAGGCTACCCACAGACCTAGGGGCACACATATAGGTGGTTTGGCCCACCTTTGGCAAGGCGAAGCCAGGAAAAGCCCCAGTATTCCCATCTGGGTGTGGAATTCCAGGATCCTGGTTTCTCAGAGTACGGCCCTCAAGGCAAGGCGGTGCTCCAGCTTCCTGTGGCGCTTTTTCCATGGGAGAGAGCCGGAGCGGTCAGGGCAGCAGCTTCTTGCCTTGGTGTTAGGGTGATGCTATCTGTGCGTATCCTTTTAGGCACAGCTTCCTGAAGACTAAACCCTGTATTTGTCACTGCCTGGACTTGGCGGAGGCTCTCGGTGGTAACTCTGGCCTTTGGTGGAGAATTTCCTTGTTGGTGAGCATGTGGATGATGATGAGAACCCCACCCTCTCCTGACCGCCCAGGCCTCAGGACACCAGCTAAAGCAGGAGGAGTCTCAGTCTCTTCCCTGTACTTCTTGTCTTTTGTCCTGGAGTCCTTAGGTCTGTGTCAGTTCTTCTGCCACTGGTGTCTCACCTTCTCATGCGGACACATCCCTGCTTGGGAATGTGCTTGGTGCTTAGGAGGAATCCAAGGCCCTGGAGGTGTGTACTGGAATTTGTTAGGAATTTTCTGAGAATTCCTTATTGTTATCAACAAGGGCAGGGAGTATCCAGAGTATTCCTGAGACGGGAAGAGAAGACGGACAGACAACCAGTGGACTGCGGCAGGTTCCCTGGGCCTGGTAAACAGGACCACAGTGAGTGTGCTAGAGCTCTGAGCTCCTGCAGTAAATCTGGCTGAAGTTGGGCATATGGCAAGTGGACTGGCCAGTGAAGAGAAGGCAGAGCAGAAATCTCATTTTCTCTCCAGCTAGGAGGTAGTCACTTTACCTGACTCTGGAAGATTCCTGAAAGGTCGGAGTAGCACCAGCCAAGGGTGTAGCAGCGTGGACTGGCAGGCAAGAATGAGTGTGCTGGCCTCTCAACCCAGGCATCCCAGACATAAGCACTGCCCATGGAGAGTGGCTCCAGCCTCAGCATGTGTTTGCGACTGTTTTCCCTTTCCTGTACCACCTGGAGGGGAAGCTGAAGACAACCCACCAGCCTGTGAAGCTTCCATGTCTTAGAAACACAGGCCAACCAATCGCTTTTTCTCTGGGAAGACCTGCTCTAGAAACTCCCGTGCCATACGCGCTTCAGTTCCCCCCACCTGAAGCTTTGTTCCCCACCATGGCCTCTGACCTTTGCCATTTCCTATGGGGATCCGATTGGCCCTCACTATGGACAGAGGTCTCACAGGCCAGCAGATGCTCAAACTGGGGACTGAATTCCTATTTACTCACTGGCATCATTTACTGACAAGGACATGGTGAGCCATTCGAGGGCAGGGACGGTAATGCTACTATTTAGTCATCTCTGCGTCTCTAATTGTGCCGACACTCAGCAGGTGCTGTGTAAATGCTTACTGGAAGGAAGAGATGGATGAATTTCCTGTTCCACAGATTCCGCCTCAAACTTTTTTGATACTTAATTTTATTAAGCCAAGCATTGCTTTTCGTAAGATATCATACCACTCTATTCCATCCCCCAAAGGAAAAGTCCTTGGCTTCAGCAACGCTGATCATGCTCCATTGATTGGGAACTGAACTTCAGCGAGGAACCAGGGAACAGAAAGAGAACAGAATTATTCCCTGGAGGCCCCAGGGGCTATTTCCCCAAGGTCCCTGACATTGTCCTTTCTGATAACTGTCTAGCCAGTGTTTGCTGTGGGTTTCTGAGCTACCCATAACTTTCTAATAAATTCCATACTTGGTTTAGTTAAGATCACACTTGGTTTCTGTTGTTAGTGCCCAGAGAATCTTGACCAATATGATTATTTTCCTGTTATTCTTAAATATTCCAAAGAACATAAATTTTAAAATTGCTATCTGTGTTATATTCATTGGTTTGATTAATGTGCTTGCATGTGTGTGTGCGCGCGCATGTGTGTGTGTATGTGCGTGTGTGTATGTGTGTTCCCAGTGGTGATAGTACTACTTCCCATTAGTCTCTTCTTCTTTCTGGTTCTGACACTTTCCCCAAGAACATTCAGAGAAAAACAACAAAAGAAGGAACTTAGGATAAGTCTTCAGAGAAAGCATGCCTTGTTTCTGATACCCCTAACACAATCTTTTCATTGGCCCCCTTTTTTTTCCCTTTGAGGTACTGGGGACCGAACCCAGGGACTTCACATGGAGCTACATCCCCATTCCATTTTACTCTTTACTTTGAGACAAGGTCTCACTAAGTAACTGGTCTCTCTTGCCCCGAAGTTTATCCATTTGTTCTTTCTTTAATTTATAATTCATTTTTAATGTTGGAAGAAGCTTATGGATTGTCTAGGGCAGGTATGGCAAGCAGGCTTCATCCTGGCAGCCACCTTTAATTGATTTGTAGAGGCAGCTTGAGTGTTGCATCCAGATTCAGTGGGAAAATTATGTCATAATAAATTAGTGTATTGTGGCCCTGAAAATCAGAAGTCTGGATACATGTGCAGCATATTTGTCATTCCTAATGCAAAAACCCTCTAGTCTGTGATTTCATTCTGAGATGGTTTCTGCTTATTCACATTCACTGGAAGAGCTTGTTGCATGTGGGGATTTCTTCATGTGTTAGAAAGTTTTTCCCTGGTAGTATGGTGCAGAGTGAGGGGCTGGGTTTATTTAGGTAAACTGAAGCTAATTCTGACTTTGCCTCTGACTAATGATGTCATTCTAAGGGAAGGACAATCTCTTTTCAACTGCTAAGTAAAAAAAAACCTTCAACTGAGTAACCACAAAGTCTCCTTCAAGATTTAATATCCTATTATTTGAATGAGTCAATATCTGACTCTTAGGGCCATGGTCCATTGGCCCCAGTTACACAGTCTGGGCTTACGTGATAGCCCTTCAAATAGTTGAGGACTCACGCCTCTCTGAGTGTTTTGTTCCAGGCTAAACACGACTAGTCTCTTTACTCATTTCTCATAGGATAAAGCTTCCATTTTTTTTCCACCATTCTGGTTCTTCTCTTCTGGATACTCAAGTTTTCCAGTATCTCCCTGAAAGTGTAACTCCCAAAACCGGACCCTGGCTAGTAGTACAGTGCGATGAACCCCACATACACGGCCTGTCCCTGCAGCACCTAGCGCAAGGGAAGGCAGCCACTGCAACATCTCAAGATCTGAGGATAGTTCTATTTTCTAGCTTGCTACGCCCTTCCTTCAGGGTGCCTGCAGCACAGATGCAGAAAGCTGTGGAGTCAGTCTGGAAGGAAGCAATCAGTAAGTAACCCAGGAGATCAGTAAGAGAACAGGTGAGACTTCTTCATAAACACAGAGGGAAGATTTGCCAGAGATGCCGTTAATGTGAATGGCAGTTTTCTTTCTCTCCTCCGTCTCCTCCTCCTTCTCCTCCTCTGTTACCTCTCCCCCTTCTTCTTTTTAAAGCACGTCTTGGTAATGCCCCTCCTCATTCTTGGCATTATCGTGTCATGTGGCGCCTTTGTCTTAGTAGTGCTTGCGTTTGTCCTTCACATAGAAGAACAAGGACAAAGGCCGTTTCTAAAATAAATTAAAATGAATTGGAAGGGGGCTCTGGTCTGACTATGAGCTGAGTGGAAACAATGTGAATGTCATTTCGGGTGGAGTCTGGCAGCTGGACTGACGGGGTTGGAAAGCTCTGTGCTAACCAAACCCCAAGGCAAAAGGGCTCTGAAGACGGCAGGTTTCTTTTGTGATGCGGCCCCAGGCCCTCTTTCTGTGCCTTTCCCATTTCCCTCTCTTTTGGACTAAACACCAACAGTGATCTTAATGTCCATTTTCTGGTCTTTCTCTCTCTGAAAGTGTGACTCCCAGAACAGGACTCCAGCTAGTTCTGCAGTGTGACTAAACCCACATGCTCAGCCTGTCCTGCCAGCACCTAGCACAGCTGTTCAAATGTCACCTCTTCACTCCTCACCCAAGGCGGACCCCTTCTTTCCAACCCATTGTTCCTTAGTCCTTTACTCTGCTTTATCTTTCTTAACAGAAACTATCACCATCTAACACATGGTTATTCACTGATTGAAATGATCTAGAACACATACTCCATGAGGGCAAGGCTTTGCTTTGTGCCTGATTCCTCAGTGCCTCAATGTGTACCCAGCATATGCTGAGCCCTTGATTTATATTTGTCATGCTGCAACTTTTAAAGCATAAATCTCAGTGCTTATTAGCTCAGAAATTGATCTCACAAAAGCACTTCATATTTCAGTGGAAGGTTAATAGTTCTACTAGTTGACAAGTGAATAGCTGGGGATGGGATGATTTATTTGAGCAGTGTGATTGTTCAAAGAGTACAACTTTAGCCGGGCGTGGTGGCGCATGCCTGTAATCCCAGCGCTCAGGAGGCTGAGGCAGGAGGATCGTTGCTAGTTTGAGACCAGCCTGGGCTACAAAGTGAGTTCAAGGCCAGCCTGAACTGCATAGCAAGACTCTGTCTCAAAAAGACAAAAAAAAAAAAAGGAGTATAACTCATCACAAAACCCCCATCCATGCAAGGTCACTAAGAGTCACCTTGTGCAGGAAGAACTATGGGTCCCACAACCTTTCTGATTTGAGGTAAAGCCCTGGAGATCAAGGGAAGAAAAGTGGGCAGTGGTATTTCTCTGCAGAAATCATTATGACTTATTGCCATATCTTTTTTTTCTCACATTATTTTTAAGGAGCTGCCAGGTTTGCATGAGTCATTGACCAGGCATGAGGAATGTCTCTAGATGACAGGTGAGGGCAGCACCTGCTGCAGGCTGCATGCTGGCTTGTGTATGCAACAGGTAGGCTTGGGAGAAGGTGATAGGAGAGAAATGGGTGGAGGAAAGGGCTGAAGATTAAGCAGGTGACCAACAGGGGACCTCTGACCAAGCCAGGAAGGGAAAAATCCAGGACCAATCAAATGGAGGAGTGGAGATGTGAATCTGGAAACCAGTTGTGTTGATCATTCACACAAAAAGAAGTGACTTCCTGAGCCCCTGTGGGGAGGGAGAAGGTCCTAGTACAGGACTGACATGCCATGGGGAGAGCCTAAAGCCACCATGGGCAAATACCCAAAACCTACCCTTGTTTCTTCAAAGCTTCCTCCCTTTCTATTATCAAGACTTGAGTGAGTCCCTAGAATAAAATCCAGTTTCATTTTAGGGGGAATAACTTTGAGCTTTATTAACTACTAATCCTTGAATGTGAATTTAGCTCATTAAGTTTTTCCAGTGGCAATAAATAGTCCAGAGCTTTTCCAGATGGAGTCACTCAGTGGCAGACTGTATTTTCCAGATGTGGCTACAATAACATTTTCCATGCCGTGTGTCAAAGTGATATTGACAATCCTCCCTTGAGCAGCAAGATCTTTGTTTTTCCCCTTGAATTTTGGTGGACCTTCGGCACTTGCATCTGAAAGTCAATGTGGGAGCTTCTAAAATGCCTCAGTATCCCTCCCCTCCCTAATTTTCCTCCTTTTCCTTTTTAAGTCTCAAGGAGAAGACTTCTGAGCGCAGTTGCTTTTCTCAGTGTTGCACAAGAACTTCCTGTTGGTTAATTCAGTGTCTTTTTTCCTGGCCACTGTGCTGGAGAATAAAGAACCTCCCAAGATCCTATAGGACATGCGAGGGTCAATGGAAATGGTGAAGACTTCTAGCCATTGGATGTCTCTCATTCTGACCATGGATGCAGATCATCATTGGTTATCTATAGCTGCAATTTGCCTTAGAGGGGCTATGAACTCATATGACCTGAGTGTTTTTCAGGCCAGAAAGAGAAACCTTTGTCTCTTATCTCTCACCTACACCTGTTGTGGACATTTGTTATGATAATACCTTGATCATCTGAAGCTGGGGATGCAGGGGGTGATGCAGTTTTCTTGCTAGTGCTTGTGTCCAATGTCATTTGGAGTCCGGGATGCAGGCTAGAGGCAATCTTTTGGTGCAGTTGGGCAATACTTTGTGTATAATGGTGGGGAGTGAATGCCTTGGACAATCAATAGCCCTGTGATCCTGGAGAGCTTTCAGTGTTCTTGAGAGAACATTTTGTTAGGCTCATCTGGCCCAGCAAAGAGCAAAGTGCACAAAGAGGAGAGGCATGGAAGTTTATGCCAGTGCTTTTTGTTGTTTTCTTTTCTTTTCTTTTTCCCGGTACTGGGAATTGAACTCATGACCTTGTCCTTGCCAGGCAGGCTCTGTGCCGCTGAGCTAAATCCCCAGCCCCTATGCCAGTGCTTTTTGTCCTTCTCATGTGACAGCTGTCCAGCATGTTCCTTGGAGATGGAACAGGAGTCTCCTGGAGGATATGAGGACTTTGATGGTTTTATGGACCAGCTATGTCCCAGGTCATCATGTTCCTGGACAGGGAGGCTCCTCAAGATCCAGGCATCAGCTTATCTTGCCCCTCATCCTACACAAGGGGGTTCTCTGTCTCTGGAGCCACTTCGTCAGTATGGTCGTTCTTCTTTTTCCCTGGTAGGAAGATCACAAATGAGGTTATCCTTTCAACATTGAAAGTTATCCTTTCAGTGTTTGGAGCTTTGACATACTTGACTTGGCCTCAGGCCTCTGAAACTTGTTTTCTGATACAAGGTCACCTTGGACAAAGGTACATCTCTCCTCATCCTCCAAAATCTTGGAAGAGGAGATTCTTTAAGAACAGAAAGTTCTTCCTAAGGTCTAACCTTGTTCTGCACCTGTGCATACATCGAGATGCAAAAGGCATAGCAAGTTAGGGCTGTGATACACCTTGTTAGATGACCCAAAGAGATATAGCAGGGCTGAGGCAGCCTTTGCACTCCTTGTGTGGAGCATTTTCACTGTCCCAAGTGGCTGGGTCCAAGCTGCCTTTTTCTGAACTCTGTGAACATTGGGCTAAGTGAAAGAAGCCAGTCATAAAGGATTGTGCTATTTTGTATAGAAACAGAGAGTAGCTTGTGGCTGTGAGAGGAACGGGAGAATTGGGAGTGGTGACTATGAGGTTACAGGGTTTCTTTCTGGAGTAAAGGGAAGTGTTCTAAAATTGGTTGTGGTGATGGATGCACTACTCTCTGGACATACTGAAAATCACCGGACTGCGCCCTTTAAATACAATATGTGAATTATAACTCAATAAAGCTGCTCTTTTTCTAGCTTCTGTTTCTTACCACAAATCCTGGGGGATCTTGGGAGTGAAGAGCCAGGGTCAGACTCTCTCTAACAGACAGGACTTCTAGGTGAGCACAGCGGCTTTCCCTGAGCTTCCTATCCTCAGGGAAGAGTGAACAGGAAGAAGTGCATCCCACTCCCCTCCCCATCTCCTTGCATACTTAGTGGCTGGGTCAAGACTCCACCTTCTAGGACACACCCGCCAAGATGAGGTCTCAGTGTGTCCTCCTGCTGACCCTGCAACCAGCAAACTCACCCTGCCTGGCAAGGAAACAGCCACAAAGCTGGAGATAGAGTATCCTGGAGCAAGGACAGATGAGGGTGCTAAGCTGGATGTGGAGCTCAGAGCCTTCTCTGATCTCTGAGTATTCCCTTCCCCCCTGTTCTCAAGAAAGTGCCATTACAGCCCCTGGCCAGGGAGCCATTTCCTAGGAACTGCAGGCAAGAAGGGGTTGGGATTCACTTGGCAGATGTTTACGCATACCAGCTATGTTCCAGGAACTGTTGTGCTCTTTGAACAACTAGGCATGCTCTAGTGATGCAGCTTTGCCTTTGAAAGGGCTCAGAATTAAGAGTAAGGGGATAGGTATAATTAGTTAAGGGGATAAGTATAATTAGTTCTGTGACTGGGGCACACAATGGAGGTTAAAGAAAGGGCATTAGCCAAGTGTTGTAGCACATGCGTGCAATTCCAGAATCCCAGCACTCTCAGAGGCTGAGGCAGGAGGATCACAAATTTGAGCGCAGCCTGGGCAACTTAGTGATTTAGTGAGACCCTGCCTCAAAATAAAAAGGGCCAGAGATATACCTTAGAGTGAAGGCCCTGGGTTTAATCCTCAGTACTGAAAAAAAAAAAAAAAGGATATTAGCCTGCCTAAAGATGAGGCTTACGGGAAGGTTAGGGCAAGCTCCCTGGGGCATACTAGTGTGGAAGGTTGAATAGGGGACAGCCAAATAGGCAAGGGGAGGTGGGTGGCAAATTGTGGAAGTATGTTTTAAGCAGGGGGAATAGAGTAAAAAGGCCTGAAGATGCATGTAAGACAGTGGCTCATTTGGAGAACTGCAAAAGAAATGCCAACTAGTTCACTTTGGTTGGAGAACAAAATATGAATCGGAGGACCAAGAGCTGCAGCAGGAGAGGTGAAGGGCAGGTTGCCTGGAGCCTAAGTAGAAAGAGGTTCGACCCCACCTCCTCCCAGCACACCCACATCCTCCACCCATCTCCTGAACCCGCAGGACTCCTACCTGAGCAGGGGCCACCATACCACATGGAGAAGATGCCCACCAGCAATAGGAACAACGAGATTGGCACCACCACCAGTAGCACATCTTTGTAGGAGGTCTTCCCTGGTGCTGGACATGAGGGGTGGGGTAAGAGGTGGGTTTTATGCTTCATAATCCCTCAGCCACTGACCACCGGCCCTCGGCATACCTGCTTCACGATGGCAGCTCTCCCAGGGGGTGACTGTGGCCAAGTCCCAGCTGACAGGGTTGGAGACAATGCAGGAATAGGCCGCATCCTTGTCTCTCAGTCCCAGAGAGAGACTCAGTACCTGTCGGTCTGTGAAGAGGCTGTGTGTTCCAACACCAAAGTCCATCATTCCCTCCCGTCGCCAGCTATAGGTTATATCACTGACGTTGGGGGCCCAGCAGGACAAGAAGACCTGGCAGGTGTTGGGAGGCTGAGCATCCCTTGCTACAGCGATGAAGACTTGAACTGTGGGCCTGGGTACGGCATCTGTGCAGGAATAGGAGAGCAGGTGTTCTAAGACCTTGTTTGATTTTCCACTGCTCTCAGGATTGATGAGTGCTAGCCTTCTGTTTGAAGCCCTTCATGAAATGATTCATGTCAGCCTCTCTAGCTGTACTTTCTGCTCATCTCCCTGCCCACCCTAATAAACTGCCAGGGCCCCCAAACATACTATGCTGTTTTGTAGCTTTCATGCTTCTACATGTCTTGTATGTGCAGATGTTTGCTTTTCTTTGCTGCCTTCATAGAAAACTCCTGTGTATCCTTCAAGGCCCATCTTGGACACATCATTTAATGCTTTGACTATAAAGCCTTCCCTGATTTCTAGGCATGGTCCTCTGTGCTACACGCACACTGTCTATCTCTTTTCGTAGCACTTCTCTTACCATGTGTCAGTCAGTCAGCAAGAGGTGACAAGTATTTATTAAGACAGGCAAGAAAACAAACACGTTCCTGGACTTTTCCAGCTTACAAGGGATTGTGAACAACTAAGAAAATAATTTGAAGGGTGCAAAAGGCAGTGAAGGGGAGCCCACCTGTAGGGGCTCTGGTTTGTTATCCAGATAACCTTTGCTGTCTAGCACTGGCAAATAGGTCCTTGATACCCGGGCCATTGAACAAATTGGTGTCCTGGTGTCCTAACCTGTGGCTTCCTGTTCCTAAAGAGATTGATGAGTAAATCTCTGTGCTGACGCGGCCAGTGGGAGAGCATTCTGGCCACAACGGGAGGGCTCGGTCTCTGACAGCATTCCAAAGTCAAGCAGAATAAAACCTCATTAGTGTCAGCTCAGTCTGGTGAGATTTGTGATATGGAAAAAAAAAGAAATGATTTGCTGGGCACACTAATAGTATAAACAAAGATTACAGGGGGGATATTTACACCACTTAAGAGGACAAGCTGCTTCCAAACACGAGCAGGCACAGTAGAAACACCCATTGACATTTCTAGTAACTGATCCGCTAATTCAAATCAGTCTTATCTATTGTCAAAGCAGAGCTCCTAAGGACGGCTGCTTGGCAGCTTCCTGCAATTAGTTCTAATCATGCTATGTATTTGGAAGCAATAAAACAGCAATTTCCTTAAAATCTGTAATTCAGATGCTGAGAACAAGGCATTTTAGAGCTTAGTGGTGTGGGTGCTGCATGTATTATCACATTCAATGTCCTCATTTCACACGTGTGGCAGCTGAGACTCAGAACGGGACAAGGCTCTGGGCTGCGTGCATGGTTGCACCAGGTTGTTCACTGCACAAGGGCATTGGGCCAAGAGGCCTGGAGGCCACTAAGACCCAACCAATATTCTGCTTGTTAAGAGCTGTACCCTGGCTCTGGGCTTCCGAGAGCCACAGGGTTCCCTCTAATTGCACATCTGCACCCTTAATGGCCACCAGGGGCATCCAGGTAGCTGTTTCTTGGGGTCCCATATACTTCTGCAGTTTGCTCCTGGCCTTTCTCCCTCTCTGCTTTCCTCCTCTCAGCTGCTATCCCTACTTTTCATTCTTCAGTTAGAGCATTCCCTCCTTACTCTAAGGTTTTACTGAAGCAGAGGTTTGTGGTCACTCACATCTCTGTCCCAAACCCTTGGTAAATGATTGAAGCTGAAAAGCTAATCTTTCTTGACCAGCAAAAATGTGTGCAGCAGCAGGAGGAGGAGTTGTTGGGGAAAGAAGGCCCATCCTGTCCCCAAGTAATTCAGCTGTTCCAGCTGAGGTGACAGCAGCTGTGTGAACGATCCCATCAGAGCTCCCTGGGACCAGAAGTTCCACCCAGAGTTGTTTTTAGCCCTGAAGTTTTGAGGTGGTTTGCTTTGCAATGATGAATGACTAAGAAAGCAATGACTAAGAGACCGCTTTTAAGACATGTAGGGCTGGGAGTGTAGATCAGCAGAAGAGCAAGGCTGGAGTCAATCTCCAATACTAAAAATCAATCAGTCAATCAATCAATCAGCAAGCAAATAAATAAACAAATGGCTGAAACAAACGATACTTTTGTAGTCTAATTTGAATTTAATTTGTAAATGCAACACTTTTTCTAATATGTAACACTTTTTTCTTCCTTTTCAGTAGTGGATAAAATAGTGCCGTGTCTTATAATCTCTGATGATATCTTAGAATTGCTAGGCAGGCCAGGCTCTGTTTTCAGGCCCTGAAAAGATGCATTTTCATAAGTACCACATTTCGCCTTGTTGGCGTTACGCATGGTAATACTGTGATGCTCACTTAACAAATGAGAAAAATGAAGGTCAGGAGGGCTAAGTGTTGTGTCCAAGGCCACTGGGCCAGGAAAATATCCAGCTGGAGTTCAGACAAGGACAGCAGAATGGCAAAGCCCAGCTGTCCCAGGTAGGATCTCACAAGGCAGTATCTGGGGGAATTTTCTTAGCTGTGACTAAAGCAGCAGCTGTTCCCGGAGTTAGACACATGGTCTGAGACCGGAGGTTTTGGAACCCAGCTCTCCTAGCTGCTGTGGCCCAGGCTGCCAGCCTGGTGCCTTACTAGAGGAGCGGCAGTAGCCAAGGTCATGTGCACTCACCATACACCTTGAGCTGCAGGGTCTGGGTCAAGGTCTGGCCACCGGTGTCCACTATGAGCACGGAGAAGTTGCCACTGTCGCCAGCCTGCAGGGGCCCGAGCTCCAGGCTAAGGTTGCTGTGCAGCTGGGCTCTGCCTAGGAAGCGGGAGTGGTATAGCATCTCGAGGGAGCCCCGAAAAGATGTGGCCAGGAGCTCCTCCGAAGGCCAGAGAGATCGCCAGATGGCCTCGCGGACTTGGAAACCACGGGGCTGCTCTGCTGCCAGCAGCACAGAGTCCCCCACCTTGCTCAGCACTTGGGCTCCAGTAACCGCGATGGCAAGTAGTGCTGGAAGGACAGAGACTGGTTACTGCCAGCTCACGCTCCTCATCCCGACACTGCACACAGCCTGAGGGGCCACATTAGCGGCCTCCATCCGTACTTCCTCCCCTGAAGTGAGAGTGTACCATGCCGGGGCTAAGGACAAAATCAGGAAGAGAACTCAGTCACTGTATTCGTGAAGCTCACAGAGGAAGCCGGGCACTCACACAAACAAGTAAAATAAATTATATTAAGTGCCCTGCTGGGAAAAACGGGGTGTTCCGGCAGAACACAGGTAGGATGAAGGAGGAACCCAATCAGCCTTGAGGGACACAGAGAGGAAATGGTTAAGCTGAGACCCAAAGGAGGAGTGGGAATCAATCAGACTCTGCAGGAGGGCTGCCTGGAGCAGGGACCAGACGGGGAAGTGGTCTAGGAAAGGGAACAGGGAGTACAAAGGCTGGAGGGAGAGGCCTGGGCATGGGGAACAGAAAGTGTTCTCTGCAGGAGGTGTAGGAAATGACACTGCACAGCTGGTGGGGACCAGAGCATGCCAGGCCCTGAGAGCAGCATCGGAGCTCCGCTTTTCTCAGAGTAAAACTACTTCTCGGGCAGATTTTCAGCAAGAGGGCAACATGATTAGATTTATAGTTAGGAAGACCATGCCAGCAGAGGCGTGGAGAGGGCACTGGAGGAAAGGAAAGACCTAGGCTGGTCATATTACCTCAGGCAGAGGTGATGGCGGCTTGAACTGAGACAGAGCTGGGAGAATGCGAAGTGGAGGAGACCGGAGTCATGAGATTAAGATGGTGCGATAAATCAGTAAGGTTTGGCAATGGATTCGATCTGGGCAGGGAAGGAGGAAGAGAAGCTGGGGCTCTGCCCCTGACCCCCAGATGCTCGGGATCCACTGAGTGCCAGTGGATCTGGAACAGGATAAGAAACAGACAAGAGGCGGGGTGGTGAGATGGCCACAGGCTGAGTTTTGGGGGTACCATATCTGAGTTTGAGATGCGAGGGAGACACCTCTGTTTGAAACACATTCCTGCTCTTTCCCTAGCCCATTTCTGCTCACTCTGGAGGTGTCACTGCCCGCTCAGCGTTCCCACCCCTTCCTGCCGGTCACGCTCGCTCTCTGTGTTCCCACGGTGATGAGGGATCGGTGCTATGACTACCCCTGTCCTTTCATTATTATTGTCTGTTTGAGGCAGCGTCTGCCACCACTCCATGAGCTCTTCAAGGACAATTTCTTTTTCTTCTTTGTTCCTGCAGTGATCACCTTGTTTAGAAGCAGGCTATAGGAAAGCTCAGTAAATTGTACTGAATTTGCTGAAGTTGCACCTTGTACCTGGCACAGCAGTCGGTACTGGGACTCAGGGTCCATTAAGGGCAGATGTGCTAGGAGCTGGTTAGGGAAAGGTGTTCTGGGTGATGGCTCAGCAGGCCACAGTAACTTTAGTTCCTCATCCACCTTATTGCCCTTCCTGGTCCCAGTCCTCTCCATTCTGATTGGTGATGGCTTCAGTGTTAATGCAAAGTGGAGAGAGCACAGATGGAGAACTGCACTGGGTGTCAGTGGAGACCTGTGTTCTATCTTGTCCTGGCTCTGCCAAGCCAGCTATGTGACCTTAAGCACACCATCTCCCTTTCTAAGCTTCAGCGGTCTTGCCTGTAAAACCAGAGGGCTGCGCCAGATCAGTTGTATTGATCTTTTTTGACAAGAAGAGCTGTTTTAAAAAATTATTTAATATCTGGGGAGGTAGTTCAGTGGTACAGTATCTGCTTAGCATATATAAAAATGAACAAAAAATATCCATATGTCCGATGCCTAGAACAATATCCTTACATGTCCAATGATTTGAAAGATTTTATGAATCAAACACATTGAGGTATTTTTTGAGGGACGAGGTGTGATTGCTCACACACATTAAAAATGAAGAAATCAAGAGGGTTCTTGGGAGCCTTCAGGGTCAGGAACTCAGGAGAAGACACTGAACAAAGCAACCCCAAAGTCCCTATGAGTCTCCGATGTAAACAATGTCTTGGTTCCTGTCATACCCAATGACCCCCGTCCTTGACCCCGCAGCAGCTGACTCACATCATATCGGGTACTTGCTGATCAAGGAGGGGAACACAGGCACCAGAAGAGCGGGGGATTCCCCAGGGTTGAAGAGACCCCACATTTTAGCCATTCCAACATCACACCACTGTTAGGCACACTCAAGTCCAGTGGACCACACTTAACTTTCTCCCACTTCTCTTCCCTGCTTAATCCCCATCTCCCCTTGCACAGGGACCCCAGCTTTCCCACAGGCTGCTGAAAATACACTTCTCAGGTTGTAGGGAACCCTGTGTTGCCTTCCCCTCCCCTCCACTCTGCACAGACTGTATGTAGAATGTTCATGTGTTAACACTGCCAAATCCCCATGATCCACCTTTCTAAATCAACAGCACCGTTGGCTCAATTCTAACTGTCCTGGGCCACAAAACAGCTTGAGTCTCATAGACAAGGATGCTCCTAGTGCTGCTGCCTCCTCTCACTCAGGCCCCTGCTTCTCTCTGTATCTGCCTAGCTTCAAATGGTTCCCAAGAGCTTGCTTCATTCTTCTCTATCCTGCCTCAGCTCTTGGGTTCTCCCTTGACCTGGCTGAGGGGGCCCAAGGGAGCTGGGAAGGGGCTGGCCCCACTTACCTTCCCAGAGAAGCAAACGACACAGGGACCACATGGCCATCCTCCTCTGGAGAGACAGACAAACACCCTCCACAATCGAAGCCCAGAAGGTCCTAGATCCACAGGATGTCAGGAGGGAGCTATGGTCCTTCTGGAAAGTCCCACATTCAGAAGGAGGAATCTTGACTCAGAACAAGATGCCCTGAAAGTGAAAACATCCCAAGTAAAGTGGAAGTTGGCTGCAGGCCTGGCTGGGCTTTCAGGAGCAGATTCTTATAAGTCAACCTCTTTCCTGTGCGCATGGTTGCCTAATGCATGGTGACAAGTGCACCCACACAAGCCCACGTGCTCCTAGCAGCCTGCCACGGGGCCTCCCTGCATCTGATCCTGCACTTGGCTATCTTTGCTCTCCATTGTGGTCACAGAGAACCCTCAAAGCTGCAGTTCCTATCAAGTCACTTCTCTGCTTAAAATTCTTCCATGGCCTCCCACCACTCTCAGGATGAAGACTGAACTCTCGGTTTAGCACGCAACCTTCTTCTGCTTGCCCTGGCTTAGCATTCAGTGTTCTACTTTTCACCCCTGGCTCCTAGCGTCCACTCAGCTCTCTGACATCCTGGCCAGAACTGCTCTTTCCAGAACCACCCATTTTACACTTACACTCATGGTGCTTCTTCCACTAGCAGGCATGCTGTCCCGGTTGTTCTTACAGACTGGGAACAGCAATGTGATGCCCCAGGCCAGCCTTTGGGGTGGCTTCCCAACCATGGGCTGATGACAGCTAGAGTGAAAACACCCAAATCTGTGCCCATGTGCGTGTCCATCTTTCCCTCATCTCCACCAGCGTGCAGCTGGCACCAGTTTCCTGGTTTACACACCCTGTGCAGCTTGCAAGGTCTTGTCTTTATCTGAGGGCTCAGTACCTTAGAGATAGTTCCTGAATATCTGTGAAGTGAATGAATTCTAGACAAGGTTACTCAGCTTGCTTTGTGTCAGACTGGCACTCTTCATAGGAAGGATCTTCTTGCAACCTTCAGTAAGGCGCAGAAATTCAAAGGCTGAGTGAGGTCAGGTGCAGTTGCCCTGTTTCTCTTCTTGCTTGTGGTTACTTGGTTTCTTATGTCAGGAAGGCTTTTCAAGATGTTGTCCCTGAGGAATATTCCTGATTGTCCCAGGGTGGCTCGCTGTCTGCTCCTGTGTGGCCTCTGCCCTGTCACTCAAATTGGATCATACTTTGTTTTTTGTTTCTTTGAGACAGGGTCTCACTGTGCAGTTCAGGCTGGCCTTGAGCTCACTTTGTAGCCCAGGCTGGCCTTGAACTCACAATGATCTTCCTGCCTCAGCCTCCTGAGTGCTGGGATCACAGGCCTGTGCCACCATGCCTGGCTCTGGATCATACTTTGGATTGAAGCAGGAACTAGGCAGATACGATGTGGGATGGAGTTCCCGGCTCCATGTACTCCCAACTGAAATGTAGAGACAGACGTGCCAGGGAGGGTGAAGATCCACCATATACAGGCCCACTCTGCACCAATGGGCCACACAGGTAGTCACCGCCTTGGGAAGGACTGGGGAAAGGTCCCTGTGGAGCTGAGCTGGGGGTGGAATTTAAGCTACATCCTGAGGATGGGAAGAGAAAAAGAAGAAGGCCAAGGTTGTGGGTAGGTCCTGGGAATGAGGGCAGAGGGGAGTTTTCAGAACTCCCACAGCAGGGAGAGTCTGGTGTAGGTTCCAGGAACAAGGAGGGACAACAGGGAGGAAATCTTTAGGGCTTAAGTGGAAAGAATGGGTGGGAAAACTGGGATGTGATTACGCAGACTTTATGCATAAATCCTGGGTTACATTAAACTGGAGAGCAGGGCTCAGCCTTGTCACATACATGGGTTCTCAGGAATGCTGTAGATAGGGTGAGCCTAGGAATTGAGTTCTCACTAACACTTTGCTGCTCAGTTAGTGTGCCCAGGGAACACTCCAAGGAGCGCTGCTTGGAGGCAGGAGGCCTGCCCATCTTGAGCTGGGGACAACTTCCCTCTGGTGTGAGAACAGTGCAGGACCGGAAGAGAGAGGAAGAGAAGGTAGAAGCCTGGGGAATAGCTTGATGGGGCCTGAGCTAGGAAGGAAATATCTGGAGTTTGAAGAAAAGGACAGAGCAGGAGTCCTGGCATCACGTGGAGCTGCCTCTGCTGTAGCATTGAAAGGGCAAGGGAGGGGAATAATTTATGACTCTATTGTCAATTCTGTCATCCATTCATCAGGCATTTATTGAGCATCTACTTAGGTGCCAGGTACTGGGGACACAGAGATGAAAGGCTCAGCCCCTACCCTTAAGGAGTTGGAAGTTTGGAGGAGGAGAGGGAATGAGAAACCCAATAATTACAACCGATGTGGCAAGAACAATACCAGGAGTGTGCCCAAGGTGCCCGGGGAGCCAGAGGATGGAGACCCATCCCACCCTCCAAGCACCAGTGGTCCAAGTAGCTGGAGTGATTCTGGGTGTCAAGGCCTGGGACTGGGAGGGCTGAGGGGTGCAGGAGTAAAGGCAGCATGTCACCCAGATCCTGAGTTCCTTCGGAGGTGACAGTAGGCAGTCATTGTCCCTCTTAGCAGAATTGGTTGCCCGGAGTGGTCCCAAACACTCCCTCCACCCCGACCCCAAACCCCTCCCCCAGAGGGGGATTTTGCGGAAGCTGAGGGGCAGACAAGGAGGTTGTGTGAGGACTGGAAAGTATCCCACCTCCCCAAAAGGAAAAACTGGGGCCAGTGGTGTGACAGCTGGGGAAATCAGAGTAGATGGAGCAGGCGATGACTCTTCCCAGGTGCAGCGAAGGGTTAAGTCTGGCAGGCAGGTTCTCCCCACCACTGCTAATCACTGGTTCACACCACATTAATTACCCAGCCACAGGGGGGAGTGCGCTGGAGCAAATTAGCTGGTGAGTTCAAAGGGGCCACTCCCCGCATTTCTTAATTAAGAGAGCAGCTGGCAGCCGGTGCTGCTACTCCACCTCCCTGGGGCCTTTCTGGGAAGCCAGAGCAGAGTCGGGCGGAGTCTGCGCGTGCTGTGGCAGGCTAGCAGCTCCATCTTCCACGCGGAGCAGCCTGCATCCCACCATTAGCCCACCTCCACTGTGGGCTGCGGGAAGGTGGCGGGACAGGTGTTAACCATGGCCGACTCGCCTGCCCAAGTGCGACTATTAACCCTGAGCTACTGGGGCAGCGGTTCAGGCCGGGTGGAATTCAGGTGAGGGTGCCCGATTTGTGACTTCCATGTCCTGTGCTGGAGGGTAGAAAGGGGCCAGAGGGAGAGGTGGGGAAGGAAAAGAAGGTGGGGTGCTTGCAGAGTTGGGAGAGAGGGGAGCCAGGCAGGAAAGAAGGAGGCCAAGACAGAGCTGCCGCACAGTCTGCAAGAGACACATTGTGTAGGAGTTTGGGGAACCAAGGATGACGGGAGAAGATGAGGCTGTTCTGAGAAGTGGGTAGGCATCTGGGTGCCACTCTGAGGGCATCTGTGGGATGGGGGCTGAGGGGAGCAGGCTGAGCCTCGCCCCTCAGTGGAATTCAGAGGAGGTTGTTGTTTTGAGCTGAGGTCCTCCTGCATAGGCCCAACCAACTGGAAGAGAAGGGAGTCAGTCCTGCCGGGCACCACCTAACAGGGTAGCCTCCAGAAAACCCAAGAAATCCACAGTGACAGCCAGAAGGGCATCCATTTACCGGAGCCCAAGGACGTCTCCTCAGTTTTACCCCTACTAGAAGAGTAACTTTATGCTTTTGGTTGCTGTACCTTCTTCAGCCCTTTCTGCCTTGAAGCCCAGTTCCCCTGCCCATCTTGTGCGAGCACCTTTGCTGAGCCTTTAGGTGAGTTGCTGTGCCCACGAATGGTTAGTAAACGCCAGTCAGATCATCAGCGACACTGGCTGAGGTTTGACTTTTTGACACCACAGTAAGGCCCATCTGCATGATCTACCATGTCCCAGACCCTGGGGAAAGTGTCCCATCTTGTTCCCTGTGCTACCAGTTTAAGGCAGCTATGTAACATCAGGAAGACTGGGTTTGACGCAGAATCTCCCCGAAGGGAGGCCTGCTGCTGTTATGCTTTAGAAACGGTGGGTGTCACTCAGTTTCCACAGGTGTGAAACGGATGCGCCTTACCTCCCCTGAGATGTGCTGGCACCGCCTTCAGCCTCAGTTCCTTTCTCAATTTCCTGCCTAAAACGTCTGTCCTGTCCTCCCTGTCCTGGCCCTGCTGGAAGCATCGTCTCTCATGAACTAGCACGCAGCTGGAGAGGGAGAACCCGAGGAGAGAGAAGAGTGGGTGGGCTGGAATACCTGCGGGAGAGCGGTGGGAGGGGTTCACTCTGCTTCTGAGGCAATGACACAGCTTCCCAGAGACTTAAAGAAAAGTGGCATAAAAAGAAACCAAGCCACAGTTGTGCTTTATTGAGGTAGAGCGGGGGAAACTGGAAGCTCTTTCATGCATTCACTCATTCACCAAATGTACGCTATGTGGGGCTCCCACCTTGTGCACATGAATGCCCCCAACAAACATTTAAAGAGCATCGAGCACGTTTAAACTCCGCGAGGTCAGGGACTCAATGCCAATGACGACAGTGACCATGAACTGACGATAAAAGGAATAATCACAATTGATTTGTGCCCCACATGGAAAGAATTCCAGAAACAAGTTGAACGTCAGCTATGTTTTCAAAGCCTGAGAGAATTCCTCTGAGCAGCAAGCAATGTCTGCTGCTAAAGATGACTTGCAGTAGTCCTGGGTCCTGCCAGCTGCAGCTGCTTCCTGCAAAGTAGAGGGAAATGTGAACATTTGGTGGTGCACACAATATCCCCACCTCAGATGAAAAGTGGGGTCCTCCCCATACTGTATAGACAGTCTGACATCAGTGTCCTCAAAGTTAACACAAAGGGGACCGACACAGAGCTGTTTAAGGGATGCTTATTTGAATAACAATGCAGACTTTATTTCCTAGCCAAATCTAAACTAACACACCTGTGACTGAAAGAAATCCCAATGCATGCAGCCCTCTTGTTTCAGGGAAGGAAGGACCGTGTTCTATTTTTAGCTTGTATCTAAATTGCATAGCCACATACTAAGCAAGGCCAGTGTGCCCAATCATATCTTGAGACGAAGTCGATGAATAGATCAGACCACAAGCGCGTAGGCTGTAAGTAATTAACTACCGGAGAGGGCCGCCAGGGGGCAACCCTGAGCCCATGAGCCCAGACGTAGACTTCTTTCTCGGTCCCTTAAAGGGCTCCTCCAGGCTGCCTCTCCATCTCCCACCCAGATACTGAGTTCGTTTCTTTCATTATGAGCTTTAGTTAATGTGACTCTACAGCTCCCAGGTCCCTAGAAAAGGTGCAGCCCACTCCCCTGGAGGGCTAAGTGTTTGCATTTAGCTCTGACCTAGACAGAAAAATAATGTGTCACAGAGCAGAGCCCTGAGACTAAGTAGAGGCTGCTGGTGGGCAGCCCTGTGGCTTGTGTAATGAGGGCCCGTGGCACGCAGCCCTGTAGTGCTTGGGGTTGCTTCCTCAGTGTCCACAGGGTCTATGCCTGGAGAATGGTGGGTGCCCCATTCTCCTGGGAGATGGCCCTTTGGTCCCTGCACCCCCGAGTCCTGCAGGAGCAGAAGGCGGCAAGAAACGGGGCTTGGGGAGCCTAGCGTCGGGACACAAACCAGGGAGGGCAGCTGGGAAAGCCTGGGTCTCCTCAGAAAGCTCTGCTGTATGTTCTGTTTGGGGTTTTTCTTCTTCTTCAATTTTCTTAGTAAAGGTTCATTGTGAAACATTAGGGCTTATTCTTTTCTGAAGGAAGGGAAAATGTGCAAATACATTTTCACTTGTACTTGCTGGGGGCGGGGAAGGATTCTGGGGAGAAAGCGAAGGCCTGAGCAGCTGGTGCAGTGGGGTGTTTGTGCTGTGTGTGAGCATGGGGAGTGTGTGTGAGCCAGTGTGGAGAGGGCTCCTCATCCATCTCTGCTGAAGGACCTGGTTTTCTTCTTTATTTCCAATCCATTGTGGACCTGTACCTTTGTAGAATACAATAAAAGCAAATTACTAGGAAAAAAAAAATAAAACAAGACGTACATACAAAAATACAAGTCCTAATTTTTGATGGTTATATTAAACAAACCAGATTGCTATACAAGTTTCTAAATTCTTGCTGCAATTTCCCCACTTATCTTGTCACGGACTAGTAAAAGGCAATTCACAGCCTGGCACCAGGCCAGTGGTGAGTGTCAGTGGTGGAGAGGCAGGAAGGGGGAAAGGTGTGACATGCACAGAGGAGGTGGGCTGTGGTCTGTGGGTCAGCTAGAAGGGCTGGTTCCATCCCAGCCCCCACCACCTGTGTCTTTCTGCGTGAGCCGACTTGTTGGGTTGCTGCTTTTTATAAGGGGTGAGTGTATTGCTGCTCTGAGGCAGGTGTGGCAAGGGCTTGGTTCTGCTGTGTACCCAGCTGGTCCTTGGGACCCTGGACTGCTACATGATGATCTGTCTGTGCTCCTCAGTCCTTGCAGTGGGGTCTCTGATTGTCAGCAAGGGGGAGGGCATCCTGGTGTATTCTGAGCATGGGCCGGACTGGTAAGAGAGAAGCGGGAGGAGGAGGAAGATGGGGATAGGGAGGGCTTGGAGTGAGGGAAGAGAAAGACAAGAAGGGAATAGAAATGAAAAACAAAACCAAAAAACCCAGCATGGGTTGTCTTACTAATTCTCTTGCACATCTCTGTCTTCAGCCAGAGCAGAGTCACAGGCAGTTAGGCTCTCAGAGGAGCAGGTGCGTGCACTTTGACGAGGTACTTTCTAGGTGGACCAACCCTTTCAAAATGCTAATGTGCATACAAATCACCCACAGGTCCTATTGAGACGCAGATTCTGATCCAGGGAGTCTGGGGCCGGGTCCAAGTGGTGGCATTTCTAATAAGCACCCCATGACCTCAGCAAGCCTGTTCAGGGAAGACATGACGGGAGCCCGGAGCTGTCAGAGTGTGTGTTGCCTACTTCATAAGCAAAGTGGGTGGGGTCTGCTGCGGTCCCTGTCTGTAGGGTGACTTCATGGTGATTCCTGGGCAGGAACCTATGAGGTCAGGCCAGTGTAACTCATCCTTCAGGCATCAGGGAGCGCAAACTCCTGAATAAACCAAACTGAATAGTCAGGTGCAAGGAATGATTGATATTGAAGAACAACATAAAACAAATGGATACATTTCTATTAACAAAGTAGATTTTGCAGCTATGCAGCTTTTTATTTATCTTATATTTACTTTTTAAAAATATATTTCAACTAGTGCCTTTTTACAAAATTTAAAATTTACAAATATTTTGTACAAAATATTGGGTTTCAATGTGGTGTTTGCAAACACGCATATAACATATCTTCGTTGTATCCATCGCTCTGCTGTATCTTTTTAAATAAGCAAGGGGTAACAGAGCTTTCTGGTGCCTGCTACAAATGGGGGCTCAGGGCAAGTCCCAGTTCTGTCTCTGGTACACTGGAAGGGGTGGGGACAGAAACAGGCCCGTGTGTGGAGGCAGAGTTGGTGTCGGCAGGGCTCGCACTTCACTCTCAAAGGTTCCATGATATTATCTGGGCCGGAACTTTTCCTGCCTGACCTTGTTCTTGCTGAACCTCCAAGAGGCCCTCTGAGAGTCACTTGTGGGCCTCAGCAGCATCTTTTTTTTTTGGTACCAGGAATCGAACTCAGGGCCTTGCACTTGCCAGGCAGGCGCTGCGCCATTGAGCTACATCCCTGGCCCCCAGTAGCATCTTAGAAGTTGGAAATTCATTACAGAGCTGCCTGTTCTAGGGCCAGCCCTCTGAGATGGGAGCTGGTGCTCTTTCTTTCTTTTCAGGGTCAGGCCAAGCACCCACTCACTTTCTCTCTGTTTCTGTCTCTGTCTTTGTCTCTGTCTTTCTTCATTTATGCATCTGCAGAGAAAGAGATACTAACATTTCCACTTGTGTGAAAAGAAGGCGTTTATGGCTGTGTTCAGGGTCACTGGTGAAACTTAGGAGCATGTGGGGTTCCTGGCCGCTTGGGGAGCACTGGAGGCGGGGGATGGGTGGGTGTTGGAGGGAGACACCATCGCTAGTAGAGAGCGTCCTTGCAGTCACCGAGAGGATCTTGGGAGGCCTTGCTTCTTAGACTCAAGTCCTTGGAGGAAATCTAGCTGACTGTGGGCATCTCACCTCTGCATAGACGACAGAAACGTCCTGTGGGAGAGTTAGGTGAGAATGTGGAAGCAGATGTGAGATGGAGGGTGGGAAAAGTGTCTGGCCCCCTCCTCACCTTTTCCTTGGAGGTGAACTCAGCAGGTCTAACTGTAGGGGACAGAAAAGCACTCAGGTTAGGGTATCTGTGTTCACCAGCGCATCTCCTCCCCACCTCCCCCCTGCCATCTCCTTTTTCCTAGAGAGCACAGTCCCTGCAGGGAACCTTCCTTTCCACTCTACACAACCTGGAAACAGAATCTGGAATCCAGAGACCCGGGTTCTAGCCCCAGTTCAACCATCACCAAGCCCCTGACCCAGGCCCCTGAGTCCCAGCTCTCTCAGCTAAAAAGAAAGGGTAGTAGTAATAACTTCCTCACACAGATTATAGTGAGATTCCAGAGAGGTGAAAATGTAAAAAACAGTTGTTAAAATACTTGCTTCATTGGACCGTTACTGTGTACCAGACAACCGTTTAGGTGTAAGGGTTATATTTATTATTCAAAGTGTGATAGAACAACATGGCATGTGTTTAAATTTTAAAACAATTACTATAGTAAAAGACATTATTTTTGGATCACCCCTGTATCTAATCTTATGCCAACCCGGTAAAGTCTGGATGTTTTAATTCCTTTTTTAAAAAAATATTAGGGTGAAAAATCTACTGTCACTTCCATAAGAAGTAGAAACTGTAGGTTAACTCGGAATCTTCACAAACTATGAAACATTCTCCCAATGGCCCTGTATCTTTTCTCCTAATCATCCTGGAACATAAAGGCTTCTCTTTATTTTGAGTTTCAGTCCCTTCAGCCACACATCAGGAAGGCCTGCTTAGAGCAGGCGTGGATTGGAAGCAGACAACTATCTCCACCCCCACCCTCAAGTCCTGTCTTCACCTTTGTTACCCTAGTAGGATTGAAATGGACAGACTGTCCTTATTTTGCCAATGTAAATCACATATCTGGAGGGTTTTGTTGCTGCTGTTTCTGTCTGAGGTTTAGGTCCTCACTGTAACTCTTCACAGAGAGGAGCTGTGTTTGCTTTGCATTTGCCCTGGCAATGCTTTGGGAAACACCACCCAAGTCAAGAGACTTGGGCTATTTATCACCCCTTGTGCCCTTTGGGGAGGGGCAGAGACCCCAGACCGATCCAAACCATTTTGATAGATCAGGTATAGAAATCTCAAAGCAGGTAAGTCCTTAAGGAATGCTCCTGTCTTTGAACCTTTATTACATGCTAAATGATCTTTAAAATGTTCTCTGAGAACCCAGGTTCTGTTCCCGACAACTTACAGTAGTCTGGCAAAGTAGACATTGTGCCCATTTTATAGGCTAGAGTCATAGAGGTTCCATGATTGGCCAAGTCACACGGTGGATAAACATAGAGAGTCAGGGTTGGAACTCAGCTCTGCCTGACTCAGAAAGCCACACTTCCCACAATGTCACACTGCCTGTTAGAGACAGGAGTAGTAGCCTTTCCCCCATGTCTGTTATCTAATGCTGCTAACTGCAGCTAGAATTCTCAGGCTTTTTGAGTCCCTCTTCTAGCTGGGGCTATCCTGTCTCATTTTAGGCTCTGAGGTGATAGCAAATTGTATCACTCTTTTCTCTCTTTCTTTGTTTCTCCGCAGTGGCCAGCAAAGGGCAAAAATTCCCTGCAGTTATCAGGATAACAGTGGTGGCAGAGATGATACTGAAATGGTGATTATGGTGGTCACAGCAGTGTTTGTGGTGACTGTGGTACTGAAGGAGGAGTAGCGGTCGCCATGATGGTGTGAGGGTGGTGGCCATGGGGGTGGTGACAGTAGTGGTGTGGTGGTAACAAAGAATGATTGGCAGTGGTCATGGTAGCAGTAGTGATGGCTAAGGTGGTGGTGATGGTCATGGGTTCATGGTGACGGTGGTGACGGTATTGATAATGATGGTAGTGAATGAGGAGATGATGGTCATAATGGCGGTGGTACATATGGTGGGACTGGTGATAGCAGCAGTGTTTGCCTGAGGTGGTGATAATTATGGTAATGGTAATGATACTCCTACCCAAGCCCCAGGGCCTCCCCTTAGCAAAGATGTCAGGTTTGGGCTGAGATCACTCACCCTTGTTCCTTTTTGGCATTGGCTGTACCACAGAGTAGATAATATCTTCTTCTTTCTCTTCCTGGGGATATACTGGAAGAAGAGAAGAATGAAGAAGTTGCCCACCTTTTCCACCCCAAGCTGCAAGTGTCCTGAAGACACTTACACTGGGAAGCCAATGAGAGGCTCTGTCATGGTGATAACTAGCAGTGGCGACCTCTTATTAATGTGGGAACGTTCATCTTGGTAGGAGATGCCTGGCTTTCTTAGCAGATTTTAGCAGCTTCCCTGACGCTTAAACAAGAGACTGGCAAACTTCTTCTATGAGAAAGATAAAAAATATTTTAAACTTTGTGGGCTGTACCCTCTCATAACAATTCAACTCTAGAGTGAGACAGTAGTGACACAATACATAAACAAATGAGTGTGATGGTGTTCCAATAAAACTGTTTATGAAAATAGGCAGTGGTCTGCCTCGTGGACCATAGTTTGCCAACTCTTGATGCAAACCCTCCCTACCTTCTCTCCTGGAGTCCTGGCTCCTTTCCTACCCGCCTTCCCCATCACCAGCTCTCCAGCAGTTGCTTCTTAGACTTTCCCCAGAAATCATCATCTCCCTTCTCCAGATTGATTCCGGAGATTCAGGGCTCAAGATTTAGGGCCTCCTTCTCCCATTCCCTGTAAGAGGCCCTTCTCTGCCTTTAGGGAAAGACCGTGGTCCTGCTGGAAGTCCTTACCATTGCCATCCAGTGGGCACTGCTCTCCACTTGGAGCTGAGAGCTGATCCTGGGCTGGAGCGGGGCCTAGGAGATGCAAAAGCACAATTCATTGAACAGCCTCTCAGAGCAGGTGAGGACAGAGAGGCTGGGAGAAGGATGATACGGAGCTGGCGGTGGCCTGAGGCTGGCCTGTTACAGATAAGGATTAATTCACAGGTGTGGACATGGCTAATTTTTATGGGATGTTTCCTTTGAAATAACACCCTGGAAGGTAGGATGGCTGCATGGGAGTCACAGAGGAAGGAAGCGGGGAAGTAGGGTCAGACACGGAAAGGTTCCAGACACACAAGTGGGGAAGCTTTACAGAAGAAGGAAAAGCTAGCAACTTTGACCACGTACTGTGTGCCAGACTTTGGACTGCAATTTAAAATAAAATGTCTGTTTCCTAGTAGAGCACTAAACCCAATAAGCAGCATGTAGTTGGATTTCAAAAAAGCCTTGCTTCCTAATTCTTGGGTGACTGATATTCTTTGCAGTTATTTTGAACAGGTGGATACTGATATCTCCATTTTCTTAGATGAAATGACTGAAGGCTGGGAGAAGGGAATTCCCCAAGTTTACAGTGGTGGAGACAGAATCTTAATTTAGGTCTGTATGTTTTTTTTCACTAGCATCCTGGCTCTGTGATAGCAGATGCTTCCAGAATAGGAAGCTCCTGAGATAGGAGCTGTGTCATATGTGCACTTTAGAACACTTGCATCAGGTGTAGTGCCTGAGAGACACTCATTAGCTCATACAGCATCAGAATCACCCCAGAACTTATACACGGAGGGAGAGAGCTACTTTGATGTGAACCCCTTGCACGATCATGGTTCCAGTGATACCATCATTGGTCAAATTGTCTTGGAAATCACTTTTAGGGACATTTGGGCTACCACAAATCTTGGTGGTGGCCTTTTTTTTGTTTGTTGAGGAATGGATATGCTATCTGGAAATGGTTAAGAGTCTTCCAGAGCTGAGATGAGGAATAAAGCTGTTAATCTGGCTGTTTTTCTTATTTAGCTGTGGAACTGTGACTAAGAGTGGCTTTTTGAGTGACATTCAGAAGAAGAGTTTGTGTTCCCAAGAAGCTGAGATACCACGGGCACCACCAGGAGTCCTGTTTGCGTGGTAAATAGGTCCCTTAGTAAATCAGAGCCCATCTGCTCCAGGGTTGATATCGGTGGTGCAGCATCTCGGTATGGAAAGAGATGCTCTTTTGTTCCCAGTAACAGGTGTCTTCCTCTTGGGGGTCGTTCACTAGTGACTAACCCTACATTGTTTTGTCTGGGGCTGAGCGGGAGGTGGCTGTGTGTGTTGCTCTGCCCTTAATGTTCTGACCCAGTGGTGAGTAGTCAGAAGTGGTTGTGCTACTGGGCCATTTGGAATGGTTTTTATTACCTAGGTAGGGATGGCAGGACTTGCAGGTCTTTGTTTGTGGTCTCCTGCCCCAGCTGTCTTCCCATCTAGCTCAAGACCTGCCTCCACCCTTCTCTTACCTTACAGAGATATCATTAAGCAAGTCTATCTTGCATAAAATCCAGACTTCAGACTACCGGGAAGCGAATGATGGGAAGTTGGATGTGTGAGGACTGGCAAATGAAAAAGGGAAACAGGAGTAGAAGGCACACTCAAACCCTATCTGGTAAGGCAGGAGCCTGTGTTTAGGGCTGGAGAGTCGAGGATACCCTGGTAGATGGTCAGGGAAGAATGCTTTGGCTGGGCAGTCATTCTGGATGAGTGAGCGGGCTCAGTTCTGAAAAACTCATCACAAATTCCTTAACAGAGGAAGCTGCAAGCTTGAATCAGTAAATCTAACTTTGGAGGTCTAGGAGAGCAATCACTTTTGCACTAGACATGTGAAAAATAAAAACATCGTTCCTGTAATAGGGAGATTTAAAGCCCTAGGAATAAAGTGGCACTAAATGCCTTTGGCACTGACAGCCATTCCTTTAAATGTGGCCCAAAGTGAATGAGGCCTGGAGTTGGAATACACAGGTAGCCACCCGCAGCGGTTGCTTTCAAAACCAGCATTCATGCTTAATTGTCATCACCAAGACAGGAAGGAGAGTGCCTGGGACGTAAAATCACATATAAGAATGTGGAAAGTCCACTTGCCTGACTTTTCATCTGCTCTCTATAGAATCCTCTATGCTAGAATTTTAACCGATCTTTTTATTTTCAGTGACTTTAGAGGAATCAGAAATGAATGGCTAAAGAAAGGGCAGGTTGGGGGAGCTGCGGAGATTATCCGGTTGGACTAGAATGAAAATCTGTAAAGTGCCCACTTTGTGGCAATCAAATAACTTAGGCATTAGATATATGTTCTCTCAGTAACTCCAACCCTTAGAAACATGAGAGAGAGACAGAGAGAGAGAAAGAGAGAGAGAGA
>NW_004955468.1:11535371-11609788 GCF_000276665.1 Chinchilla lanigera | reverse complement strand
AGAGAGAGAGAGAGAGAGAGAGAGAGAGAGAGAGAGAGAGAGAGAGAGAGAGAGAGATGTTTTAGTGAATCTTAAGAGTGATCTGGTCCAAGAGTATGGAGCTAGAATGCTGTAGGGCTGGGACCAGGCCATCATTCGGTCCTTTCTGATCACAATTCCTTTCTGATGTAGAAGGTGTGTGTGTGTGTGTGTGTGTGTGTGTGTGTGTGTGTGTGTGTACATGGTCCCTCATTTCTTCTTTCTTCTCTATTTAATGAACCAGAGCTCTCCTAATATGACAGAGTTGAAGGCCTTATTCTTTTCAGTCACATTCAAGCTATAGATCATCTTTTCAATATGAAGGAGGCCAATATATATTATGTTTGGTTTGTAGGAATTCTTTGGTTTATGTTTCTATTCATGCCTTAATATGCATCAGTGCTATTGTGTGCACCAGTGTGTGCTATGACTATGAAGGTAGCGTGCATCTGTGTACGTGTTTTTCTGTAGCCTGCAAGCATCCCTCCCTGTGCCCCTTTGTGCGACATGTAAAGAGAAGTCTCTCCTCCCATGCAGTACTCAAGAGAAGACAGTGGTTGGTCCTCCTGGGCTCTGGTTTCTTCAAGGCTGGGGCAGTGCTTGGCGTAGGGATTTAGCAGCCAAGAAAGCCAAAAGGAGTTACTAACCAGCTTTTCTCCAGGGCCTGCAATATGCCAGAAGTGCAGCAGCAATGATCACCACACCAAGAAGGCCTCCGAGTAGCCCAGCAACTAGCCAGTTGCTGCTGGGTCGGGTGGACAAGGCTTGGGAACCTGGGGGCAGGAGGTGGGGGGAATGACCATGAGCATTGTGCATGACATTCAGAAATGCATCTCAGATCGGCTCAGAAAGGCAGAACGGCTGGCTTTATGAGTGCCATGTGGCCTGTAGGAGCCTTGAAGATAGGAATGAAAGATAGCTCAGAGGATGCCAGCATGATCTGGCGACACCATGGACCACCGTGTACCATGCACCATGGAGCTCCCACACCCTGCCAGGTTCAGTGCATGACCCACGCTCTGTCATGCAGAGCCTGCCACGGGCCATCACTGTGCCGGTCATGGTGGGAGGTCATTGAAGAGTGAGATCTGACTGCTGCCAGCTTGCAGGAGCTCAGAGCCTGGACTAGGGGATGAAACGCACCATCCAGGGAAAGCTTCTTGGGCTGGCTCTTCTCTCTGGAAACACTGTTCCTGGCCTCGCAGGAGTAGTTACCAGCATCTTGCTCTGACTTCACTGGGAAGAGGAGGCAGGCGGCTCCACCATGGAGGACAGAGTGGTTCCCTAGGATCTCCCCATCCAGGTAGAATAAGTACAGGATTGGAGGGGAGCCTCTCTGGGCCTCACAGAGCAGCTCTATCACATCTCCTACAGCAGGGCCACGGGCTCTGTGTCGCAGAGTGAGGAGAGGCCGGGACACAGGAGCTGGGATGGCAGGTGGAACAGGAGGGTCAGCCTGACTGTCCAGGCTCCTTCTGCTCCAGAGAGCCTTCCCCACTCCTGAGGTCCTGTTGCCTGGGTCCCTGGTGGGTCTTCTCTCCCTCTCCTACTCACCCTGCACCCTGATTTCCAGCGAGGGGCTCTGCTTCTGAACTTGGCCACCCTCAAGGGCTACTTTACACTGGTAAACCCCAGAGTCTCCCTTTGTGACTCCTGGGATACAGAATTCTGTGTGGCGGCTCGTGTTCTGCACTGTGTGGCCGTCCTTGTAGAAGGAGAAGAGGAGCCGCAAGGTTGACTTCTTGGGATGCAGCTTCGTCTGACATCTCAGGGTCAACAGGTCCCCCTCACGGGGCTCTGCAGAGGGGTTTGTGCTGAGCACAGGAGGCTGGAACAGCTCTGGGGAGACATTAATATTCTGGGAGGGGAGCCCTGGTCAGTGAAGCCCAGGAGGCTGAGGACTGAGCTCTAGCACAGCTCAGGCTGCAGCTCTATGACCCAGATGTGAGACAGCGTCATTGCCCCAATTCATGAGCTCTGAAGGGCTCCGCCACAGCACAGAGCCTCAGGAGTTGTGAAAGTCAGAACCAGATGTGTCCTTGGTGGTCATCTAGTCCTCAGAGGGGCTGGGATGGCCCTTTCTATCACCCCTCCCCCTGGCTCCAGATGTGTTCCTGAGGGGTGAGGGGACATTTGGACACCATCAGGAATTGATCAGGGCTTCGTGTGTTGGCTCAACATCAGGGACAGCCAGAAAGAGGGGTCCTGCCCAGGAAGCTACTGACCACTAGAGACTGGGCCCCTGAGCAGTGCCTACTGCCACCAACCCCTCTAAGCTGGTGACTCACCTTGGACTTGAACCTTGATAACTGCTGAGGTTTGTGGGTGTCTGTATGTGTGAAATTCCACCTCCCTGGTACAGTAGTAGTACCCGCTGCTTTGCACTGTGGCTGCCTCAATGGACAGAGGCTGGTTGATCTTAGAGAAATTAAGGAATTTTCTGTTTTTGTAGAACTTCACCTGGGACCGTGCTGTGATCCCCTTTACCTGGCATTGCAGAGTCAGGGTGTCTCCTTCGAACACAGGGTTTGGTAGGACTTGGAGGTTCACCCAGCCTGTGAGACACAGAAGCAGGGTTAGCTTGGAGCTGCAGGTCCCATCAGTCTACTCTCCTCTTTTTCCGCAGCCTAAGGCCTCTTGCTGTACATGAAGACTTCTGGACAGAGCTTCACAGCTGCCTATGTCCAGTCCTTCATTCCCTATCAGGTCAGGGCCGGACCTTGACTTCCCGTTCTTCTTCTCCTCACCTTCCTCTTTCCTTTCTGTGTTTATTCCTCCCTTCCTCCTCCTCCTCTCTCTTCTCCTATGCCTTCTCTCTGGCCTTCTTCCCTCCCACCCTTCTTTTCCCCTTTTATATTTTACAGTCTGTCACCACCTTCCCACGTGTGGCAAAGTTAGGTTCATTCTATCCATTGTCTGGCCTCATTTCTCCAGACTCAATTTTCTCTCCCTAGGATTGGCTTCTACCCCAGAGCTGCACTTTATGCAGCCTTCACTCTGATAAGCTGCATCTCTGTCCATCAGATAGAGAGGGGCCAGTGGAGGGGCTTTGTGAGAGATACCACAGCCAGGGCTCGCTCCATCTTGCCTCTCCTGTCAGGCTTCCCAGGCCCAGCCTCCATCTGCAGCCCCAGCAGGGAGTTTCAGCTTCCACAACAGTCACGGGAGCGATTTGTTCTCCCATTCCTTATTCGTCGCATGCCTCCTGTGCCCCGATATGGACAAGAGAGGAGCTCTGAGAGGAGCTCTCACCTGCAGGGCTGGATCCTTACTGCAGGGTGGGCCTTGCTTTCCCGGCTGCTCTTTCTATCCATCTAAGTAGGAGTTTAAATTTCCACCCCCTCCATCACATAAAATGTCCTTGGAGGTCGAGATGCTCATAGCCTAGTGGTTTTTCCTACTTGACAGGAAGCACCCTCTAGGCCCTTGGACCAGGGCTGGAGAACAGGAATAGCAGAGCAAGAAAAGACTGAGGGGCAGACAAAGGCCTACTTCTGTGTATAGAAAAGGGAAGGAAGTGAGTCCAAGCTGTGTTGAGTAGAGAATACAGGTAGGTGCCCCAGAGCCACACTGAGAGAGGCGACAGAGGCTCTTCTGAGGGACTAAGAGGAAGGTCCAGAGCCACTCTGTTGAAACTCAACTCACCCTAGGACCAGCCTTAGCATTAGCCAATGGGGTTGCAGGTTTCTTCTCTTCGTGGACATTAGTCAAGTACCCTAAGGAAGGAGCCTGGACTGCAGCTGCTCTACAGGTGCTGCTGGGAGACCCAGTGGCACGGTCTATTCTTTCCATTAAATATAGGTCCAGAGATACATTTGGAGTGAGAACACATGGAAAGACTTACCATTTGTTCCAACACAGGAAACTGCAAGAGAACAAAGTGATTTTTTTTGATTAAGTTGTAGAACTTTCACACTGGGAAGAACTTTCATACCCGTCACTTGAACAACTGGTGCTTATATCCAGCCAGTCAGCCAACCACCGCGCAACCCAGCCACTCAACTGTCTAACTACTCAGCTAGCCACCTCATCACCTAGCCTTCCAACCACCTCACCCAGTTAAGTAATCAATTTTTATGGCAGACCCACTCCCTGACATCTTCTGCCTTATCATGTTCAAATGTTACCTCCTCAGGCATGTTTTTCCTGGGGCCACAATCAAAAGAATTCTCCCCAGTCACTATCACTGTGTCCCATCATCATCAGAACACTTATTATTCGAATTGATCTTATTCATTAAGTTGTCAAGACGTTATCACCTATCTTCCTCTGTTTAGAATTAGAATAAGCAGGGACTCTATCTTTTTTTTTTTTTTCTGAACTGAAGATTTAACCCAGGGCCTTCACACTGAGCTATGTCCCCAACCCTTTATAAATTTTAAGATAGATTTTTGCTAATTTGCCCAGGCTGGGCTCAAACTTGTGATCTTTCTGCTTCAGCCTTCCAGAGTGCTGAAATTACAGGTACGCGCACCATGCCTGGCTTGATTCTGTTTATTTTATCCACTATCCTGCTCCTTATGTGTAGGACCTATGCCTAGAACATTGTCTGTGTTCCATAAGCATTTGTTGAATAAGTACACGCATGCTTTCCTTTGCATCCAGTTGTGTGTGACAGGAATCAAAAAGTGGAAGGTGGGCTGGGGATTTAGCTAGGGCTGGGGATTTAGCTCAGCGGCAAAAGCGCCTGCCTGGCAAGCGCAAGGTCGTGAGTTCGGTTCCTGGTACCAGAGAAAAACCAAAAAAAAAAAAAAGTGGAAGGCGTAGGATTAGGCTCCTATACCACCATGCCCAAGGGCTCACCTCCCATGCAAATAGAAGAACCCAGATAGCAAGGTCTGGCCCCAGTTCCTATTGTTCAGAATGTCCACAGGGCTCTGGGGGAAATAGAGTACGGGTATGATCAGACTTTCAAGGCCAAGTTCCTTTCATACACAGTCAAGCATGTGGGACATGGGCAGCTCCGACAAACGAGAGAACTACAAATAAGCAACATGCATCACACACCATGCTGGCACCTGCACACATTACATCAGTGCTTTAGATGATAATGAATTGTCCCAGGGATAAAGGATGCTAAACTGAGGGACAGAACTGAACGTGAAGCAGTGAAGCATAGTTTGGACTTCTAGGCAGGGGATGCAGTAATGAAAGGTTGAAGGACTAAGTGCAGTCAGTTCAGCCAACCTTCCCCCATGCTGACTTGTGTCCTTCATTGATGACATGTCCTCCTTGCTGCAGGAAACACTGAGAAACACAGGCATGGCCCCAGGAGGGGTGGGTGAAAAACCCTCTCGGAGCACACATTTGTTGCATTCAGCCACATGCTGCCATCCTTGCTGCCCACACTACTTTGGACATAAATGGAGCTATCAGTTTGATCTTCTACTTACCTCAGTTATAATTTCTCAAGTGTGCAGAGAACTATGAGAGTCTGTGTCTTACCATCCCTCTGCTCATCCATTTTCTCCACCCTTCCCATCTATAAGCTGTTGTAGTAGAAAACAAGCAAGACTGAGAAAAGGAGGACCTGCACTCGGACTCGTGAACCTGCCTCTTTCTGTGTGAACTTGGATAAGCTGAACTAAATTCCAAGAGCCTCCAATTCCTCTTTTTGTCATATCACATAATGGGAATGGTAGTCATATTATTTTTACAGGGTGACTGTGAAGGTTATAGCGCCCCGCTGACTGGAAAAGTGGTTACTGCGTTAACTAAAAGCGGAAAGGCCTGACCTCAGAGTGGCTGAGAGCTCACGCTGTCGTTATGTCCTGCTACCTTTCTTTCTTCACCGGAAGACAATCGTGCGGCTACAAAGTGCAAAACAAACAAGGCAGGGGTACAGCGGCCTATGCAAGAGAGAAGGCATCTAGAGACCATAGAGCCATTTCAGATTAGCTCAGGTCTCGAAGTCCAATGACTTGCCGTTGCGTGGTACTGCAGGGCCTTGGAGATGTAATTGCAGAGTCACCCTTTGTGACCAAGACAGCAGCCAACTGGAGATGTACAGAGTGGGAAGGCCCAGCAGCCTCACTTGTAGAGCCTGAAGACGAGGGGAAAATGTGATAAGGTGGCCAGGAGCTGTAGTCAAACTACGTTGCATCACTGAGTTCCAAATTGCAGAGGTGGCAGCAGCCCCTTGAGCTCTGCACTAGACAGCCACCTTGGGAGGGAGAAGGAAGTCCAGCTCCTGGTACACTGACAAAGCACGTGCAGACAAGGCAGGTCAGGATGAGAACAAGGTCTAGAAAGTATGACCCACTAGATCTGCTGAGGGAGTTGGAGGTATTTATCCGAGAAAGTTGCACCACAGGGGTCTTCAATGATTTGGTGGGCTAAGCTTAAAACAAGAGACAGACTTATTCTGAGTTACTTCATGGGACAGAAATGAAGCTAATTCACGGGAATTAGAGGGACCAAGGAGGAGGTATTAGCTCAGCGTGAAGCAGTTCCCACGGTCCAATGTGCCCAGTTGTGCGCTCTCATGGGAGAACACATTGTGTGACCAAGCGTGGCTGCCATATTGCTGGGAGGATTGTGTGGAGACCCCATGCCACGTGCCACATGCCATAGATACTGTGTGAGTATGTGGGACACGGGCTCAGTGGAGGGTGAAGGTTGGCTAATACTTGGCTCGGAAGAGAAGAAAAGACCATCTCCTAATTTACCTATTTAGTATTCAGACCTCATCGGCATGTTTAATGCCAAGGCTCTTAGCCTGCTGGATCCCTGAGAGCCAGCAACAGCCATGGCCACCAATCACTGTGGCCACGCCCTGCCAGGCATTTACAATGAATTACTACTTTCTTGTTTTGCATAATTAGAGTCCAGTTTCATCCAAACTAGTGCTGGAGCAGTAGAGTGGAAAAACCAAGGGGTTTAATATCTGATGGACTTGAATTTGCCTGTTTTGTCCTAGTTAGCAGAGTCATTTCAGGAGAGTTTCTTAATTTTTTTGAATCTCAGTTTTCTCATCTGTTAAATAGGGATTAAAAACAGCTGCCCTGTAATGTTCTAAAACTTAGAGAGATGCACATGCAAAAGGTAGACATTTGGTGTTTTTTTTTTTCTTTCCCATTTTCTTGCTGTCTGCCTCTGAGAGGGAATAGCAGCTCTGCACTACGGTAACTGTTCCTACAGCCAGCCCTGGGGTATGCATTTTAAGCTCTTTTGTGCTGCTGAGCATCAAGAAGAGCCTGAAAATGCCTGGCGCTCCAGCACGTTGTGTCTCTCCCTCTTCCCTGCTTTGCTATCTGGACCCTGGGTTCAAATATGTGATGTTCTTAGACCTTATCTAGACAAGTCTGAGGGCTGTTACTTTTACAAGGTCATGGAACTTGCCCTTGGGAACTTTCCATTGGAATCTATCCAGGCACTGGACTATCCTGACTCTGTAATGTGAGCATTAGATCTTTTCACTCGTCCAGTGGCCATGTGTAGGACACACATAGTAACACACTGATGTAGGAGTGGGAGAAACACATAAGGGAACAGGCATTCTCCTCACAGCTTTGAATTCTTACAAACTCTCCAGGAAGAGATCATGTTGAGGAACAGTTTTGTTCTTCTGGTTCCATGAAAACAAGCAGCAAACAAACAAACAAAGCAGACAATGGAACCAACTTAAAAATATAGATCAACTCAGAAGTTGTTAATGGAAATAAATATATGTGCACGCTGTGACTTATTGGTGTGGAATGGTGACCCTGGCTGAGACAGCTGAGCCTAGGGGAGCTGAGAGACCCTCCCCACTGCAACCCTCCACTGTTGGATCACATTCTTCAGGTGGACCACTTCTTCTCCCCACCACTGGCCAGCAGAGGGAGAGACGGAGGGAAGAGACTGGACTCTGGAAACCAGCCCCAAAGACCAGTCAGAATCCCAGTCCCCACCCTCCCAACGGAGAGAGCATATGGACAGAAGAGGAAGGGTCAATCTGAAAAAAGCTCCGTGTATCCAGTACCTAAGCCCATGGATGGAGTGAAAAGTCTGGCCATTGTTAAAAGGTTCTAAGAAAACACTGAGTCTTCACAAAGACACTTCCCACCTTCTGCTGCTGAACACGGTTCTCAGAACCTATTTCTCCGATCTGTTCTTTGATCCCCTCCAGCAGCCTTTTCCTTTTGCAACTTTGCATTTCCTTTTGAGACAGCCCTGATGATTACTGTAACCCGATTTCGCTGGGTAAAAATACTGTTGGATAACAAGGAGGCCTCAAGATGTGATTTTTCTGTTTCCCTGGTTTATTTCTGACACATGGAGAAGCTGCTCTGCCCAGAACCCAGGCAGATGGGATAGTAAGCAGAAAGGGTCCCCCAGGCCCCTGGGCTCATGGACCCCAGGCATGCACAGGTACGTGCACTTTTCTCAAGCACTAGCCACAAACTTAGTGGAATTGGGAAAGGGAACATCAGGAATTCTGTGTCTCTGGAATCAGTTACAGACCTTAGCGTCCCAGGAGGAGATGCCCATGACCAGTGACTTACCAAACAGCAGCACAGCCTTCCAGTGCAGCATGGTGCCTGTCCCCAGGAGCGTGTGTCAGGTTGTAAGACGAGGTGAAGCTGCAGGGAGAGCACCTTGGCCTCAAGCCGAGGCTGAGTGGGTGGACCTCAACCGAGGTGTGTGTGTGTGTGTGTGTGTGTGTGTGTTATGTGTGCGCGCGCGCATATATGGGGGGGGTGCGCGCATATATGGGGGGGTGTTATGGCTTGATAAGTCTAAATAAAGGAAGTGGGGAAGAAATTTGAAAAGCTCAAGTCGTTATTTCCCTGTGGTCGAAGTATATTATATACATTTATCTTATTAAATATGAGGCACAGAAGAGCCAGGTAAGTCACTACGTAGCACTTTCTGATACTCTGTAGCTTCCAAAACCCTCTGCCAGGGATCCAGGGTAGGACATGGCTGTGGGACAGCCTTGTTACAAAGATTCAGAGACTTTCACAGTGGCCTCAGCCTCTCTTGGCCTGGGAGATAGCACAGCACTAAGCTTGTGTACCCCAGCCCGCCTTGAGAGATCTGTGCTTCTCTGAGAGCCCTCTGGGCTGGATTAGGACCTAGGGTATCCCCAAGGGCCCATAGGCTCAATACTTGGTCTTCTGCCTGTGGTGCTACTGGGGCATGATGGGATCTTTAATAGGTGGAGCCTGCTGGGAATGGGGAGTCAGGTCTTTGGGAATGCGCCCCAAAGGATGCTGTGGGGCCCTGATATCTTCCTTTGCTTCCCAGGTGTCATGAGGGGGGCAGCTTTCTCCACCAAGTTCTCTACCGTGATGTGCTGCCTCGCTTGCCACAGGCCCCCCAGTCCGCACAACCACTGTGCAAAATGACCTGGCAGGATACAGACCCCTCTAAGGTATGGGTGCCAGGTGACCCAGCGTTTTTCTGAAAATTGGTTGAACAGAAACATGGATGGTCATTAAAGAACATGTACAACAGTGTTCATAGCAGCATTATGTGTAATAGATAAAAATAGAAACTGCTCAAGGGCTCCTCCCAGAAAAGGAAGTCACACATCTCCATTATCTCCGAGGATAGAACATAGAACATGCTTTTTTTTTTTTTTTTTTTTTTTTGGTGGTACTGCAGATTGAAACCAGGGTCTTCACACTGAGCTACACCCCAGGCTTTTTACATTTTTTTCTTATTTTGAGACAGGATCTTGCTAAGTTGCTAAACTGTCTGGGCAGGACTCAAACTTGTGATCCTCATGCCTCAGCCTACCAGAGTGCTTGGATTACAGACTTGCACTAGAACACACAAATTTCCAGTGAAACATAGTTTGGTAGAATTCTAGGAAATACTTTCTTTTTTTTTTTTTTTTTCTGGTACCAGGAATCGAACTCATGACCTTGCACTTGCCAGGCAGGTGCTGTGCCACTGAGGTAAATCCCCAGCCCCAGAAATACTTTCTGACCATCATGTTTTCCCTGCAAGTCTTTAAACCATTAGTCCCATATAGCCTGGGAAGAATTTAATATGCTGGATCTTGCAGGCATTTTCTTTTTCTTTCACCTTGCGGTTTGGTCTCAGCCTATGATAGGGTTGAAGGACTTCAGGTGTTGGGTTGCTGTCACCATTCAAGAAGCACAAAGGTGAAAGAGAAAGAAAATGCACGTAAGATCCAATGGGCAATCAACATGTCTACCCGTGAAGTTGTGTATAAGATTATACTCAAAGATTACTGCAGCAAAGGGAACAGACACACTATGAAGATGGAGATGCCAAGGTTTTTATCCTATGTTAGTCACCCATGGGACATCTGCAGGCCCAAGCCAGGAGTTAGTGTTCTCAACAAAGGTGTCCTTCAGAAGTAACCCAGGCAACCGTTGTCATAAGCCACATGTCAGAGGTATTACCGACAGCAGGGTTAGTGGGAAACTGGCTTCCAAAATTAATGATCATTAAGTCTGTAACAGCAAGTGAAGCTAGAGTTTCTTTGGGCTTTTCTTTGGTAACGATTCCCTCATTTTGTGTAAGCATTCTGTTTCCGTGGTTTTATCCGAATCTTGTGACAGATCTGTTGAAAAGAGGACAGCAGTAGAGAAATATACTGTGCTAAGAAGGGTACAAGTTTACTGTGGCCAAAGGTTCATTTTGTTGTCTCTTTTATCTTACCACAGGGTCTCTAACTGTCTTGGGAATAGGATGTCTTTTCTACTCACCTTGACATCTATATATTTTCCTGCCAACAGATACCCCGATTTGAGTTGTCTCTAACTTTGTTAAGCCACAGGTCCAGGGGTGGGGTTGAGGCTCTGCTAGCAGCAGCTGGGGCAAAAGACAGAGGGAGCAACCACAAATGGTCTCGCTTGCAAAAGCCTCTGGTGGTTTGCACACAGAGCTTCTGAAACACTTGCCTTGGTAGCATCTACTGTCTCTGGGCTCCAGCGGCTGACAGTGTGAATGGCAGCGAGACTTCTCCCTCTTCCCCTGCAAGGTGTGAAGCCGCTGCAGCTTCAGAGGGGAGTGAACTGGCTGTTGGAGCTGGGCTTACTGTACACTGGTTCCTTTGGGGATGAAGTGGTCCTGGGGAGCAGTGGTGGGGCTGATGCCCAGGTTGGGAATCTTCCAGGATCCATGCTAATATTTAGCCGAGACGGAAAGGGGTTAGGAAAGGGACAAAAATAGGGCATTGAGGGGCTGTTCAGAACGTGGGAGGATGATAGAGTAGGGACCCTCACCCAGAGGAGGCATGAAGCCCAGGTGACCTCATCATTCAGGGTCACTATTAGGGCAGCAGCTATTAGGGTCAGTGGCTACTGGGGAATGAGAAAGGTCAGCTCAGTGCCCAGGAAAGGGGAACACAGGACAGCTGGATAGGGAGCAGTTCTGGGCATGGAGGTAGCATGGTGAACATGGAGCCAAACACCTGTGCTTGAATCCTCGCTCTGAATAGAGTACGTAGCTGGGTTTTTAAACCTTTCTATGCTTCAGGGCTCTTAGCTCAAAATGGATAAATAATTTACCTGCATCATAGGCTTGAAATGGTTAAATGAGATTAAAATAGCACTATAGGCAGTGCTGTCTTCTAGAACTCTCCACGATGACAGAAACGTTCTCTGCATGTCCACTTCAGGAACTCCTGGCTGCTGTGGCTACAGAGCACTTAAAATTGGCTAGCAAGAATGAGGAACTGCAGTTTCAATTGCTTTTGTTTTAATTAACTTAAATACACACACTCCATGTTCCAGAGACTGCCTTGTTGGCTGCCGTAGGCCTGGAGTCATGCCAGGCAAGTAGGAAGTGCCTGAGGAAAGCTAAGCCACCAACGTAAGGAAGAAGGAGCCGGGAAGCTTCCCACTCCAGAGCCCTCCTCCCACCTTGAACTTGGATGGGTGAAGTTGTCTGTGCAAAGGTGTCAGCATACAGCCCACTGGGTTGGAGGCCACAATGCTTGTGGGAAGCAGAAGTTCAGGAAGGACCTGAGACCATTTCTGAGTTTGGTTCAAAGGACAGAACAAATAGAAGTCTACCAAAAACGTAGAGTTTAGGACAGGAGCTGAAAGACCAGGAGTAGAGTGCAGATGGAGTTGGATTGGGAAGGTAGTTCTAGGCCTGGCCTGCAGGGGTAGGGATTCTTGTGAAGCATCTGGCCACCACCCTCATTCGCTTCCCTGCCCCTTCCTTTCCTTCTAGAAAGGAACTGAAGAGACCCTGGAGGGAGCCATGGAAAAACTTATGTCAGGTCTGCAGCGACCTCTTGTGGTTACAGGTGCAACAGCTGCCCTAAGGCGGAGTTATCACATGGACCTCTATCCCCGTTGAACCACGCACCCATCCTTCTTTCCTCCATCCATCACTTCATCCATCCTTCTCCCAATGAACTATTTATAAAATCTCTTTTTTATGGCTGGTCCATTCTTGCCTCCATGAGATCCAGAAGAGACAGGGATATGCTATAGTCTCTGTGTTTCTTGAGGCATTCCCCTCAGGTCTCCATCAGTCTATTTGTCACAGTGTATTATATTTGCTTTATTGTCTTTCTCTAGCCCTGGTCTTCAATCTCTTCAAAGGAAAGGATAAAATCTAATTCATCGTTGAGCAGCACAGCATGGGAGTCAAGATACATCAAAGTAGAATTGTTAGGAGTTCTGGAGTCAGAAAAATATGGGTTATAATCCTGGTTATGTGACTTAATAGGCGGAGTACCTTGGCCAATGACTTAACCTCATTAAGCTTCGGATTTTAAATTTGTAACATGGTAATAAATGGGTGATACCCCATGATACCCCATAATATACCCACTAATACCCAATAATACACCTAATAATGAATATTTACATTCAAATAATTATTGGGCATATTGAAATACCCACTAATAAATTGGATGATACTCAATTTTTAGTATTGTGAAGAGGATTAACCTTTTATAAATACAGCATCTTGTATGTTCACTGCTCCAGCTAAAGTTAGATTCTTTTATACCTCCTTAAATTCTTACCCTCCCAGTGCTACTCTACCATCACCTCTCCAATGAACTCAACCACTCCATCGCAACTGGATCTTTCCCATAGGTGCTTCTGAAAGATGCTCAAGTCTTCTTCATCTCAAACAAATCCATCCAAGTCAGCAACCCTTCCCTTGACTTCACAGCCACTGTGAGGCTCCATTTGTAGTCAAGCTACACCAGTGTGCTGCAAAGGTTACAGGTGTTATGTGGTCTTTTTAGCCCTCAGAGCACTGGGTGGGGCTACACTTCCAGCTGGGAGCAGACTGACTCAGTTACTCAATATTGTATTTAGGGTTAATCTTCATATGCCATAAAGCAGAATGTTTGGGAAGCGCTGGGCACTGGGCTGCGCTTGCTCCCTTCTTGCTCATTTCCACCCACTCCGATTCACCCGCAGCCTCCTTCTCGTCTCCAGCACATCCAATGGACAGGTCTGTCTTCATTGTGTGTGAATGTCCATGTGACTATTCCCACGTTAGCACTTTGCTTACGCAAAGTGACACAGCCCTCTGCAGCTGTCCTCCCAGCTCTTCTTCCCATTTTCCCAGCAGTCGAGACCTTCCTCCTCTGGAGGCTTTGAAGGATTTCTGCAGATCCTGGCCCCAGGTCCTTTCTCCTTCCACTCTGTGTTCTATCACTGAGCATTTTCATCTGTGCTGTGGATTGTATTACCGCCTCTAATCCAATGAATCCCACATTTATCTTCCTAGCCCAACCTAAAACCCTGAGTCTCAGATATGGGGGCGGTTCTGACTGTTTACCTCAGAGTTTCACATGGAGAGCTGCTTAAACTCAGACTATAAAGACTGAACGCAGCCTCTGCCTCCCAATGTGGACCTCTTCTGGTGCTTCCTGTGTGGGCTGACAGGACCGCTTACCATGATGTACAAGTCAGAAATTTGGTTGTTGTGACTCTAATTGGCCTCATGTTACTGATTAGCCCAGCCAGAATGTTCTCAGTAACATGACCCCTTTGGAAAAGAGATATCATGTGTGTCTTCACATACACGTGCACTATATTTCTTTTCCCTGTTTTTTTTTTTTTTTTTTTTTTGAAATAGGGTCTTGCTATGCAGTTCAGGCTGGCCTTGAGCTCACTTTGTAGCTCAGGCTGGTCTTGAACTCACAATGATCCTCCTGCCTCAGCCTCCCTAGTGCTGGAATTACAGGCATGCACCACCACGTCCGGCAAAGAAATAAATCCGAACTTTATCCATTGGCACCTTTTTTTTTTTCCTATTTATTTATTTATTTATTCTTTTTTTATTTTAAAGAGCAAAAGAAGGATAACATAATAATGGGGGGGGCTTACCACATTACAGACAAAGTGGTAGGAAATTATCAATGGTTGTTGTTTTACATATTGTTATCTACAAGATAGTTTCTCAGGAAAACAAATAGACAGATAATAGTGAGTTATAGACAAAAGAGTTAGGAGATTATCAATAGTTGTTGTACTATACTTTGGTATCTTCAAAGTGGCTTCTAAAGAAAGTAAATGGAGCTATACATGAGTGACCTATTGAATAATCATTAACTTTTCTCAACGGTTGTTGTAGGAAACACATAATAATAGACATGGATCCATTTATGAAATAGGATAGGAACAATACAAACATTGCAGAGTTATGGATAGATTAGTAGGAAAATATTAATGGCTGCTGTAATACATGGTGGTATCTTCAAAGTGGTTTCTCAGCAAGACAGAGATATGCAAGAAGGATCTAACAAGTAGTTACAGCCTAATGGTTATCAAAAATCAAGTGAGCCGTCTGGGGCGAAAGCCATTTTTTGTAGCGTTTTCTCTCCAGCCTCCCATAGCATTGGGACCCCACAACCAGTTAGTGTCCTCTCCCCAACTGTCAGCACAGGCAGCAGGAATCCTGCTGCAGACTTCTCTGGAGCTCCACCACAGCCTGTACTGTCAGGGGAAGAATGGCTTCCAGGGAGTCTCCACAGGTATTGTGCAAGGTCCTCCTGGTTTACAGCTTCCGAGCGGCTCTCATCACCCCAGTCCACAGAACCTCTGACTCCTCAGGCTTAGTCTGCATTCTCATGTTCTCCTAGTCCTTGTTCAGCAGCTGCTCCTCCGCTGACTCTGGACCTTTCTGGTTCTCAATGGCAGGAGCAAGAGTGACCCGTTGCATGGCATGTATTCCCAGGGGTTTCTCCATGTTTGAATGATTCACACACGTCTGTGGGTGGGCATCTGCAGCCAGTGCATGGTGGGCCAATTGTGTCACTGTTTTTCTGTGGTTGTTGTCACTGTTTTTCATGGTTGTTCTCAATTGAGCGGCAGCGGCTGGCCTGAGGGCCGGCACAACAGCACTCGCCGCTGCGTGGCTCCCCGTGCTCCTGGGCCTCTCCTTCCAGGCTCCTACGAGGCAGGGAGCAAGCTGGTAGGAAGCCCGTTGGCACCTTTTTTTTTTTTTTTTAAAGGTACTGGGAATTGAACTTAGGACCTTGTGATTGCCAAGCAGACACTTGTGCCACTGAGCTATATCCCCAACCCCTTGGTGCACTATATTTGTGCTGTTTATTACCTGCCCTCTGCTTTCTCTTCCTGCTAGGCTGGCTAAATCCTAGCCAGGCTTAGATTTCAATTTGCAGAAGCATTCTTTGCAGAAATGCTGTCCTGACCAGTGTCTGGGACAGCTGCACGTATGTGTCCTTAGTATTTGACATATCCCCCTGGCATTGCAACTGTCTCTTGCCTGCACATTCTCTTCAGGACCATGAGCTTCCTGAAGGCAAGCACCATGTTTGTCTTGTTCTTTCCTGTACTTCCAGTACCTGGCAGAGCCTGTGTGTTCAACAAATGTGTGGGGTGGGACTGAAACGAAGGGGATCACCTTCTTTTTTGTCCCATTTATTCATAGTAATAGTCAGGGTGATAGTCAATCTCCTCTGTCATCCTGTAGGCTCTCTTAGTCTCTCATTCTGTCTTCATAAATAAGCTGATCACAGCGTGAGATTTCTGTACATACAGTTGTTTGGAGTTAGCCTCGTACCCATGTAATTCGGTGCCTTTATACTTTCCTTTGTGGCAGTGGGATATCATCTGTTTCTGTGAAGGGATTTTTGACTTAATCTATGCAGTGCCTTTGAGCCACAACTCCACACTCCAACTCTATTTTCCCCATTTTAATTTTACATGCACTCCTTGCATTTCTTCTTGTATGTATCTTCCTAGGTACCACGTTAATTTTTTTTTCTTTTTGGTGTGCTGCAGATAGGCCATCCTTGACTAAAGGTCTGTGGTTACCAAAGGCGGCCTCAGAAATTTGAGAATGGCTCCAAAGAGAGGCTGAGAACTGCTGGAGGCTCATTCTTCCCCGGAGATTGTGGAAGAAAAGCATATATAATTAAAGTGATAAATTGGATTTTTTGGGTTCTCTGTTTACCACTGTCAAACATAATCTATTTCATGCAGTTATACAGAATGCATAAAATAGGTCAGAATTAATTTTCTTCAGTTTGCTTATTTTCCCCTCCAGTTCCCCGGGTAGATGTGGAACCCAGACGGAAGCAGGAAGACTGGAAGCTGTGTGTACTTAGAGGAGACGGTAAGGGATTTAGTGCACTGGGCCCTGGGAGCTGGACACCCACAAGCAAGTAAACAATGACAAAAGGTAATGAGTGTCCGGGACAGAGTAGGATGAGGAGTCAGGCGCAGCGGGAGTCCTGGCTCAGCAGAGCAGATTGTTGCTCTCCCGTCTGTTCTCCAAGTGCTGGTTCCTTTGCTCGTCCCTGCCACATCTCCCACCCTCGGTCTCCCTGGCTGCTGAGCTCTTTTCCTCCGCATACGGACACGCATAAATATCCCCCGAACAACCCTCTCTCTTAGGTGCATCCCATCTTTCTCTTCCATCATTCCAAGTCTACCTTCCCCACCTGCTCTTCTATGCTCCCTATTCACCCCCCAGTTCCCCCTCAGCCCCTACTCCACTCAGCTGCTCCTGCCAGTCGCGAAGCCTTCTGTGCTGCCAGCTCCAATGAAGGGCAGCTCTCTGCCTTCTGCTTCTTTGGTGGCTCAGCAGCATTTCCCACAGCTGAATGATGTCCCACCGAAACACTTTCCTGCTTTGGTGTCTCTCACATCGCCCCAGCTTCTACCTGGCTCAGTCTGTTGGCTGGATTTGCTTCCTTTCCCTGATACTGAAGGAACGGATGCTCACAGTTTGGTCCTGGCCCCTTTTTCCTTTCCGTACTTATACTGTCTGTCTAGTCCCATGGCTTTAAATATACAAGTGACACCCAGATTGATACCCCTGACCTGACCCTACGTGTGCCACAGACTTCCGGCCTGAGTACATACAGTTTCCGGCGGCACTCATCCACCTGCGTGGCTCACACTTACAAGTCTGAAATAAAACTCTTCACCCCCCTCCTTGCAATCAACAGTCTTTTCATTGTATCTGCCCTTCTCTCCATCATCAGTTTCCTTTTTTTTTTTTTTTTTTTTTTTTTTTAGCGTACTGGCGAGTCCTAAGGTACACCTTCCCCCAACCTTAGAAAAAAATACCTGAGGCAAGTTCTAAGTTGCCTAGGCTGGCCTTGAAGCTGTGACACTGCGGCCTCAGCCTCGGAGTTTTCTCAGCCCCGCCCCCAGCTGCTCAGATAGAAACTCAGGCTCATGCTTCCCGTCTCGGGTATCACTACGTTCTATTGATTCCTCTCTAAAATACATCTCAAATCTCCTTCTCTCCCCAGCTTCCCGGAGACCCCCACATCCTTCTCCTACGTTACTGCGTCAAGGCCTTTTTGTTCTTTATTTTTTTCTGTTCCTTTGCTCTCACCTTCCTTTCTTTCCATTTCACACGCAGAAGGAAAAAGCGACCTACTCATGCATGCGCAGACCCATGTAAGAGCTCCTCTGCCTCAAACCAGCGTCACTCTACAGTTTGCGCAAGGAGAAGGCAGCCCAGCGATCGATCCCCTCTGCATGCCTGCCCGCGGGGCTCCTCTTACACGCGTGCTCGGGGTGACCTTCCGGCTTTGCTAAGGCCGCAGTGTCCTCCTTTCCCGCTCAGCCTTCGTTTACTCCTCCCTTTCCTCCCAGGCTCTTCCCCAGGCTACCACACCCCCCGTTCACCCCTCCTCAAACCAACGGGTGAATGAAGGAATAAATAAGTAATACACGAGGAATCGAAACATTCTTAAATAATCAAGAGACTTCAGCAAGTACACACTGTTATATTTGCTTCAGGCTCTTCTTAAAGAAATACACTACTCGGGACCTACGGAAGCGGCAGGTACACTCTGCCAATTCCAGTCTCCTCCTCCTCTTTCCCAGATTAACCCCCGCGTTATCGCACACCCTCTCCCCACGCGTGTGCCCCAGCGACCCGCAGCCAGCGCTGGGTGTCCCCGCTGTCTGGCCCTGTGCAGGAAGCGGGGAGCACTCTGCACCCCCACCCCATTTCCTGGGCGTTGTTTGTGAGGTGGATTCAGACCGGCAGAGGTGGCTTCCCTGTCACGTGCACTGTGGCACAGCATCATTGTCCAACCCCATCTCTTCACCTAGAGGAGAACGGTGCCCATGTCGTTGGCCACCGTGAACTCCGCTGCTGAGAACATCTGTACACATCTCCTTGGGCACAGGTTTGAGAGTTTCTCTGGGGTAAAACCTTAAAGCCAATTTGTGAATAACAGAATATGTGTCACTTCAACTTTGCTACATAATGCCAGATTGCTCTTTAAAATGACTGGACAAATTCCTTCTCTAAGGCAGCTTGGAAGAAATTCCCCCAGCTCCACTTTCTCCCCATAGGATGGCTCCGCGTTCCGACCACCAGGAGGCGCCAGGCAGCACGCGGGACTCGGCTCTGGTTGCCGCATCCCCCGGCTGGTGGTTGGTGGGTGGATGTCAGGTGGGTGGGCGCCAGGATGCCACAGGCGCCTGCGCAACCGTGCCAAACCTCTGGGTCGCTGGGAGCTGGGGGTCTAATTTTCCTGTCCCCTAACTCTTTTATAAAATTTGAAAGCAGTGCAAAACAAAAATTTCCTCATCTTGAACGTAAACTGAAAAAGGTTTCCGTTTCTAAAATGAACATCTACGTATATGCTTGAAATCCAAAACATACAAAGCCAACATTTTCCTTTCACATATCTATTTGCTGTGGATGTTTTCTTTAAGATATAAAGCAGTTCTCACTGGTCTTTTCCCACACTTCCTTCTGGGAGGCAGCTGAGATCCTGAGTTTGGTGGGCGTCCAAACTACTTATTTTTATAACATGTGTAACTTTCCATAAACAACTCATAGCCCTGTTTGTTTTTACTCTGTATTTAATATTCTGCAAGTTTCTTTCCTACCTACCCAATGTTGTTTCCAAAACACATCTATATTGATGCTGGTATCTCCAATGTACTATTTTCCTCTCTTCCTAAAAATGTCTTTGTAGATTGTTTTTTGTTTCTGGCTGTTTAAATAGTGGTGCACATACATTCTATGAGGGCACAATTCTTTACCTCTTGTTTATGCTCAATTCTTAGTCCCCGGAGTTTGGTATGGCACATAGTAGGTGCTCAGTAAATATGTACTGAGTAAATGAATGAACAACTTCATACATGTCTCTAAGTTGCTCAAATGCAGAATTTGTCCATAAATATTGACATATATATATATATATATATATATATATATATATATATATACAGTGCCTGGAATTTGGAAGTCTTCATTCTCCAAAACCATTGTACCAACTACAAATCCCCAGCACTTTGAGAATTTTGCTTTCCCCTTACCACCTTTAGTATTTTGAGATTTGGTGTCTGTCCAATACTGCTGTATATAAAATCATACCTTATCATTGTTTTAATTTGTGTTTGTCTAATTCCTTTCAGATTTTCCTCACCTGAGATTCCCCTGGACTTCCTGGTGGCTTCTAGGTTAACAGAGGAGCAGGAGTGGCTGGTGTGGCGCTCCAAGGACACAGTGTGACTGCTGCACACATCTCCCTCTTCCTCCTTGGAGGGATTTGAGCACATGTGCCAGGCCAGTTTGGAGGGCTCCAGGTCTGAAGAGCACAGCCTGAAGACCGAGGGTCACCCTCCTCTCCCAGGTCCACATGAGCTCTGAAGCCCCTTGTTGGAGGATGGGGAGGTTCATGGGTGCCCACGCTGGTGTGTTATTTTTTAGGTCTTCATCTGGAGAAGGCCAACCAGAAGAGCTCTATGGCGGGGGCTCTGGTGTTTGCAGCTGCCTCGATTCCTCCAGAGATCCCGTGTGTAACCACAGGGCAAGTTGTCTCTGGTGTCCCCAGCATGACTGCACTTACAGTAGACACAGCACCTGGGCTGGGTGGCTCCTCTGCACTTGGTGAGTTGACCACTGTTTGGAGAAGGGGAAACAGATTTGAAGGTAAGGGGCAGATGTTGAAGCAGAGGGGGTGAAAGTGGGCAGGGAAACTGAGGTAGAAGGCTTGGATAATCAGGACATGCTCTGGCACAACAGGAAGGGATCCTGGAATCCTGGACTGAGCCCAGCACCAGGGGTCATTGCCTTGGTAAACTGGGATATGGCAATGGCCTGATTTAAATGTGACACCAGTGAATCAGGCAAAACAGTGGGTGTGCAGAAGCCAGTGCCAGCTGCCATCTGAAAGACAGATATTTCTGGCACGTAGGGATGACACTCACTTGAGATCCTTTCCCATTTGAAAAGCATTAAAAAATCATAACTCGCAAGCCCAGAGGGCGAGCGCTCTGACTTAACAACCCTTCGACTTTCTTTTGCAAAGCATTAAAGTCATTAACTTCCAGCAAGAGGGAAAAGTAGGTTCTTACTTAAACTCTTATCTTCTGAAAAGTCTTAAAACCAGCAGCAGTGAGGCCTCGTCTCTCTTTGACAACGTTAAATCGTAAAGCACCACACTGCTGCTAAGTAATGGGGCCATTCTGTCAGAATGTAACTTAAGAGAAATTGGACTTAGTGACATGTCCTTTACTCAGAAACCTAGGGTGACTCCACACTGTTGATCAGATGTGGTCCGTATGCTTTGGCGCAAGTTTCTCCTGCCCTTTCACCACCTACTATGTGTTCTCTGCCGCCCACTGGATGACATTACTTCATCTATGCCACCCGATTCCCCTATCTTTCCCTCCCCTCCCTGACACCCACTCATCCTGCCCACCTCTTGCTCTAAGCCTCCCTGGATGGACTCTGCTCCCAGCACATACTACTGCTATTTTAAATATCACCAAACATTTATATATCCTTTTAGGATATCCAAGCATGCCCGCTGAGTGTCTTTGAAAGGTTCAACTTTTTGAATTTCATCACAGTCACTCCTCTTACAATAGCATTGCTGAAATACTTATGCACTGTGTATTTTCCAGCTCTATGCCTCCATCTTTGCATTTACACCTAAGAGTATATGTGTGTCACATAGTCCTCCACTAGCTTATCCATCTGCTAGATTAGTTTCTTACCACTTTTTTCATTTTCCTGAAGATAACAGGCATGTGACAGCACAGCAGTTACTCTATGTTTATTGAGCATACATGTGCCCAAAACTGTGCTAGGTGCTTGAGGAACAGACAGAGCCCTCAGACTCTAGCAGGAGAGACAAATCTTAAATAACTGAATGAACTATCATAGGTCATCAAGGATGATGCTGGAGGACGTATGGGGAACTAATGGAAAACTTCCTCGGAGGAGGTGATATGTAAGTTGAAACTACCAGGTGTTAGTATGACCTGGGACCTAGGCAAAAAACTAAGGGACAAAGCATGCCAAGCAAAGGGAATAACCGGTGCCCAGAATGTCAGATGGAGAGAATGCACAGCATCTGGTAGTGTACAGTAAAGGTTAACTCAGCAGGTTGGGTTGCCCTGCATAAGGACCAGATGCTGATAGATGACCTCTGAACCCTTAGGATATCCTGCCCAGTAAGTATGTATATCTAAGATCTTGGGCCAGCCAGATGGTTCATGCTAATCACATGGTCTGTGGGGGACACCTGTTTCTACGTGCCGAGGCTGCTTTGAGCCGTGCTGTTTGAATTTGACTTCTGCTGGGACTGGAGACGGAGTGGTTAAGGTCAGTCAGACACATGCTGGATACTCATACGACTGACCCCACATAAAAACTCTGGGCAGCAAGGTTCAGGGGAACATCCTTGGCTGGCAGTATTTTGTATGTGTTGTCATACGTTATTGCTGGGAGACTTGAGCACTGTGTGAGTGCTCTGGGAGTGGAAAAGTGGAAGCTTGGGCCTCCCTTCTGGAATTTTGCTATGTGCCTTTCTCCTTTCCAGGTTTTAGTTTGTGGTCTTTCACTGCAATAAACCACACACAAGACTGAAACAGCTCGTGTGAGTTCTATGACTTCTTCCATGAATCATCCAAATGAGAGTGGTCTTGGGGGCCCAGACACAGGTAGGGAAGACAGGACAAAGGCTGGGGAGACAGGAGCATCTGAGGGAGGGAGGGAGGAGATGAAAGAAGGAATTGGATTACTCAGATCCTTATACATCAGTCAAGAATGGCATGATCCTGCCTCTCTGATTGACCCCAGTATGGTTACTTTATTTATAAAATTCTACTCTGTGGTCCCAGCTACATCTCATGCAGGGTACCAACAGGAAATATGCAAATCAAATCACTTTCTTGGGATGGAGGAGCCCATGGGCACACAAACCCACTGGAGGAGATAAGCAGTGTCACTCACGGGATGGCTGCCCTGATTGTCATTTTCCATAGGGCCACCTTGGCCTTGGGGCAGAGTTGCTACTCAGCATATATGAGTAAAGAAGAGCTGGTATGTTTATTGTAAAAGCTGAGAGCACAATCCCAGAACTGTTTGCCATACTGAAATGCCACATATTGAAAATATATGCATGATGACAGAATCAGTCAAGGGAAAAATGGGATGAGTGTGGTTGAAGCAATTTAAGTAACTCATTGGCACAAAGGACCCCGGTGTATCAAGGATGCACATGTCATCAGCTTTAGGCATGGAGAGCACCTAGGTGTTTCTCAGACTGCTGCTTGTGTGGGCAAGCATGCTGCCTTCTCGAGAGGATGCCCTGAACCCATGATAGCCTGAGAAAGCTTGAATCACAATGGAAGGCCGGGCATGGTGGTGCATGCCTATAATCCCAGCACTTGGGAGGCTGAGGCAGGAGGATTGTTGTGAGTTTGAAGCCAGCCTGGGCTACAAAGTAAGCTCAAGGCCAGCCTGAACTGCATAACAAGACCCTGTCTCAAAAGGACAAACAAAACAAAACACAACAGAAGATGGGCTTATGTAACTTACTTCTAAATCAGCCGGGGACTACATTTCTGACAGTGTTGGAGAGTTGAGAAGCCAGTTGGGGACATGGACGGTGCTGGGAGCTGGCTCACTCCCAAGTCAGAGCTGTGCAGAGGAAGAGCTGGGCAGTATTCTCTGTTCCAGAAGCCATGCGATCAGAGGGCTCCAGGGATGGTCCCCTGAGTCCAAATGCCCAGATTCTGGGGAACCCGAGATGCTGTTATGTATTTTCTAATCACAATCTGAAGGGGGAAGGCAGTGTATCATGAGCTCCAAGTCAGCATGTTGCTTTACTGTGTGACTTTGGGCAAGCAATTTAAAAACTCTCTGGGTCTCAGTTTGCTCATCTGTGCATTGGTTATGGAAACAGTACTTTGTCCATAGGTTTTATTTCTTGAGGAGTGAATGAGGTACTGTCTGTAAAGTACTTGGCCCAGTGCCTGTATACATTAAGGGGTCAAACAACAACAAAACCAGAAAGGGCATTAAGGGTTTTTAAATAAATCATCAGATGTAACAAGACATTTTTTGGGGGGGCTCCATGCCAGTCACACATGCCTCAGAACTGTCCTGCTGAGTGAGGACATCCGTGTGCTCTGAATTAGGTGATAGCGGATGCCACAGGATCACACTGTTTCCGCATCTCACACTGATGAGAGTTCACTATTTGGGCCTTCAGGGCCAGGCTGTGTGTTAAAGAGCCACCCGCAGTTCAGATGCTATTGTCTTCAGCATCAGGTACAGTAGAGAACAGGGGTGTTTTCTGGCCTCCTAAGAAGATGAAGAGATGTGTCACTGGAAGGCATGCACATAAGATGGGTCCTGTGCCCAGCTCTGACAGTGAAGATAGCCTTTTCTGTGTCCCTGGAGCCAAGAAAAGTCTTGTCACATGTACGTTTGCTCAAAGAAACAAGAGCTCTGGGTTCAAGAGATGACTTGGGTTTTTGTCCCAGCTTCTTCAACCCAAGTGTGGTTTCTGGTATGTTATTAATCCCTTTAGATCTTAGTTTCATTGTCTGTGAAAAGGAGAAAACACCTGGCTACCTGAATCACAGGGTTAAGGATAAACCAATAGGAACAAATGTAGGAGGTATAATCAACAAATATGAGTATTTAAAAATTATTACAGTAAAAGACACATCGCTGTTAATCCCCCTCAACATAACCCTTTGCTTCCAACACACTTATCTCATTGTGCTTGCCACTTTCTGCAGAAGTTCTGGAAGTCCTCTTTTGAGAGTGTCTCTAGTTGTGCTGTTGTAGCTGCCTCAGTGTCCTGAATTGATTCAGAACATTTACCTTTCATAGTCATTTTGTCTTTTTGGAAAAGCCTCAGGTTGCACAGCACCAGATCTTGTGAACACCTGGCTGAGGACATGCTATAATGTTTTTATGAGACTGCCTTTCTTCTCGATGGCACCGGTAGCAGCATTCATATATTTTTTTGTTTGTACCAGGAATTGAACTCAGGATCTTGCACTTGCCAGGCAGATGCAAGCTGAGCTATATCCCTGGCCCTTATCATATTTTTTATCACACCTTGTAGACACACAGAAGAGGGCATCCAGAAATGCTCAGAAAGTGGCAAGAAGGATGGGATAAATGTATTTAAAGCAAGGGGAGTATATGACAGGGCTAATGGCAATGTGTCTTTTACTGTGATAAATCTTTTTTAAAAAACCAAACATTCACCATATGTTTTAATCATCCTTTGTATGTAAACCCAACCACATGGTAAACACTTCATAAATAATGGCAGTAGGACCATATAAGCAAGCACAGGACAGTCATGACTAAGGATGACATGCCTCAGTGGTGACTGCTGCTATTTTGTGACAGCAGTTCTGCGAGACCATATCAGTTTCTTTCCTAGAAAGAATGTTGAGATGCAGACAGCAGAAGGTTGGATTTGAGGCCTGGAAAATGGGTGCAAGTCATTCTGCGAAATGGTGTATGGTTTGGATCAATTTCCCACCCAGGTAACATGCTCATTATGGTCCTGGGGAGACCTGATTTTGGGCTTAGTAGGGGGAAGCAGGGAATAAGGAGCAGACCTCCTCAGCCAGGGGAAGGTCAGCAATGAGCCCCTTGTGGACAGGGTTCCTTCAGGCTATGAATGGTCCTAAAGGAGCTGACTGAGGCCAGTTCCGAGAGGTGTCGGGCTCTATTTTCACTCTAATCCTCTCTGCAGTGGGAGGCTGTGTGCCAGGGCGTACAGCCTGTCTGCCATGTGACCTCCAACCCAGAAAACACAGGACCCAGGCAGAGCACGCTGCAGGGGATGTGGAGGTGGGAGACTCAGGCTAGCGGGGAAGCTTCTCAAAGAACAGCCTGGCTGGTTCTCCTCTCAGCCTGACTCCAGTTGTTTCCGCATCTGTCTGGGAGAGGAGTCCAAGAGGTGATTAGCAAAGACCCCTGGTGATGTGGTTTCCAGATAGGAATGTCCCTGTGCAGCGCAGAATCCTGACCACGTACCACAGCAGACATACAGTGGAACTTTAAAAGCACAGGCGTGGAAGCAGCTGTTGCTGGAGCTATGCTCATCAGCAACTGATGGAAAAAACGCTCATAGATACGGAGAGTGAGTGATGTCTACTGCCATGCTGGAAACCTAGCCTGGGAAGGTAGAGGGACTGGGGGTGCCTGCCAGAGATGGCTTAAAAGGTAAATGGGTCCGAGTTGGCTTTTCTCCCCTACCAAGATGTGTGCGTGCCCGTCTGTTCCCGCCTCTACTCCCTTAGGACATGAAAGCTGGTGACAGCAGCTGCTGCCTGTTGGTCAGATGCAGTGGCTCTCAACTGGAACAGATTTTGTTTACAAGGGATATTTGGCACCGTTTAGATACATCTTTGGTTGCCACAACTGGAAGCAGGGGTGCGTCTTACTGGCATCTAGTGGGCTGCTGCGAAACACCCCACAGTGCACCAGACAGCCCCAAGTGTCAGGGGGGCTGAAGCTGGAAAGCCTGGCCTGGTGCAGTGCAAAGGTGCCTTTTCAATGGAGGAAGCTCACTGCCCACATCTACCATCCCAAGTGGACAGTATGGGAAAAGGTCACGGTTCATCTCTTACTCTTCATGTGCGGGCAAATACAGAAGAAAGGGTAATGAGAAGGCAAAGAATTGGGGGGCAGGGATGAGCCCAAATGGAGCTTTGGGCCAACATTTCAAGGTAGATGGGAGGATAAGGGCAGAGTTTTTCATTTCAAGTCAACTCTTACTTATTTAAAAAGCGATTTCCTTAAGCACATAATTATATGTTTATTTCCCTAAGGAACTCTTGAGGCAGAGGAGACCTGCTTAAATTATGGGGAGGGAGGCTGCACACAGGGCTTTAATGGGGTTAGAACAATTTTGTCTCCTTCACAGGAGACTTGGGCGGAAGGGAAGGGCAGAGGATGTGGGGAGCTGGAGCAAAAGAGGAATGGAGAGGTAGAAAAGATGAGGGCTGGTTCTATGGCCCCAGCAGGTCAGGATGGTGTTCAGACATGAATTTGGGCTGCAGCTTCAAACCTTCCACCTATTTCCCCATCATTAACCTTAAGAATGGAGCAAAAAGGTCCAGAAGGGGGCCATTTACACCTACTTGCCCTACTTCTTCCACTTGAAAGTATGGGTAAGCACACACCTGTGTATACACACACACACACACACACACACTGTCCTTTGAGAGATGCTCAAGACACAGGCTGGGCACGCTGACAGGGTAGGAGTGGTAGGGTGGCAAGGTGGCTGGAGCTTCTGGTGAGGCGGGGAAGGGTTTCATTCAGTGAGTGCTCTGTGCTATTTCTGAATCCTTGGCTGCAGCCTGACTGCTTAGAGTTGTGGTTTCTTCTCGTTGGGACATATTCTCACCTGGAAAGTCCAGGTAGAAAACCAAGAACAAGTGAAGGAATGGATTCTTCAGATTCAACTCAGAGAAGAAAATGGGGGGGGGCATCTTACAGTATCTGATTTTTTTGTTTGTTTGTTTTGGTTTTGGCTTTGTTCCGGTACAGGGAATTGAACTCACAACCTTGCGCTTGCCAGGCAGGCGCTGTGCCGCTGAGCTAAATCCCCAGCCCCCAGCATCTGATTGCTGATGCAATGGGTGATGGGTTTTTTGTCCAGAGACAAAAAACTGAGTTGGGTGGTGGTGGAAGGGAGAAAGTACTGAGGAACGGGTGGCTCGGCCTGGCTCTGGCCTGGGCTACAAGAGGTAGGATCTATAGGGGACTCTTGACTCTTTCCTCCCCTCTGTCTTCCTGCACCTGGAATGACAGACATGGCTTCTAACATCTATTGTGTGACAAGACTCTGTACCCATACTCTCAGGAGCTATGAGTCCTAAGAGCAGGAATTGTATCTTAGTCTACTGGGGAGCCTCCATTTCTAACAGTCTGGTACACAAGACATTCAAAATGTATTTCAGGATGAAGTCTACCTTATTCAGTCCAGCCCGCAGTGATTCAGGCTGGTGTCATAGCACGAAGTCCATTTGGTCACTGTATGCCATTCACCCCGTCGCTCAGAAGCTGGAAGTGTGTGTGTGGATGGCAGAGTGGAAGGCAACATGGAGGGGGATAACATCTGAGAAGCGTGGCCAAGATTCATAACCCTAGAGCTTTTATTTATCAAGTATCTACTCTGTACAATGTGTACAGCACCCAGACTGTCTCATTTCCAGCACTCCTCCGTCTGAGGATGAGGTCGGAGGAGCGGAGGCTGGCAGGAGACGGTAGAAGATGCCCACCCAGGGAGATGGAGATGATGGTCATCTGTGAACATGACATCCAGGCCGTCTCTGCCTTGAGCGGGGCAGGGGCGACACACATGGAGCAGGGGGGCCCAGGCTGACGGGCTGCATCAACAGTGATCTGCTGGCCTGGGAGTGTCAGAGACCTGGGGATGCTGGGATTTGCATCCTTTTCATTGACCAGTTCCCCAGAAATCATATCAAGCATCATCAGTGAATAGATACAGTTTCAGAATCTTCAAGAGGCTGAAGATATGTGTTGTGGTCCTGACCCACCTTTCCACTTTGTAGAAGTGACCTTGGGTCTCTCTGCGCCTTAGCAACCTCATCCAAAGAACAGGGAGGGTCTGTGCCTTCCCTGCAGCACAGGGCTAGTATGAAGTCTGGGGGCGCTGTGTAAGTGCTGTGCAGCGTGAGCTGGTTCTTGTACGTTATTTATTCAAGGAAGCAGCACTAGGAACCCCTTCTCCCCGCTTCAGTGGTACCCAGGTATCCTGTCAGTCAGGACTCACCTGCAGAGAAAGGCTACTTCAGTCCAGCGGAAGCCAGTGGGAACTGGAGAGTTTAAAGCTTGAGTCTACTTCTGTCTCCGGTCCTACCTTCCACATAGGCAAGGGAGTGGGGGCCTGGCAGAAGGCTGCTGAGGCCCTTTATTTAGTTCGTTGGTAGAACTGGAAGACTGCTTTCTCCTGCTCGTAGGTCTCGATGGAGCCTGGTCGAAGGCGCCGGATTTCAGCAATGGCGTCTCCTGCAGCCAAGCCCCGCTCCTTCACCAGGTAGCAAGCCAGCATGGTGCCAGTGCGGCCGAATCCCAGGGCACAGTGCACTCCCACGGCCTGTGAAGAGGGAGCTTGGTGGAATGGGGCTTCCCCCAAACTCTCCTGTCCCACCTGGGCAGCATTCCTACTCCGTACAAGTCTGAGATTCTCAGAGGACAAGAAGTACCATCAAAGGGTTCTAGACCCGGGCTCTGAGCTACCTTCCCAGATTTACCTTTGCTGTCCAACATGGAAGCCACTAGACATATATGGCTACTGACGACTTGAGAAGTGGCCAGTCCAAATTGAGATGGGTGGTGAAATATTCACCAAGGTTTGAAGATGCAGCATGAAGGAAAATGGAAATAGCTTACTCAAAATTTATTACAAACTGGGCATGGTGGTGCCTATCTCTAACTCCAGCACTGTGGGAGGCTGAGGCAGGAGGACTGTAAATCTGAGCCCAGCCCGTCTCAAAAGAAAAAAAAAAAGGCTGGTATGTAGCTCACTGTAAAGGTCCTCAGTTCAGTCTCCCGTATCTTTCTCTCTCTCTCTCTCCATCTCTCTCTCTCCTCCTCACACACGCAAAGTATTTGTTTGATACTGATTCTATGCCGAAGTAATATTTTTGATTTACTGGACTGTTTCTAAAATTATTTTCACCTGTTTTTCACCACTCCTGAAAAATGCTGTGGTTGCTAGAAAATTTAAAATTCCAGATGTGTCTCCACTGTATTTGCACAGCACTGCTCTAGAGAATGGTAAACCACCTCCTTCGGTTTCAACTCCCTCTCTCCCACATCTGCTCGCCCCTTTTCTCGCTTCTCCTCTCCGCAGCGTCTGCTCCTCTTTCCCCGCCTCCCCCGCCAAGCCAGCTCACTCCGCCGCACCCCTCTTCTCGACTCCTATTCGGACCACCCCCGCCCCGCCCCGCCCCGCCCCGGCTGGTCCTTGGTCGCGCCCGCGGCTCCGGCTCGCTGACCTCTCCCCGGGCGTTGGCCTCGTCCACGATCTGCACGAAGCGGTCGATCTGGTCCGGGGCCGGGGGGCAGAAGTCCGGGATGCGCAGTCGGTGCAGCGTGAGGCCGGGACAGCTGTCGGCGTGGGGGGGCCCGCGCTCAGTCAGGGACACCAGGTGTCGCACTCCCAGGTCCAGCAGGAACTGGTAGTGGGCGGGGAGCCGAGGCAGCGCCAGCCCCGCCAGCCGGCCCGGGAGCACCCAGGAGAAGTTAGGGGGCTGCACGCCCATCGCTGGGGGAGGGCACCAGGCAGGGGTCACCCGGGGTGTCCGGCCCTTCCGGCTCCGCCCTGCCGTCCGCCAGCCCTCTGGGCGGGTAACGGATCCCCAGCCTGCACTGGCGCCTCCCAGCCACGTGGTCCGCGGGACACCGCCCCCGGGTGACGCTCTTCTCCGCGCTCGGGGATTGGCTGAGCCGTCGGGGCGGGGCCGGGCCACCTCCCGAGAGACACAGGCCCTGGTGGCCTCCCAGCGGGAACCGGACATAGGGGGTTGGCTGGGCGAGCCGCAGCTGTGGGATTCCCGCAGCCTTGCGCAACTCTGACGAGAAGGAAGAAAACGTGGTGCACTTTGTTTTCTGTAAACAAGCAACACGGGGTCGGACTCTGCTGCTCCCTAGTGGTGCGCCACTGCCCCTACCCATGGGCCTGGCCTCAGCTTACCTTCTTTGCAGTGGATGCCCACAGGGTTTAAGAGCAGAGAAATCTACTTCTGCCTTTGAGGCGGACTCTTCTCTCCCATGACTAGTCATTATCAGGGTCTTCATCTCTTTCAGTAAGGAGAATTATTACCTCAAACGTGGCTGTTTGCATTTCTCTATTGTTGGTCTGTTAAAAAAATACTGAGCTGCCATGTGGCATCCTAAAATCTTAACCAGAATCATATTATAGTAACAGTAACAGACAATAATATAAGGGCGTTTATTGAGCATTTACTATGTGCCAAGTACTCTTAAGCACTTTACATGTATTAACTTCCTAAATTGACACAATCTTCTTATGAGATAGGTGAACCAATTAATTCCCTTGTCCAGATGAGAAAATTTAGGCACTGGAGGGGTTAAGGAAGATGACTGCTGGCTCCTGAATCTTTCACCACACTACTTTCCCTAAAGTGAAACAGAAAATTACATTCTCTTCACACCGGCACCCCTACTCCCCATAAATATCTAGCTTAAAAATGGATTTCTTTACTTTAAAAAAATTTTTCATATGTGGTTGTGGTATTTGAAGATTTCCGGGCCTTCTAGGTCACCCTGCCCTGGGAAGTCTGGAATCTGTCAGTGCCGTTCTTCTAAGTCAGAGACCTAAATCTGCACATAGGCTCAGCTGGGATCTGAACAGTCCACCCGTGTCTGTGAAAATGGTTAACCCTTACTGCACTGTCTCCCAGACCAGGCCCTTTGCCAGATGCTCTCTGGAAGAAACACGCGTGGAAGATATTTTGCATTCCTTTTGTACCTGAGTACCTCGAGACTTAAAGAAACCGGAGTTCCTGGCCAAGGACACACTGATCTCACCTGAGGGCACTTGGGCATAAGATGCACTCCTCCCGCTTCCACGCCTGACCCCTGCCACACACATCCTGCCATTGAGTTTGCTGGCTCCGGCACAATGAAAAAAGACAGCGGGAAACACTCTCCATGTACCCAGACCACTGCTCTTCCAGGTTCCGGGAGCCGCCAAATCTCCTCTTGTGTGCTGTCCTCACAAGCAGAGTCCTGATTAAGCGCTTCCTGTAAGCACTCCCATTTCCCGTTCACTCCCCAGCAATCTTTAGAGCGGCCCAATTCACTCCTTTTCCCGTTTCTCAGCTGTGATTTCTCAGTTCTGTCACCCCCACTCCACTTTTCTCCATCCAAGTTCCCTGGCCTTGCTGTCTTTTGTTCCTTTCACTCCTCAGGGAAAAACTTCCCTGTACGCCCCTTCCCTGCCTCCTTGATAGCCAGGTCAAAGCCCATCTTCTAAAAAACAAAACAGACTTTCTAGGGGAGATAGGGATTCTTTTCTTCCCTGTGCTTCTAAACAGTAATTTTTCCCCCTTGAAGTTGGGTCTCTGTGAAAGATGTGCACCTCTAGATGTGCACCTGCCAACCCTCCCTATGCAAAGGCCAGTTAGTTTCCTTTTTAAGAATTGCTTTCCCATCCTCACCGTTCTGGTCCTTCCAGCAGAACCTGGGTGGAAAGGGCCAGGGTCCTTGCTTGAGCTATGTTCCATTGTCAAGGGATTTATTTAATTTTCTGCATTGGCCCAGGGAGTCTCAAGCCACAAGGAAAACCCCTCTCTGATAGTTTCCTGGCTTGGACCCCTGAGATCAACAGTGCCAGCCCCTGCCTCTTCCAGATGTAGTGCTGACCTTCTTATCCTCTCTTGTTTTGTACAGGGCTATCAGACCCTCCGGAAGATTCAGCCTCTGTCCTCCTGTACCATCTTCTGTAAATATATCCTTAGGGGTGGCAGCTGCTTCATTGAACTGGGGTTACCTATTTGCATAGGAGCCAAGACTGCCTCACTTCATCTTTCATTTCCACACTTCTATTGTGGAACGTGATACACAGTGCTCAAAAACGTTACATGAATGAATGGAGAATAAAGAAGTAAGTAGAATGCACTAGGGAGACTGTGAATGCACCTTTATGGGAGTGACTGTGGGTCTCTAGGACAACGTGATTGTGCACTGGTGGCTCTTTTTGATTACTTGAGTTCCAGGGTTGTATTGAGTATTGTGTAGTATTTCTTTGAGGTGTACTTTATACATGTCTCTCCTTTTAAGGAAATAATGACTATGTCAGTACAATCCTGGTTAAGTCCAATCACTGTTTTTGAAAAAAGGGGTAAGTAAACCTTGCTCTTTATTGAGCTCTGTGCTCATGCTGTGCACGCGTGTGATAGCAGGTGTGTGTGTGTGTGTGTGTGTGTGTGTGTTGGGGGACATATATCTATTCTATTGTCACTGATGGTATGATGAGTAATAAGCTTAAGTAATTTCCCTGACTTCAAGGAGTTTACAACATACTTGGGGGGGATTTAAGCTCAGATATAATTATTCCCAGAACATGTAATAATGTACTAAATTGCTCATCAAAGCAATTGTCATTATCTGGCAATCAGATAATATATATTAAACAGCTAATTGTGCAGCAAAAATAACAAGCATGAAAGAAGTCAGTAGGGGGAAAAGATGAGCTTGGGTAGGAAGCGTCAGAAGTCTTCCAAAGATAGGATCTGTTTTTTTTTTTTTTTTTTTTTTTTTTCTCATTGTGTTCTCTGTCCGCTGGAAAACCCAGCCAGAGAGATTTAGGGCATCCAAGCTTCCTTTTACCCAGTTTATAAGAATATTTGACCTCGTTCATATTCATGTTGTGATCCTAGTTCCCCAGTTGGCTTGATGTTAGTGGCAAGTAGAGGTAAAGTTAGGCTCAGAGAATTCTTTCTTCTAGGTAGGTCATTATGTCCCACCAAAGCAAAGGATTGCTTCATTTGGGTTCCTGTGGACCTTGGACTGCAGTCAGAATTCTCAGTGCCTTACATGTCCTTATTTTTCTATGTTAGTACAGATTTTACATCTGGAACCCAAAGATCTGGAAACTGGTCTAAGAAGAAGGGAAAGGGTCATAGTCTTTAAGATGACCTCCAAGAAGCATCTCATGCCTGCAGTAGTTAGCTCCTATCCCACATTGATAGGACCAGGCTCTATACCCAGTACGTTTATTGTGGAAATGATGTATGAATACTAGACTGAGTCATCAAAGACTTGGTTTTTGCCTTGTTCTGTTGTGGGAAGAGCTGCCATGGGAAACTCCTGGGAAGAATTAGGCAGCATTCCAGCAAGGACGTGGAGAGGCGTGTGCAGTGAGGAACTGAACCCTCTTACCTGTGGTTGTGTAAGTGAGCCAGCTGGTTTGGAAATGTATCCTCTGGCCTCATCAAGATTTTAAATAATTTGCACATCTTGTTCAGAATCTTATGGATTTCCTAAGCCAAAACCACCCAACTAAAGCTCTGCTAAATTCCTTACTCACCAAAAACTGTGAGGTAATAAATATTTATTGTTTTACACAATCAAAATTGGAGCAGTTTGTTGTGCAGCAATATATAACTAATACAGATGGAAATATTCAGTTTGAAGAAAAGAAGAGGAATTCCAATAAACTGAGAAGTGAAATAAAATCCAAACAAGGGTAATTAAAAAAAATAGTCCTAAGCCATTGTGGCCTCTGTGTGTGTGTGTGTGTGTGTGTGTGTGTGTGTGTGTGGTGATAGGGCAGTGAAAATTTTCCACACCTGGGAAACCATGACATGTAGGGGAGTCAATTAGAATAGGTTGGGTACTGGTTTTGGATGTGTACAGTGTTACAGATAAAGGCTTATGTGGTATTTGTGTGGTTAGAGATGACACAGAAATCATTTAAAAAGTGGTCATGTCACTGGAAGTAAGCAATCAGAATATAGCATCCACCAGTCAGAACTAGTGAATACTAGTGCAAACCATAGTGAAGCTATCCTGGTGTCTACCGAGTGTAGGTGAGCTGCGAGCGTTCTGAAATGGCCTGGGTGTGGTCAAATCACCTTGGACATTTTAATATAGGTCTTTCCACAAGATGGCACTGATAGCTTTTCCTTGTTTCTTTCTTTTTTTTTTGTCTTGTTGAAAAATGTGTGATTTGTATACTGTTACAGAACATTCCATAAGTAAAAATTCACGATTTACTAACTGAGGACTTTACTTTTGGTGATCTCACCTTTAGAGCCCTTACAATTATGTGTTTCTTTTTAGATCATTTTAGGGAGGCGTTGAAATTTTTAAATTGGGGAATAATGCCTTATACCAGATGTTATCCTTTTGGAAGTTGAAGATAAGGAAGGAGTTAGAGATTGGGCTTCAACCTTTGAAAAGTCATGCAACAAAGACAGGCGAGAGGACAATCAAGACAGAGCTCAGTTTGATAAGAGCCGTTTTTGCCATGAAAACCATTTTGGTAGACTCTCCCACTTTCGCTTTCGAGCTGCCTTGAATTCAGATGAGGCCAATCCAGCTGGCACTTTGATTGGGTCCTATGGAGACCCCAAGCAGAGGGCCCAGCTAACCTGAACCTGAACTTCTAACTGATGGAATTGTGACATAATAGATAGATTGTTTTTTAGTCATTAAATTTATAGCAATTTGTTATGCAGCAGTAGAAAACTTTCTAGATGCCCCTATTTACTTTTTTTTAATATGCTGGATAAAATTCTCGACCTTTCATCACCATATTATTTCTTGTGTCTTCACTATGTTTTAAGTTTGCTAATCATCAAAGCTATGGACCACTTAGGTCCATTCCTCAGTGCAAACTCAAAAAATGCAGTAAATCAATGATGCCTAGAAGTTATCAGCATCTAGGTTCCTTTAGACAACTTCTCAAACTCCTAGCTGGTTCCCCAGTCTCCTTTCTACCAGAGCTTTTTAAGGTGTGATTGACCCACAATTGGCATCATGTGAAAGCTTGTGAAAAATTCAGACTCTCAGCTCCATCCCAGACAGTGGGATCCTCAGGTGGTTGATCCCACACCCATAGCTAAGTCACCCCTCTGTGACACTGACTTTAATGCAGCTATTATCCCTTCTTCTCGATGGTCATCGGTAGCCCCCAAAGCATGGTGTGGACATGCGTGTGTCTCCTTTCTGGAGCTGAGAAGCTTTGACTGAGCAGGGCTGTAGGCAGAGGAGTTGGTCAGCAGATGGAGAGATCTTAAAAGGACCTAACTGGCTTGGGTGGAAGCTCAAGTCCAGTTAGAAACACCGAACAGTCCCAGATTAGAACAATGCTTTGGCTTTATCCACATGTTAGAAAAATGTCCAAGAAAAATATGCATGAATGTACATGTGCCTTTCCTGTTTTTGTTCTAAGGAAGGGCTTGGTTCCTAGATTTCCTTTCTGGAGGAATGCTTGAGATATCACTCCCTACTCTTTCCCGCTTCTAACTATATTGCAAGCATGGCAGGCATTGCCTTTGTTATTACCCTCCAATTTAAATGCCTCCATCCTCCCTGCAGGTTTGAAGGAAAGGGAAGGACAACTTCCTGTCACATTGCCCTCTCTTTCCTGCTCAGTAGCAGACCTTCTGCTCACCCAAGTGGCACCCTTCCAGAGCCTCGCTAGAGCTCGTCACCTCCGTGGGTCTCTGGACTGGCTTCCTACATACCAGCCTCTACACATTTCCCCTCTGTGCAGCCCTGGTGACTTCACAGAATATAGACCTTATTTTTCTAGTTCTTCTGTAACTCATTATTGCCTTCAAGTGCAAACTCTCAACATTTACAGCATGTAAAGTCCTCCGGGATGAGATCTCCTTTTCTTCAGCCTCATCTCATTGCATTCCTTTGCAACAGTGTTTGTTCCCATCATTCTGAGAAGCGTACAGGTCAGCAGGTGTGCAGAGCTGCCTCATCTGCCTTTGCCCAGGTTGTGCCTTCTTCTGCCTGGCTCTTACCTGTAGCCTGCAGCAACACCTTGTCTCCCTCCAGGTTCAATCTGGGAACAAACTGCTTTCTCTGGGAAACCTCTGCTCCTTATGATTCATACTTTCTGTTCCTCTTCTGAGCTTTCATAGCTTCTCTATGGGTACACTGATTCTATTACATGTTTAAATCATTTGAATTTCTTCTTGCTATATTGTGCAAGTAATATGTTTATTGGGGAAGCACTAAAATACACATGCAAAAAAGAAAAAAAAAAACAATGATTACCTAACTCCTGCTTACATTACAGGGTGTTCAGTTAGGAAAAGAACAGCCACTGTTTGGTTTCCAGGTGTGGAGGGAAACAGTGTAGAGAATTTTAGGCTTACCTGCTTGATGAGCTCCTCAGTAAAGGTCCTAAGTGATCTTCACTTGCAACACCTGGTAAGATGCTCTCAAAGACCTTGCCAGGAAGCTGTCTTCTACCGTAAATCTCAAGAACTGGAAAATTTCCATCAGTATCCCACTAATGTGGGGAGTGGCAAGAAATTCACCTGGATGCTGTTTTGAATCTTTCATTTGCGTATGCATTTGCCTGCCTCTAGCAAGTAATGAGCTCGTCTTTTTTGTCCTTTTACATCTCACATGAATGTCTTTCTTTGACACTCAGTATACATGGGAAAGGAGATTTTTGGAAAAGTTCTGTCTAGCTTCTTGTCTGTAGTGCAGGGACCTTAGAAAATGAATGGCATTGATAGTAAATTTACAAGAGACAGTTCACCTAAAGAACCACATTTTGGTATACCACCTTTTTGATGTCTCTTTCTCTGTGTATATATGTAAGTTAATAATGTACATACAAAGCTCTCTTTAATGTGCTATCTCTATCTGTATATCCATATGTATTTCTCTCTTTTGGCTTCTTGAAGGCTTAATGAGCTTGCTTCTCTATATTTTAGAGCATAGATTCCCAGCACTGGTTTGATGACACCCTGGAGTGTCTTCATTTATCTCAGGGGGTGCCTTGAAATTCACAAAACAAGATTAATTTAAATTCATTTTCATTTAAAAAAGTAAACAGACATTATATAGTAATTACAGGTACAAGTGTGTGTTGAAATCAAACTAATAAATGCTTGCCTTAGAGGGAACTCAGGAGGGTGGGGATGGAGTTGGAAGGGACTAGAAAGGTGGTTTAGCCTGAATCTTTTCTAAAACATCCTCCCTTCCCTTTACCTCCAGATGTTTATTTCCCCAAATTGATCATGTTTCTCAAATTGGGAGTCAGGACTGTTGAGAATAAAAGTTCCCACTATGGAGGGCTGTCTTGTGTGCCTACCACAGGTCCTGGTATTCAGCAGGCCCTCAGGAAATCCATATTGATTGTGTATTTGGCAGGACATAGTGGTGGTGATTGGGAAGGGTGCATGGTACATGTACGTCCCAGCTCTGTGGGACTGGGAACTGTAAGGTTTTTCTTTTCTGCGCAAATGAGAGACAGGACAGGAATAAAAGAAGCCTTTATTGCAGGTGGGCATGGGAGGGCTGCAGGAGAGTGCAAGAACCCTTTGCGAAGGAGGCAGGGGTACGGTGTATTTATTGGGCTGGGCTGGGGGTGGTGTTTACATGGGAGGTTAAGGTGTCCTATCAGGAGCCATAACGGATGGCTCCATAACGGATACAAGGTTGATGAGTCAGTCATTTATTTTAAATTCCTGATACCCTACAAACTCTCAGCCAGAAAAGATCTTTGAGAAAAGCATGGAAATATGGTGAGAAAAAATCGGTTAGCATTGTTTTAGAGGTTTTTTTCTTGTATTTGCAAGACTATCTGGTGTTGTAGTCTTTGCCTTTCTGATTGCGGAACTGTTAGTGTGTGCGAAAATGAAACAGGAAGTTGAGGTTAGGCTGGGAGAAGAAGAAGACGGAAGTTAGTCTTGGAGTGACATGTTGTTGTGGACCCTACACCATGTTGGATCACTGCCGTGATCACCCTGGTTGAGTTTCATATGGGTGCAAACCCATCAGGAACCATAAAGTATCTATAGAGATAGTGACCTGGGTAGCAATCTCATCTTTGAGTTGTAGGACAATATAGGTTCCCAGACAACAAACGAGAAAAGGACTTAAGCTGGGATGTTGTTGGCCTTTGGTGACTTACCCGAGGTTCTTATAATTGGCTTTCTATTAGTAATTTGTGAAAACCATTGAACTGTTAGGTAAGGCAACTAATATCAGCAGGTATGAGTGTTGCTGACTTGCTGCTGAGGATGCAGTCCCAAGGCCATTGTAATGTAACGAATTCTGAATTCTGCACAAGATTAATTGCTTTGAAGCAACAGAGATGGCAGTGGGTTCAAATCCTGATGCTGCTGCTTAAAACTATATAATATCATATAATATAACATATTGCCTTACACCTCACTGCCCTTCTCTATGAAGCAGAAATAATCATAACACCTACCTCAGAGTTGTGAGAATTAAACAAATGAATCCATAAAGCCCTTCAAACAATACCTGGCATAGTGAGTAATCAACAAGCACTGGCTATTGTTATCATCATCATCACAGTGGGCGTCACAGACTTAGGAGGACTAATTTGTAGTAGGTGTTTCAAATAGAGTGTATTAATGGCCCCCTCTGGTCTCAAAGAATAGCTTCAGGAGCTCCTCCTGTTGTCCCCTAGATCTGGGGAGGAACATCATTTGCCAGAATTGGAATCCCAGGCACAGGGTTAACTGAATAACAAACAGAACAAAAAGCCACCGCATGCAAATTGAGTTCGCAGCAAATCCCCTTGTTACACTTTGATGGGATATTCTGCAGCGTGGGGAGAAATAGTGCAAACGTACCTGGATTATTAGAATCACACTTAGTAACAAGGGAAAAATGTGTCTTTTGGCACAGAACTTTATGGCCTCTCAATCCTTGAAAGAAAGCTATCATTAATCAAGTGTATTCTTCATTACCTACTGCTATTGATGAAAAACCCCAACATCTCCTGGAGAAAATGACTGATGGGAAAAGGTCCTTTCAGGCTATTAAAACACATTCCTGAGCCTCTTTATTTCACTGAAAAACTAAATATGCTTACGTTCTCACGTGGGAAAGACAAATTGAGTCTAACATCCAATCTTAGCAAAATTTAAATACTGGATTTGAAATGCCAGTGATTCTGTTTAATTCTTTTTCTCTTGTGCAAACACAGAGGGATCTTCATTGTATGATCACTCAGATGTTCAAACAGTTGTTTAGGATGAAAAAAAATTGAAAATTCATACGGAATTCATTTCTCAACTTACTATGTCCATAACGGATACAAGGTTGATGAGTCACAGTCATTTATTTTAAATTCCTGATACCCTACAAACTCTCAACCAGAAAAGATCTTTGAAAAAAGCATGGAAATATGGTGAGAAAAAATCGGTTAGCATTGTTTTAGAGGTTTTTTCTTGCATTTGCAAGACTATCTGGTGTTGTAGTCTTTGCCTTTCTGTAGCTTATACTTAAACACGCTGTATCTTCAGTTAAACAAATACATACCAAATTCCCATAGATGAATAAGATGCTGGATTGTACACTTGAGTGAGAAAAGAACATTCAGTTTACATTTTGGCGCTTATCATTACATAAATGACCAGGATGGATCACAGCTCCGTCCACACCCATGTGTATTCATTCCTCTGCCACAGTGGGGCAGTCCTGGGCTCAGCCACATGACTGTACTTTGGCTAATGTGACGTAAACAAATCTGATAGAAGTGGGGGTTTGATAAACACTCGCACAGTGGGACTTTTCCTCTTGGAACTCTGAGACTATGAAGAATAGTCAGTGGGATAGAATTCAATATTATGTAGTAGGAGGGGCCAGCTTCTGGGGACCAGGAATTGTAAACTGACATCGTAGGTCCTAGGCTCTCCTTACCCTGCCTGCCTTGTGGGCTGATTTTGGAATGCAGAAATCATCTTCCTCTCTGGATCAGTGAGATTAGCACCCAGCTGTGGGGATGGATCTTGTATTGTTTCCTTTATATTAAAGTTGTCCATTCTACCACAGCCACTATGCAGTTCCAGGAAGAACACCCTATCCCCTTGCCTATACTGGCTCATAAGTAGTGGCTAGCTTGGAGTGTCTTTGTCTCTGCCCATCCTGAGGCATTCACCTCGTAGCCTCCATCCTGTATTACTAAATTTGTCTGTTTCTTATTTGATCCTTTTACCATACCCCTCACACAGACGGATCCCCACTCTTTCTCTTTAGAGGGACTGGAAATGGGGAAGTTTTCTTTCCTAGCCCAGCACCTCCTCAACATTGCATATCTGTTTTACATTCTGCTTGAAAATGGAGTCATTTCTTCCTTAATTCATCCTTGTCTTTCTACACCCTACTATATATAACTTTTCAGAAGCTAATTGACCCCTACAGCATTCTAAATGGAAATTTCCTTAAGCCAAATCCACAGGTTCATTAAGTACATTTTCATTCAGTACATTTCTATTAAGGTGGGGATCTTGCCCAGGTCCCCAACAGCCAGCTGAGCCCAGTCCCTGAGACTCCCCTCAGATGCAAGTCCTTGAGGGTCTCCCCAGATGCACACAGCTCTGTAAGTGATCCAGGCATGAGCAGCAGAAGAATCACTCAGCTAACTCACAGAGCCACGAGAAACAGTACATTGTTGAGCCACCAAGTTTTCAGATTTTTTTTCACGGAAATGGAAACTGATCTAAAAATTGATACTTGGGAGTCATGTGTTGCTGCAACAAAAGTCTAAACTATGTGGCCTTGGCCTCAGAACTGAGTGTATGACAGAGGGTTTAGGGGCAGAAAGTACAGTATCATTGGACCCTGGTGACCTGAGAAGGCACTGTTACTGGAGGTGGTGAAGGGCAGATCATAGGTAGTACTGGGATAGCACATCACATCCAGAAGCTTAGCAGATAGAAAATGTACTTAATGAGATTGTGGACCAATTAGCTGCTGAAAAGTTATATACAGTAGGGTGTAGAAAGACAAGGATGAACTAAGGAAGAAATGACTCCATTTTCAAGCAGAATGTAAAACAGATATGCAATGTTGAGGAGGTGCTGGGCTGGGAAAGAAAACTTTCCCATTTCCAGTCTCTAGAGAGAGAAACATTGTCCAAGTAAGAAATGTCCACAGGGTGCAAATCAAATCATAGGTGTGGCAATGAGACTTTGAGACCCCAGAGGGATTTAAAATGATGTCTGCTAGGCTCTGTCAGATACACAGATGGGCTTCTAAAACTTTTAAGGGCATTTTTTTTCCCATAGTGCATTGATACCCTGACCAAATGTAGGCCACTCTCAAAAATAATTGTAGGTAGGTAGCTTTTATGGATAATAACCCACAAAATTTATAATGGAATTGTACCAGTTTAGACTAACTGGTGCACAAGAGATTCAAGAGTAAAAGAGACATGAAATTAGCTGAGAATATACTTAGCTTCAAACACAGGCTCTTATTACTTAAAGCAATGCCATCTCAGAGCATAGTGCTAGCTACTTGTAGAGAGTAAAACCATGTTCTGTTCAGGACCACTCCTTATACCCGTAATAGGAGGCTTTGATCATAAACATGCTTGGATTTCAGAAGAGCAAGGGGTCAGTGATGACGATACGGCTTCTTGTATTCCCCTCTTTTAAACTGGAGTATGTGGTAAGTGTGTGATTGTCACAATTGTATCATGGGTATAGATGCTGCATATAACTTACTTTTTAGTCCACTGGTTCCTGAATGATGAGAAGCCACACGTGGGGGAGCTGCATAAGAAATTGCACCAAAGGGGCCTCCACCATATCTGGATTGAAACAGGTAGGGAAATGCTGGATTTGTATTTTGATGTCACGACTGGGTAAGATCTTCGGTGGTCTGGGGAAGGTTGAATGTATTTTGCCAATGGGAGAGATATGAATTACTGGGGCCAGAAAGAAGACATTGTTATGATTATGGTCTTCAGTGAATTATGCCTTATCTGTGGTGTTTGTGCCTTTGGGTAGCTCCTTCCCACAGTGATTCTGGGCCTGGCTGCATGACTTGCTCTAGTCAGTGGAACATCTGCACATGTGATGAATGCCAAGGCTTGGAAATGCCCCCACTTTGGGTCTTGTCCTTCTGGAAGTTTCCCTATGATCACTGTTCTGTGAAGCCTGTTATGAAAGACTGGGTGGAGAGGGAGAGAGATCCTTTTGCCTCAAGCTGCTCTCATTTAATCCTATCTCCAGGTAACCCATCAGCCAAATGCAGCTTTGTGTGTGAGCTCATGCAAGACCCTTGGGAGAATAGCCAAATGATCCACAGAATCATGAGACATGATGAAGTGCTTTAAGTCAGTAACTTTGGGGATGGTTTGCTATGTAATAACAGGTAGCTGGTATAGGTGTCTGCTGTCAAACATCCAGTTACATCTCATAAAAGGGAGAATAAGAGGATACTCTATACAAATGGGCTATCCAGACTGCTAAAATTCACTGATACTCAACCTTGACAGCTTTGTGTAAAGGATGAAGAGCTGATGGCGAAGTAAGCACAAGGGTCTCGGAGATATTTGTAAAGATGCTGAATAATGAATGGACAAGTCCTTGATTAACATGTAGCAGAATGAAATGAAAATGGGCTGTGAATAGGAGGACCTAATGCAAGTTCTAATTCTGTAAGTTGATTTTGGGCAGGTATCCTGACTTCTCAGAGTCTTTGTGTTTGTACTTATGAAATGGGGATTCCATTGTCTATTCTATGGGGTGACTATCCATTAACTGAGATAATATATAAAAGATATGCTGCTGGGTACATAGCAAGTGTCATCCATATGTTGATTTCTTTTTGTTTGAGTTTCCTCTGTTCACCATGTAACATTTCCTGGAGGAGTCTGCTGGAAACTTGGTTGTGAGGACCGGGAAAACTAGGTCTCTGGTCACAGGGCTAACAACTTCAGGGACAGGGCAGAGATTCTTAGTTGATTTCTCTCCAGACCCCTCATATGTGCTTTGACTTGGCGTGTACTACATTGTATTATCTCTGTCTTTGGAACAGTCTTTCTATTTGTCAGCATACTTTGTCTTTAGTCCCATTTCCTTACGGTCTTATTGAAGAATCTTTTTGTCTTTTAGTTGTATGTTAAAATATGAAGTTTATCCAGATGTAAAGTTAGGGATATGGCTCTGGCATAACCCAACACAAAGAAAGTCAGGGATCCATTTTGTGAGGAAATGTTGGTTACTTCCGGTTCTGGATGTGGTCAATGTGTGTGCGAAGGCAATGTTGTGTCACCTGGTGGGATGATCTTAAAATAGCAAGCAGAGGATCTAATTGGGCACTGCACTCCGTACTTCTCTGGAACCAGGTGCCAGAAGAACTTGTGGCCAGTTGGAAGGGCACCAGGTATGCAAATTAAGTTCCATTCTCTGTCCATACCCTTTGGAACTCACTGGCTTCCCAGATAGTTTGCAATAGGAAGAGGTGATCACTGTGGTACATTGGCAAAACTGTTAACCTTGAAATGTAAAATGGTAGCAGTAAAAGAAAAGTTGGAAATCTTCCAAGAAAGAGAATAAAGAAGGGAATTCACCCATTACTGAGGTTCTCAAAACATAGATGACCCATGGGAGACTGTGGGACACTTTATCAACCTATTCCTTTCCCTATTTTCCCCCGATCTACTTGCTTATTTTTCCACCGATCTTGGGATGAAAATCTTTGGTTTCCTTCTGTTGGATCTGTTTATTTCTATTTGCTAATGATTTCAATGAATCAGGTATGATGTTTTTCATTGAAGCACAGTATTTTTTATTGAATCCTCACGACTACCTCACACTGGAAATATTATTTCTTCCACTCCATAAATGATTTTGACTTGGAGGTTTGAAAGCAGGTCTGCCTGACTCTAAGGATTTCCATTCATTCACTGAAACAGGCAGCCTCAGGGTCTTTAACTCCAGACCAACTGCATTGATCTTTGGGAGAAGTCTCTTTGCTGACTGGGTGCTGGTATTACTTCCTCTGTAATACTGTTGACTACAAAGTAGCTTCTGAAGATTTCTTACCACCAGAACTGTTCCAACTTTGCTTTAATTGGGGGGCTAATTTGTTTATTCATTAAATTTATCTAGTTAAAGTCCCCCACCTCTTGCTTATTTTTTTAGTATTTCTCTATCAAATCATGATCATCATTTTGTTGGGCCTTTCATTTGACTGTTTTATAAAGAAGTTTCCGATTTTTTCCTTAGTATTTTCTGTGAAGAACAGGTTGAATTTAGGTACCAGGCTGCCTTTTTAACTTTTTATGATGTGTTGGCAAAACCTTTGAGGAACTCTAAGATTACTTGTACATTTACCTGAACTCTCTTTGATCTTTGTGCATAAAAAATTAGTAGTGAGCTGATGTGTCTTTAGGATTTGTCAGAAATGATCCATAAAAATTGAGTAACTTAGTAAAAGGAATGACATGCAGAGATACAGGTAGAGTTGAGAAAATTTAGTAGAGAGTGATATAGTACCTCTGGCTAACAGTAGCAGAGAGACTCTGCAATTGAAAGGCATGAGTGGTCAAAAAAGTGAAGGATTTTTGGAAGATAGTATAATTCCATGCAGAATGCTGTTTGACATGAGCTATAGCCTTTGGTTAAGGGATGCCACCACTATGGTGGGTACAACAGTGGAGTTGGAGGGATAAAGTCTAACTTGTTATTTCCCTTTCTCTTATCTCCTCTTACTGCCTCCCATTGGCTGAACTCCTGCAGAAAGGAGTGGATGGGAAGGTTGTGCTTCTCCTACAAGCCTGCCCCCTGAGGCACAGATTAGGGTGCAGAATAGTGGAGAGGGGTTAGGAAGAATGTAGGAGAATATTCAGTGGATCTGGGCTGCAAGATTTGCTAACTAATGCTTAGATATCATCTGAGTGTAAACCACAAAGAGTGTTTCTGGGAATGGTCTGGTAACTAATCAGGTAGTAATTCCAGTGTTTAAAAACTAAACTGTGTTCTGCCACTGCTTCCTCCAATTCTTTTTTAAAATTTGTATCTTAATGATTTGAAACAATTTGTGCATGATGTAGCTGCATGCACCCTTATTATAAAAGGATAAAAATAACTATTCTCTATGCTGGTGATATAATTTTATTGTCACTAACCAGGAATGGCCTCTTTATCTTACTGGAAAATAGAATGGCTTGAATTCAAATTTTTAAAATCCAAAATCATCAAATTTGCCAGATAATATTTGCCATTTGATTGGCTTCTATCCAGTGATTATATACATCAAGCTAACTTTTTCAGCTACTTAGGGGTATATTTTATAACCATGTTCCCCTGGAGGTTTCACTAGAGAAGGATGCTACTTAAAAATAGACATTTCTTGGATGCATTATTGACATTTGCTTGTTTATTTCTGGAGCCCGGGGGATTAGTAAAATCTATTTCAAAATTTTTTTCCAGGTAAAAAGCCTATAGCATTTGTATCTTCTCAGTAAATATAGGTTGAATGAAAGAGTGAGGGAATACAATTTGTAGCTTTGATTTTATCTTTCTTTCCCATAATTTTTTCTGAGGAAACAATTTTTGAGAAAGTGTCTGAAAGAAAATCATGGTCCTGCTGGCAGGACTTAGCTGAAAACCTCCACATAGAGGAGGGCAGCCAGGTAATTTGGTCTTGGTTAGGAGACTTCATTTCCTTTAAAGGAGATGAACCTGCCTCCTGCTTTGTTGATTTTTAATGTGAACAAACTATCCTTTATTACATGCAGTTGATACTCTTGTCACAAAATTTGGACATCTTTTCTGACTGATGCCTACCAATGTCATAATTAGCGGGGGAAGCAGTTTTGATTGACACTGAAGGATATATTGTTTCTTCATTGTTCTCGATCAGCATTGTTTTTGATGATGGAAATATCGTGATGGAACTGTTTGGAACGATGGAAATGTTCTTTAATTGTCCAACCCAACTTGATGGTCGCTGGCCATGTGGCACTGTCAAGCATTTGGAATGTAGCTATTAAAGTAGAAATCTATAACACTTTTTATTTAAAAAATTTTAGCAATTATAAATTGCATTCTAAAGAATGAACTGAAATAGCCACTTGTGCCAGTGGACACCATATTTGACAGCATGACTCTAAATAGTCTAAGGTTGTCCCAGGATCAAGTCAGACTAGTCCTTCTTTGACTTTCAAACAAATGGCATTTTTTGAATTGCAAACTTCTATTTTGTTAGTAATGATGGTTTTAAAACATGTTCTCCTATTCCTGTGCACTCTTTAATCAAAATTACTTACACTTGCTTTGAACACAAGTTGGTATCAGTGCCTTGTTTCTATCAGGTAGCATGTGGCAGAGGTGATGGTGTGTGACTTTGGTGGCTAGGCCACAGCAAATGATAAAGTCTGTCCATCTCTCTCCCTCTCAGATGGAGCTTCCATATAAGATTTCTGGCTACTGTGATGCTACTAGGCTAAAAAGTCATGTAGAAAGAGCACCTAGGGAGAGCAGAAGAAGACCAGCTGTTCTAACCTCCAGCTATTTGAGAACTCCCTGAGCAAGCTTTGGATTATTCCAGGTGCAGCCGCCATGTCACTGCAGCTCTGCCAGAGACCCTAAGCAAGAACTGCTTAGCTGAGTCCTTTCAGTCCTCAGTGAAATATTAATAAGTAACATCATTTCAAGTTACTTGCTGAGCTTGTGTGTAGCAATGGATGACCGGAACATTTGTGTGTGAAAGGACACTGCAGAAAATAGGTCTGTGAGACTCCTCACTGCTGGTCTGTTTTGAGGACCAAGTCTACCACCCCCATTTTCTTGGACCTTAATGTCAGGAAGAGCTGTACTATTCTGAGCCATCAATATGGTTTTAGTTTAATACCCCCCCTTTGTGTTGGTTGCTAGGAAGCTCAACACTGAATCCATGCACCTACTTTCTAAGTAAATGGGGTCATAGAAAATTTAGTTCTGTGTATTTGCTGTTCTTTTGTCCTTATCTTACTATTCCTTCTTCTTTTTTCTTTTTAAAAACCTCACCTCAGTGTATATTTACTTCATAAATCGAATGCAAATAGTATCGGGTCTTTGCTGAAATAGTGTAAGGTGCAAGATTATCTAGTGGATTAGCACTGATGGTTGAGAGAGCTCTGACATTTTATAACTCTGCAATGGCTTTATCTTCTAGTGAGAGACCTGAGAAATGAAGTGACTGCTAAAGTAAACAGAAATAGTGGATAGCAAAATCTCAGCCCAGATGAAGCTGTGCCTTACCATCCGTTCACCCACGGGGCACACACTGGCCAGACAGTGATTTTTTACCAAGTGTCATCTCTGAGCCTGGTTCCTTGGGGGATGGGTTAGTAGTAGAAAGATAAATAAGACCAAGCTGAGGAATGAAATTTCAAGATTATGCCTGACCGGGAGAGTACATGTGTCTAAACACAAAGCAACATTTATCATAAAAGAGGCACAAATTAAACCTTGTGAACCTAATGAGAGATCACTTTCACCTGGGGGATCTTAAAGGCTGCAGTGATGTTGAATAAAGGTGGATAAGCTTCACGTGTGTAGTCATTGGGCAAAAGAAAGAGTTGAAGGAAGGGGAAGATTAGCTGTGGTGGTTTAATACTGGGAATTTTAGGCACCGTGGCATTTGGTGGAGAAGATATTTTGGGCAGTGAGGATTGTGACTCGTCTCCAGTTACACCATATGAGTAGCTGCTTACTGTTCTGTTTGTGGACTGTGCCCTGTCCAAGGGCATGTGTCTTATGTAGGTGGGAAGAAGAGAGAGAGAGAGGGAAGGATAGAGAGAGACAGAGAGAGGGAAGGATAGAGAGAGAGACAGAGAAGGAGAGAGACACAGAGAGGGAGATAGAGGGAGACAGAGAGAGAGAGGGAGACACAGAGAGAGGCAGAGGAGGGGGAAAGAGAATAATTTGAAAATAATTTAAGCATCCACATAGCTGACTGCTCTGACAGAAAACTCAACACAGGGCACTATATTATGAAGTAACTGCTTAAAAGCATTTATTAGCAAATGGCTTTTAGACTTTGGTATGGAGGAGAAACTTCTGGAATAGATTCTACAACATCCCATGGCACTATGAACAGGGCATTTCAGGGCCCCGAGGGAGCCCAGTAGTGTGCTCTCGTTGGAGTGCCAGTGGCAGTGTCTTGTTAGACTGCCTTACATTTCTGACAGCTTCTTTGTGACTGTAGGAGGCTGGTGTTCTGACAGTGAGCCCAGCAAAATTTAAATGTGGGGCTCTCTAGAGCCAGATCTGTGCTTCTTTCCAGCAATTGATGGATATGTTACAATTAGTAATAGGTGGGTCACCTGAAATTGTGCGATTGCCTCTTGAAATAGAAAAACCTCAGATCACATGGGTAGTATATTGCTAATGGGATGAAAACTTTTCCTGGCCATTAAAACCAGTTCCTGTCACTTGCCTCTAAGTGAAAGTTTAAACAAACCTCCTCTCTCAGTTAGCAAAACCAGAATCAATATCTGATTACAGCACAGTCCAATGCCATTCTGCTTTGTTCTTCTGGGCACACAGAATGTAGGGGGCAAGAGCCTAGGTTGATGACCCCCAAGTGTCCTGACTCAGAATCCAACTTCTTGGGCTGCTTTTCGTAGGGAGTTTCCAACAGTGTAATGAGCAGTAATCATAGTTGCTATATTAACATTGCACAATGCTGTTAGAGCCTATAAATCATTTTCAGATACATGTCTCATTTAATCCTCGTAAAAACTGAATGAGGTGAATGTTACTCTTCTACTTTCACAGAGGAAGAAACTGAGGTGCTGACAAGTTAAGCAAATTATCCCAGATCTCAGGATGAATATGTTTTCAGTAGTGAGATTTACATCTGGTCTTAGGAATCTAATTCTATTTGTGCCCTTGAGGAAGGTCCAAAGATGAGAAGGCAGGGTTGGGGACTGAACTAATCAGCTTTCCATTTCTAGGACAAAATATCTGACACATGCAATTTAAAGGAGGAAAGGTGTAATGGTTGATTGATTGTGTCAACTTGAGAAGTTTAGAAGCTTAACTAAGTTGGCTTAGCAACTCTATAACCTAGGGTGTAGAGGACCTGCCCTAGGGTGGCTGTCTGCAACCTAGGGTATAGGGGACTCACCCTAGGGTGGCTTGTCTCCTGGATGGTAAAAAGGGAAAATGAGGAAGGATGGACTTGCTTCTGTTCTTCAGAAGAGCTCCAGTGTTTGCTTGCAGCTTGGACATCATCTTCTGGCTTCTAGTGCATACTCTTTGGCTTCTGCCTCAGATCCTTCAGCCTTACAGCATAGATTCTTCAGCCTTCTGGTGTAGACTCTTTAATGTTCTATTGCAGACCCATTAGCCCCCTGATATGGACTTAGTAGGGACACTGCAGTGAACTCCAGACTTTGGACTGAAACCCTTAGACTCCAGTGTGTAGACACCCTCTGCATGATTCCTCATCCAACTCTGTGGCTGACCATCAAAAGCCAATCTTGTAATTTCTTATACACTTGCATTATCTTGTGTTATATCTGTTTCTCTAGTAAAATACTGACAGATACTTTGTTTCAGAGGTTTGGAGGTTTCAGTCCATGTCAGCTGACTGCAAAGTAGAAACATCATGACACAAGGGCATAGTGGGAGAAAGATGCTCAACTCACGGCATGAGGGAAGTAGACAGCAGGGGGTGAGCCCAAGAGGAAGGGGTCAGGGACTAGATATATTCCCCAAGGTCGTGCCCCCATGACTCACACAGACATTCTGAGAAATATGCTTTACTAATTTCTTAGGTATCTCTCAAGCCAATCAAATTGACAATCAAGATTTACCATCACTGGACTCTTAAATGGAAGGGTGAATGTAGAGGTGTATTTGGCAAGTATTTGATCCTATAGGGGTAGGCTGTCCCCAGATAGGGAAAGTCTTTCTTTTCCCCTTGGTACTGGGGATTGAACCCCAGGACTCATGCATGCTAGGCCAGCTTCCTAACACTGAGCTATATCCCTATTGTTTTTATTTTGAGATAGGATCTCACCACATTGACCAGGCTGACCTTGAACATGTTATTCTCCTGCTTCAGTCTCTCAAATAGTTGGGATTATAGGCATTTACCACTCCACTCAGCAGGGACAAACTTTTTATCAGCCTTTTCTCTGCCTGAGAAGATAAGTAGTGGCAGAGACCCTGTATCTGGAAGTGACTAAAGTTATTTTACGTTTAACACCATTATTTTTGAGATGGGGAAGTTGAGGTGCCGAGAAGTTAAATGTCTTTCAGTGACTCATGTAACTGCCTGGTAATAAGACTGGGATTGTTGCCCAGTTTTCTGCTCTTAGAATGGAATTTCTACCACTGCAGTAGATGCTTTTGCTACTATGCTCTTACTCCTTTTAATTGCATAGAAATATGTTTACAATGAAAGATGGTTGGACATTTCTTAGATAAGTGGGCGAGTGCTAACACTTGCTACTATTTATCAACACCAGTGAGGTGCCCCACCTGTGTGCTAGCTGCTTCACATGCATGATTTTTAATTTTCACAAGAACTCTGCACAATCTGTATCACATCTGGGAACAGGGATGAGAAAGGGCAGGCTCAAGAATACTGAGTTTCATGTTTTTTTTCCAAGGTGCAGTGGAGCCTCTGCAATAACTTATCTCTTGTCCTAGAAAACCAAAATGTCTGCATTTTTATATAGTCAAGTATCATTTTTTGGAAATCATTAAAATTCAAATTGTCTGTGTTTATTCCTAGAACCATATCTGATTAAAAAAGTGAGATAAGGGAGATGAATCAGTTATCGCCTTCCAACAGAGTCCTTAGAAGTCTTGATTAATACACATTTTTTATTGTGAAGGAAAACCAACAGTTTTTTTTAAAGAACTATAATTCAAGTCATATGTGTAAGTAATTTTTTTAGAAGGTGGTTTTAAGTTTCTGTTCCTCTAGAGTGCAAGGGGCAGAGTTCTTTTGTATTAATTAGTTCTCTTCGAATTCAAGTACCTTTAGACTCGTAAACATATTCATCATTTGTTCTCTACTCAGGTAGAGTTACTTTGATACACCTGCTTCCTTTTTAGCATTTGTGATGTGTTTTTCAAAAAAGAGAAAGGCATATTTTTCTCATGGGAGACTGAGAAATGTGGAGGCCTGAGTGCTTTGTCTCCCAGGAAGGATTGGGGAGGCAAAGCAGCATGGAAAGGAAGCATGAAGGATTCCTGGGGCTTGAGGATCAGCAGAGAAAGGGTGTGAAAATGGCCTTGACCAAAGGGTGGGTAAGTGTCACAGCAGAATTTGTCAGTGGTCATTTTACCCTTGACCTCTACTGGCCAGTTTTCCTGGCCTGGATTCCCTGAAATCCTGATGCACTATGGGTGCTAATTACTGGCTTCCGGTTCTGACCTTTGTCAGTCACTGTACAGAGATACCACGATATGTCCTTCAGAATGATGATTCCCAACCCTGTGCCTCTGTCACTGGACCCCATATCTTCTAACATGGGTCTTCTTCCTCTACCTGTGCAATCTGGAATGGTCTCAATCTGCTCTCACAGGGTCAAGGTAAAAACCTCCCCTTCAGCAAATGTTTCAAGACTGTCATGATGGCACCTTGCACTGGTTCTTTTGACATTTGACTTGATTTCTGATACTTTGAATTACATTGTTCCCCGGTGCTTGCAGGATCCCTGGTTTCCTTACTGGCTTGGTTTTTAAACTTTGATCTTGAATCCTGATACACATCGGAATTCCTCACTGCTCTTCTGGGTTCTAAACCCTATTGACTCTCTCTGTTCCTAGTCCCTGCCTGTAACTCTTAGATTTGTTTTATTTTTCTGCCTGGCTTCCCATCCTAGCTCTGGGGGTGTCTTATCGGCATCAGTCCTGATCCAGTAAGGAGGCTCAATCTCACTGAGCAGCCAGGTAAACAAGAGGACTATTGGAGGAGTTGACAGTCTCACATCTTCACCTAGCATCTGGCACAATTTGCGTGGTCTTTCTGATCATGGAGCTGATTTTATATGTAACAGGAGTTCAAAGAATGCTTGAACAGAAGAAATATTTTGTGATTAAGGGAAAAGAATAATTATTGTTCCCAGTTGTTCACTATGCCTTTCTGAACTGTAACATAGTGTTCCAAATTTACATTGAGTTCCTATGGTGTCCTAAAATTGGGATCAGACCACCTCTCTAAGGAAGCCCTGATATATTCCTGTTATGCAGGATATTTGATAGAAAATTCATGGGTGATAATTTCTGCTGCTTTTTTCCTCATTCTAAAAGTGAACAAAAGTCAATTTCCCCACAGGATCTAGATTTTTGTAGTAACTTCACTAGTGTAAACTCCTAACGTATCTCAGTAGGATTTTGTTAAAGGAAGAGCATTTCTACATTCAAGATAACTAATTCAAATCAAGATCATCAGTTGGAAAGGCAGACTCAATGTTTGAGCCCAGCAAAAAGTGGCACTTTGTCTTTCAAGTATATTGAGAGTATATAGCTCTGGGTAACTCTTGGGTAAATGAGCTCATGATTACTTTCTTATTTTCCAAGAATATATCACTGCATCTGCAAAGTAGGATATGGCAAGTTCTCAAATATCGGGATTTTTTCTTTTTAGGCACTTGCTCCCAAGAATTCACATTGAATTTATTTCTACAATTCTAACTGATTAAGACAAAAATTTAAGATTTAGCATCACCTCTTAGAAGCTCATGATGTTTAGGACATGCTACCTACCACATTTCTAACCTGAATCAGATAATTTCAGGTGGGGCTCTTAACATAGTTGATTTCCACAGTGTGTAACAATTTACACAATGTTTGCATTTGCTTTTTGAACAAGGTGGGGCTAGGAATACTCACTGCAGGAAGGATTTGTGACGGTGCTTGGCACATGAGCTATTCCTTCCTGTTATTAGCTTGGCATGACTGGGTGGTAAACAGAGCTCCATTCCCTGTGTATGTTGAAATTCTCTGTTGTCCTTTAAAATCCAAGGTAATGATTTCCTCCCATTGTGCAACTCAAGAAGTTTGATGAAGCAATGTGTTGGGCCTTCTGTTACTGGAAACCTCACAGAAGCCACCCATAGGTGTTCTAGAATTGCTTTAGGGACTTTGCTGGATGATGCCATAGAGGCCACCAGCCAAGTCTGTGTGGCAATAAAATGCATTGTATAGGAAGAGAGGCAGAGATAAGCAGGGGCATGTCCAAGAAGGATATAGCAACACCTCAAAGGATGCATCACTCAGACAGTCAAGGTCATGGGCAGCAGAATGGAACACCAAGAAAACTGTCCCTGATAAGCCAAAGCAGTAATTGGAAGTGTTTGTGGTGATGTGAAGGAGGACTCTGGAGGCCTCCAGGGTGAGATAAGGCAAGCAATCAACATGTCAAGGTAATTTGTTAGCAGTTCTGGCTTTGGGTCGAAGTGGATAAACCTGCCTGCTGTGATATATGAAGCCCACTTGGCCATAGGAGGACAACCACAACGTGGAGTCCAACTTGGAACTGACAAGAGGAGTCACCTGTACCTGTAGATATACTGGCTGCTCTGATGAAGGTGGACCCTGATTATGAACCTCTTATATAGTTACAGGGATGGACATGACCTCCATCCTGGACAGAAGAGAATTTCCCACCTTTCCCTGGTCTTACTGAGTAGTTCCTAGGAAATGATATTCTAAAGTTGCCAAGTGAGGAAAAAGACTTCAGTGAAATTTCTTCACTACAGGTTGAACAGACGTGAAATAACCCTCCAAATCTGCAGTAACTCTGCATAACCCCCAGTGTCAGAAGGACAATACAGGCTCTGTACACTTCTCACTTTCTCATGAATCTAGCGATGAGTGTGTCCCCACTGAGCTTAGACTAACTGTGCCTGGCCCTTACCATCTCTCTGAGCCTGCACAGGTGTTGATGGCACATCTGACTTTGTATGTTTCTCATTTCCTACTAAGCTCACACAATGGGACACACCCCATCTCACCATCTCAGAGACGGACTTCACACAGACTGGAACTGCGACAGCACCTGCTCTTTGCCCACTTTGGTACCAGGAATCAAACTCATGACCTCAGGCTTGCCAGGCAAGCGCTTATGCCATTGAGCTGTATCCCCTCTTTGCCCACTTTGTATCTACTTTTCCATTCTTTTCTTCAGTAAACTCTGGTTTACTCAAGGTTGTGATATGTACAGCTAACAGATTACTTTTCTAAGTTTCTTTTAGAGTTGTTTGATCATGTGTTTCACTCACCAATGAAATTTAAGCAGAAGTTGTTGGGTGAGACTTTTGGGAAAGTTCCCAGAAAAGGAACAGAATCCTCAGGCTGAATCCTTTGTCTTTAGTTTTTCTACCCTACCAGTTTTTGAAAACAGATAGGGTGGCCGGATCTCATCAGTTATCTTGTGGCTTTGAGAATAGAAGCTACATAATAAGAATGGTTGGTTCATCAGTCAGAGGGACCTGGGCCACTAAAAATTGTAGAACTACAATGCCACTTCCTGAGCCTTCCATCTTTTGATTTCCTTTATGTAGGAAAGTGAACTTTTAGTTTTTTAAAGCTCCTATACTTGGATATTTACTAATACATGTGAATGTAGTTCTTACTGACATGTCCCCTCTCTGTTCCCTAGAGCCCACGCTATGAATATGTTTATCATCCCATTCAGTCAACATATGCTCTGTAAATTATCAGTTGACCATGATGGTGCATAAGTGAAACAGCTGCCTTTTTTTTTTAATGCCAAGATGAGTCTCTGCATTTTCTTTTGACTTATGCAGTTGTATAAAGAGGAATGAATCAGACCTCTGAGGTACATAAATCACATTCTATAAATGTTAATGAGAAAAGGCTAAAACTGTACAACACAAGATATACACTGGGACTGAGGGTCAGATGGTGCAGCGAGATGTTAGGACCAGTGGTTCTTCCTTCTCTGGACCAGCACCAGATCATACTACAGTGATTGTGTCTGCTGCATGGAGGTTAGGGTGGGGTCTTATTGACAGTGATTGCTATTTTCTAGTGTAAAGCTGAGGCACATCCACTGTACTTCCCAAAGGATTGTACAGTCAGCTTTTCACAGATGCAGGTTCCCTATCTGCAGATTTAATCAACAGCAGATCAAAAATATTTTTAAAGACTGTACCTTTACTGAACATTGCAGGCTTTTGTTTTCTCATCATTATTCCCAACGTAGAATAATGACTATTTGTGTAACATTTATTGTATTTGATACTATGAGTAATCTAGAAGTGATTTAAAATATATGGGAGGACGTGTGTTGATTATATGCAAATACTGTGCCATTTTGCAAAAAGAAAAAAAAAGCAACCTGAATATCCATGGATTTTGATATCAACAGGGAATTCTAGAACCAATCACCCATGAATACTGGGGGACATCTGTATTTGAACAGCATTTATACATTAATATATTTTTTCTTGATTGCACTTTTCCTTCTAAAATTCCAAAAGAAACAAAACTCTAGCTATTGAGACTACAGCTGGAAGACAGGCAGGGAAAGATGGGCATAAGTGTGGAGGACACCATGCTGGGATACACAGTGAGAGGTTCACCCCTCAAGGAACAAAGCAGAGGCCCTGGCTTATTCCCATCTCCATGTTATCTTTCGTTGCTGCTGCTGCCAGCATGTTTGGGGGCATGGATGTAGCAAAATTCCTATTCTGGTTCCAGTTCCTCCTTACTGTTTTGAGGAAAACTCTTCCCTAAGCTTTAGCTATGGGAGCACAAGTGTTAAGGTAAATGGTTTCTCCACCAAGAATTCTTCAGGCTGCAAAATGAAAGCTTGAAAAGAGTGTGAGAACTTTCTAGATTAGGAGTCATTACCTACGCATGAAAATCTTCTTATCCTATTACAACTAGCAGGTATGACTTAAAACCTTTAAGCTGTAGAACTAGTGTAAAAATGTAAGGTAATTATTTTAAACAAGGAGTTCTTAAGTGCCTGGACTCAACTTCTAGGCTATGGCCCTATGGCTAGTTGAAGTACTGAGAAAAGCCACAGGATGTGTCTTAATGACTTCTTTTGGGAGGCCTTGACAACCTGCTATGACTCAAGGTCATCTCTCAATTTGGGCTTAGAAGAAGTCACATGTATGAGTCAGAGTCCTTATTTTGTTTTTTTTGTTTTTTGTTTTTTGTTTTTTTCCGGTGCTGGGAACTGAACCCACGACCTTGCGCTTGCCAGGCAGGCGCTTTGCCGCTGAGCTAAATCCCCAGCCCCCAGAGTCCTTATTTTGCTTGCTTATTTTGCATATTTGCTTAGATTCCAGTTGGGTGAGAATTCACATAGTTAACCTCTTATCAATAACTCGTGTTAGTTTTTCAGTGAGGGATTTCCTATCATCTAAACCTGTTGTCTTCTCTGCCCACCTGCCTATTGTAGCCCTTTGTATTACTTTATCCTTTTTATGTTAACACTATACCCTATAGTAGAGAAGCTGCTTCTTCAAGTCTTCATTCTTTCCAGTCCATTCCCATGTTGTCCTTTGTTGACAGGGATACATCGCTTAGTTCACCCGAGCTTCAGATTCCTCATTTGTCAGAGAAAGACAACACCAAGCCCTGAGACAAGCAGCTGACTCCCTTAAGTCACAAGCTGGTGGGTTAGTAGAGGCCAGGCCTGCATGCAGAGCGCCTTACCCCCCTGTATGTCTTTCCCGGTGACAACAATAACTTCCAGCTTGTCAAAATCAGATTAGGTAATGTACCAAGAAGCATTTTATGCTCTGAAAAGTGATGTGGAAGATCTTTGTGATTATTTCTAGGGATCTGTACTCCCTAACAATCCTAGTGACAGAGTGAGGCCTCTGCTTTTAGAGAAAATTATCGTCTTTTGCTGTTTCCGTTCTCCCACAGACTCAAGGGAATGGTTCTTTGGCTTTGTAAAAAGTCAACTGATAAACTTATAAAGTTTTAAACTATGACTGGGGAAGCTACTATTGGCCTTTCCTGTATCTGAGTCTTCTCCGATCTCGCCGTAGGTAGAGTTTGCTTTCTTTTGCCACCAGGGACCACAGTAATAATGTCATCCCCTTTAGTCATTCTCATTCACTTTCTTTCCTTGACAAGAGTCAGGAGGATCCCATGCTCCTCTTTTATATCTATGTGGCTCAGAGCCTTGCTCAGATATTGCTGACTTTTGATGGATGAAAGAATCCTCGTGAGGAAAGTCTTAAGGAAGGAGGATTTTGAGGAGACAGAGGTAAAAGTGATCTGGGAGCAGGACCAGAGAACTTCACTGGGGACTTTATGAAGAACTCTATGGAGCTCAAACAGGAGGGGTGTTGCAGAAGGATTAACACTGCCCGTAGGTGGGGCTTTCAGTCCTAATGTCCCGAGCTGGTGGGCACTGATGGCATGTTACCCAAGTGCAGGCTGTGGTCCTGTGGTACCTGCAGGAATTTGTTTCTCCATTGCCTCGGGCCCTGGTGCCATGCACCTACTTTCCACACGGAGGCGCTGGCTCTTCTTTTACCCTTTCAATTTGACCCAAGGGCTTTTGAGAGGATCTGAGTTCTTGAAAGGAATGAATTTGTTTGAGAGGGTTTGATCACCAGAAATAATGCAACTGTGAGTTTTATTAAACCAAGGAGGTTCTCAGAAACCTTATAGCTCAAAGTTCTTATTTTATAGATGAGGAAAACTGAGGCCCAGAAGGTTAAGAGATCTCTTCAGACTTTTGCAGCACAATAGTATCTGTGTTAGGACTATAATGCTAGTTTCTAGATTTCTAATTAAATGTTCTTTTCTACTGAATCTTTTTTTGTAATCAAGAAGACAGACTTTTTGATGAATAACCATAAGAGGATTAGGCCAGATTCAAGAATTACCTGATTTATTATCTGGCAGTAGTAGGCACTCTAAAAGAAAATGGCTCTGAGATAGTTTTCAAGAATGACCAGGGCAGAAAAATGGACACATAAATTTTAATGTCCCTGTCTACTTCTCCCAGTGCTGTTCATTTGTCTTCCTGTTTATGAGCCCACCTTCTGGTGTGTTTCATTGTTATAAACTGAAGAGCACAAGGAGGTACACATAGGAGACTTCACTGCATGCTGGCATTCTTTTATTTTTTGTTCATGAACACGGGATCTAATAAGAACCCAGAAAGGAAGAGACTAGAAAGAGCACATTTCCTTCATCTTGATCGCTGCTGACTGATTTCCTTTGCGGCCAGGGCTCAGGGACCTGGGCTTATTTCCAAGGCTATGTGTAACACAGAACTGGAAATGGAAAACTTAGCATGTGCTCACTAGTTTTCTTTTTAAATGAAATTTATTATAAAGCATAATTTAAAGAAACTCAACCAGCATGTAAAATGATGGCATTCCTGCACACCCACTGGTAGCGATGTCCTACATTTGGGTCACAAGAATGGGTGGCTGGGGCTGGGGATGTAGCTCAATGGTGCAGTGTCTGCCTGGTGAGTGGGAGGCTGTGAGTTTGATTCCAGGTACCAAAACAAAATACTAAAAAACAACAACAAACAAGAGTGGATGGTTGTTTAGGAATTATTAGGAACCTGTTAAGTCACAGGTAGCTCAAAATCAGACATGGTGGTATGGAGTACTCACATGATGAAAATTAGTGACTACTACAAGTCAGGTCTTTCACAACCTTATAACCAGTTTTCCAGCACAACAAGAGCTTGCCCACAGGCAGTAATCGCTGTTAGTTTTCTTATGTAAACTTCCAGAAAAATTATTGTTTATATGTTAACACATATGCATGCATTGTATTAATTCATTTATAGAAAGAGCAAGTTTTTTGAGATCTTCTCATAGTAACATATATAGATCTAATTGTTGTATAGTAAGCTTTGCAGGGCTGTATGTGGAAAATTTAACTAGTGCCTTAATGAGGGACATCTTTGTTGGAGTTTCTCCAAAAGTAGACCCTAAGACATGAGCTTAGGTGCAAACAGTTTTGACAGGTGAACTCAGCAAGCCTGGGAGAGAGAATGAGCAAAGTGAGGAGGTGAAGTTTGCTTGTCAGGGTTCAGATAGGGTCCCCACATCTGATTAATTTGTATGTCTCCTAAATTTCTTTTAATTTGTTCCTCATTTGTCACTTCTTTTCTCACAGTTTATTGAAGAAGCTGGATCATTTTGCGATCAGATCCCTTTGACATCTTTTCACATAATCTTGTAGGCTGTATATGGTCTCTTCCCTTATCTTTTGTTTCACTTTCCATGGTTTCTTACCTTCTGTCAACCATTGTCTGAAAATATTAAACGGACATTTCTAGAAATGAACAATTCATGTTTCTGTGCATCATTCTGAGTAGCTTGATGACATCTCATGCATTCTGCTCCATCCTGCATCCTGCATCCCTTTCTATAGTGTACCCACACTATGCATGCCCTCTGGGTTTTTAGACAGACTGTTGGGGTATCTCAGTGCTTATGTTCAAATAATCCTAATGTTACTTAATAAGAGTACCAAAGTACAATTTGGCAGTTTGGATATGCCAAAGAAAGGCCATAAAACACTTCCACTAAGTGCAAAGATGAATGTTCTTGACTTTGTCATAGACATATATAGGAAAAATGTAGTACACATATAGTTCAGAGCTGTCTGTGGTTTCAGGTATCGACTGGGGGTCTTGAAATGTAGCCCCTATGGATTAGGGGAGATTACTTATTTCCTGTAAATTCTTATTGGATTTAAAGGTAGAAATTTGTTCCAGTTTAACAGTTGTAATGAAATAATGATGGATATTGATTGTTAAGCCCTATTTATTTTCATAACCCTAACTTTTATAGTAGAATTTATATTTTAGATTAAATTTTGATTTCTAGAAAAACAGAGTGAATTTTCATATATTCCTTCCATCCCCCTTCCTGACAGTTTCCCTACTATGAACATGTTACTCTGGTGTACTAAATTTGTTGTAGTTAATCAACTGATAATGAATTGATAAATTATTAATCAAGGTCTATAGTTTACTCAGATTTCTTTAGTTTTTAACCAAGTGTCCCTTTTCTGTTCCAGGATCACATGCAGGTTCCCATCACACACTTAGCTGTCAAGTCTCCTTACATTCCTTTTGGCCGTGACAGTTCCTTAGACATTTCTTGCTTTTGATGACAGGTTTGAAGAGTGCTGGTTGGGTACAGGATGCTTGCCTGTTGGAATCTGTCTGATGTCCCTTTCGTGTTTACACTGGAGTTTGGGTTTTCAGTAGGAAGATCACAGAGGTGAAGTGCCATTTTCATCATGTAACACCGAGCCTACATGTTGCCAGCATAATTTGTGACTGTTGATTTGACCTTAATCACTGGCTGAGGCAGAGTCTGTCAGGTTTCTCTATTCTACAGTTGCTCTTCCCTCCTTCTTTTTCTATATAGTAGTTCTGCATTTCTCACACAAGTCATTGTGCAGCCTGCACCTCAGGAGGGGACGTTATATCCCTCTCCTTGCAAACACATCTCTTTGAAGGTAGAGTATGCACATAAGCTATTTCTGCAAGGGGCATTCATCTCCTTTCCATACTTGTTTACATTAATAGGGACCATTGCTATTTCTACTTTGGATTATAATCCAGTACTATTTTATTTATTACTTACCTTTGGTCAGTGGAAACTTTCATTTGATTCCCATGTGCCTTTGGTATATCCTGTGAATCTGAGGTTTTGTTTTTTCCTTTTTCCTTTTTGAGCACTTCCCTAGATTCTGGAATCCACTAATTTTAAGGAACAGGAATTTATTCCATCTTCCTCAAGTAATTGGGAGGATTAAATTTTATGGTAGGAAGTATGTAAAGATTTACTCTGCTTTTGGGTAGTTTTGCTTGACTTCTGAGGCCACTTGGGTTAAGAGCTTTCTCTTCGTCTTTCTAAAAGATTCTTCATTAATAATTGTTATTGAGGTGTCTAGTTCTTGGCTTTCGTCTAGTTTTCTAACCAAGGCTAATTTCAATAAAATGTAGGACACACTTTTCCTGTCTCTGTAATTATTTGAGGATGTAGCTCTGTGATAGTCTTGGATTCATATGCAGGTGCTTGCATGTATGTGTGTGTGTGTGTGTGTGTGTGTGTGTGTGTGTGCAGGGGCTGGATCTCAGTTCCCCCTCCACACTGCTGTGTGCACATATTCTAGTTTTCTATCCCTGAGCTAAGATATGGGCAAGTAAGATAACCACACAACCGTATTTTGTTTTGCTGTAGCTTTTCATTTTTATTTTCTCTCTTAGGACTTTCCTTTGCTTTTTTGTACTTCAATTATGTATTTAAAGGTATGTTTTTATGCTTTGCCCAGAATTTCTAAATCGTTTATACTTCGGATTTTTTCAGTCTTATATTGGCAGAAATAGAAGTTCTGCATTTTGCATTCTCTTTTTAAAAAGTCCATTTTTTTTGAGACATTAAAAAATCTACAAAATATTTTGAATATATCCCTCACCCCAAATTGGAGATCTTTAATTTATTCCATGAATATTTATGTGCCCATACTCTGTTCCAGAAACTTGGGATAAATCAGTGAAGAAAATAAGAATTCCTGTTCCCCATGGAGCTTATATACTAGTAGGAGATACAGACAATGAATAATAAACATAAAATGCAATTATATTATGTGTTATGCAGGAGGGGATAAATGCTCTGGGAAAAAGAAGCAAAGCAGCTAGAATAGGGTTTGGGAGTCAAGAGCGTGGGAAGAAGATGAACTTTTTTACTTTTAAAAATAAGGTAGTTGTTCTAGTCCTTTTTTTGCTGCTATAACAGAATGCCACAGACTAATTGTTGGTTCTGGAGGCTGAGAGGTCTGAGATCAAATGATTCCATCTGGTACGGACCTTCTTGCTGTGTTACTACACGGCAGAGGGCCTCACACGGTGAGAAAGCAAACAAAAGACAGGGGCATAGAACATATGGACAGAGTTTGCTTTTATAACAAATCCACTTTCACAACGACTAAACCACTGCTGAAATAACAGTATTAGTCCATTCATGCAGGTGGAATCCTTAATTGACCTCTTAAAGGTCCCTCTTCCTAACAGCATCACAATGGCAATTAAATTTCAACATAAAACTTAGGTTCAGGAATCATAGCAGTGGTCATTATTGCATCTGAAATGATGATGATCTTTGAAAAAAGACTGGAAGAAGATGAGTGAGCTGAGTAGATGGACTTTTGGTGGAGGACATTCCAGGCAAAAGAAGAGCTACTACAATGGCCTTGATATGGGCATGTACCTACTGGGTTGGAGGAAAAGCAGGAAGGTCTGTGTAGCTGGAGAAGAGAAAGGAGGAATTTGAAGATAAAGTGCAAGAGAAGAGGCAAGAGACTGTGCAGGGATGTGTTGGGCATGGTCAGTACTTTAGGTATATTCTGAGTGATGAGGGAGCATAGATGATTCTCTTTTGTTTTTTTTTGTTATAAGAATAATCCAGAGACTTTTCTGCTTGCTTAATCACTTGAGAATAAGCTCCCAAAATGATACTCTATTACTTTTGCTACTATTTGAATGTGTCTCACCTAAACCAATATGTTGGAAACTAAGACCCAGTGTATTAAGAGGTGGGGTTTTAGGAGTTAATTAAATCATGTGTAAGACTAGCATTGTTATTACAAAAGAACTAAAGGCAACTGGCTAGATTCTTTTGCCCATTTTTCTTTTTACCATGTGAGGACACAGCTTTCAGATCACCATCTTGGAAACAAAGACTGGACTCTCTCCAGATATCAAACCTGCAGTCACCTTGGTCTTGCAATTCCCAGGTTTCAGAACTATAAGAAATACATCTACATTACTTGTATCCAGTTTGGGATATTTGTTTTAACGGCAAGGATATATGTAGACAAAAATGAAATACTTTGTGTACAGTTTCTACTGACAAGAGTATGAATGTAGCCCAACCAATCCGAATTAAGAAATTAATGTTGATCTGTTAGCACCATCCTATCCTCAGGCCTTCTTAAAACTTCATCAATTTTTCCAAACATATCCTTTTTATAGTAAATGTACCTGCTCTAGAGCACATATTTAGTTGCATGTCTATTTAGACTCCTTCAGTCTGAAAGATTTCTTCAAACTTTCTTGACTTTGTGACAATGACACCCTGCAGATTACAGGTCACTTACATTGTAGACTCTTCCTCATTGGGGTTTGTTGGATATTCTCTCATAATTAGAATCTAGGCATGCATTTTGGTAGTGGTGTTACAGAGCAGGTACTGGTTTCTCCGTCTGGTCATGGGTACATACATAATTTGAGTTGTCCCATTGCCAGTGAAGCTGTTATCACATAACTAATGTGATGTCTGCTAGGATTCTCCACTATAAAGTTGTATTTTTCCACTCTGTAATTAGCAGGTGTTTTGTGGGGAGACACTTCAAAACTATGTGAATATCGTTCTGTCATCGGAGACTTTCACTGACTAGTTTTGTCCTTTTTTCAGTCTGTGTCTATAAATGAGTATTAGAGCAATGACAAACTGGATTTCCATGCTCCCTTTTTAAAAAATATGGTCTCTGAGAAACTCTGGGATCATCTAAATAAGTAGATGGGATCACAATGAGTTTTATGAGTACATTTGCTTAATCCTTAGGAATCCAGTAAAGATGTGTGCCTCAAATCACACAGTCTCCATCATAAAATTTATGCTTAGCACATTATCGGCTGATCAGGTTCTCCTTGTATTTGGTGAAAAAAAAGTCACCTGACTTGTAAAAGAATTTGTTCCCTGATTTTCAATTTCTCTGAATTATGATAAAAACATTTTATCAATACTCATCAAATGACCTTTAGTTGTACTGACTGCCTTTTAGAGGTGCCTGTGTAACCTGACATACTTAGAAAGGTTTAAAAACATTAAATGTTAATTTTAAGGCACCCTTTTACATACCTTTATCACATGCTTTTTCTAAGGCGGGAGGTCAAAATGTTAAATGTAGGGATTTCACTTGTTAATTCATGGAAATTCTGCTCCATATAACCTAATGGTAATGGATTACCAATTATGCCAGGACAACAAGCATAAGACATGACCACCCTCGGTAAACTAAGACATATGTTTATCGTATCTAACAAGCAAAGCTACTATTCATTGTCAAAGCAGCTTCTTTTTTGTCAGGAAAAGTCTGACTCTGACTTCACATTCAATCCAAATAAACATGCTATTATGCATTCCCATGACAACCATCTCATTTCTGAATGTGGCAACTAGCTGGGGATCAGATGATCCCATTTCCTCACATATCAGTTTAAAGAGATGCAAGTTGAACTCCCTTGGTTTTAGAATATTTACAATGTAAATGGCAACATCCAATACTCCCTACTAATCAGAACTCTCATTTTTGCAACCAGAGCTTTTTTATCAATAAAATCGTATTCCCCAAAATAAAGCAAGGTTTAAAGCATGAATACAAGAAATAAAACTTCATCTGTGCGCTGCCATTGTAAGTCAGAGCTGATTACATAATTTGTGAAGCCCAGTGCAAGATGAAAATGTGAGTCTTGTTGTTTAGAAAATTATGTATTTCTAAGAGCAGAGCCCTGGGTGACTGCTCATCTGGTCACTCATGAAGCTGATTTGGGCAACAGTTTTGTTTGTAGAGACCCCCAACCTCATTTCCAGTGTAAGTCAAGTCAAGGTGAATAAAAGTTTCCAAATTAAAAGAAAATAACATCAAGGTACTCTCACATGCATTTTCTTCTCTATAAGTGTTAGCAACTGGGGATTATTAGGAACACCTGTGGGTTTTTCTTCCCCAGACCTAACTGTAATGTGGTGAATAATTTCTCAGTGCCTCAGTTTTCTTTTCTGTAAATTGGGGATAATGTTGTATCTACCCCAAATTGTAATAATAAATTGGGTTACTATGAGAATTCAAACTGGCTTATAGTAAGAATAGAAATATAGTCTATTATTGTTAATAATAATTTCATTCACTATACAAACTATAATAATATAAGTAGGAATATATTTAATTGCAATGGCCAACTTACCATGTGTTATGACTGATACATTGTGTCAACTTGGGGAGTCTAGAGGTTTGGCTAAGTGACTCAGCAGAGAGCCAGGGTGCTTATTTTGTATTCATTCTGAGCCTGTTGGAGAGGAGGGCATGGAGATTCTGTGAGTGCTACAGGCCTCCTGGGTGGGGGTAGCCTGTTTACAATGTAAGGGAAGGAAGGAGGCAGCCTGCCTGGATTCCCTCCCTTTGCTCTTGTTGCTTTGCTGTTCTGCTGCCATGAATGTTTACCCTCTGCTATGTGCCACTCTGCCTCAGAGCCAGCCAAGTATAGACTGAAACCTCCACAAACTGTGAGCTAAATAAACCTTTCCTTCCTTAATTTTGGGCGTTGGGTATTTTGTCTCAGCAACAAGAGAAAAGTAACCAAGACACCATGTATATATCAACAGCAAAACAGGTAAAACCTTCTCTATATTTATGTGAAGTTTTCTATTTTTCACTAGAAAAAATGTGAAACTAGTAAGTAATGCTAATTCATATAAGTAAGGCTTTTTAAGGCAATCTTGATAATTTAGTTTAAATGTTAAGTTTACTGATAATTTTCCTACTGCTCTTAGCTTTCCTCATGAGGAATAAACTGATTTAATTTTAGAGTCTGAATGTTCTGTAAATAAATTACTGCACATTGCATTAGAGATTTTTCCCATACTATTGTTTGACAATGTTTTGTGATGAATAATACAAAACAGAATGGTTGTTATTGGAAAGAAAACATGTTTTATGTAAGATCCATTATGTTTAGTATTGGTGTTTTGCTTTCGGTTCTACTTTGCTAGTCCTTGGAACTTTGGTTGAAAAAGTTCCATCATATTTTAATGAGAGCTGGCGTCTTTTCTAAACCCCCCAAACGGCTGCCTTATTGTCTCCAAAGGAACCTTCATGTCTGCTTTCTACAACACCCTGATTGCTCCATCTTGGTATCTTAGCCAGAAACTGGCAAATTTAAAAAAAACATTAAATGATGCACAAGGCCAACTCCTTTTACCAAAAAGTGACAGTGCCGTTGTAAGTAGAAATTACATTTGTGTGAAAAACATCTGTATTAGTTTGCTGAAGCTTTCATAACAAAGTATCACAAACTCTGTGGCTTAAAATAACTGAAATTTACTCTCAGTCTGGAAGCTAGAAATCCCAAATCAAGGTGTCAGCAGGCCACAGTCTCCCTCTTGAACCTATAGGGGATGCTTCCTTGCCTCTACCCAGCTCTTGGTGGTTTTCCAGCAATCTCTGGCATTCTTTAGCTGTCAGGGACTTCCCTGCAATTTTTGCCTTTGTTGTTACAAGTGTTGCCCTACAGGTGGCTCTGTGTCTTCATGTGGTTGTCCTCTCATTTGGACACCAGCCCTAGAGGGATGGGGTCCACCCTACTTCATCTTATGGTGTCATCTGTCTTAGTTACTTTTCTCTTATTGCTGAGACAAAATACTCTGATGCCCAGAATTAAGGACGGAAACGATTATTTAGCTCACAGTTTGTGGAGCTTTCAGTCTGTAATCTGCTGGCTCCAAGGCAGGGTGGCATGGCACAGGGGCAACACTTCCAGGCAGCAGAAGACAGCAAAAGCAGCGAGAGGAAAAGGTGGTGGTGGGGAGAGCAAGCCTCTTTCCCTCCTTTATATTGTAAGCAGGCTCCCCCGACCCAGGGCAGGTGCAACACTCACACCATCTCCATGCCTTCCTCTTGCACAGGATGAGGATGACGCTGACCCCTTGCTGGGCCCTCACTTTGAGTCACTTAAACTTCTAAACTTCTCAAGTTGACACAGTGTATGAACTATTACATCATTTTGACTAATCGCATCTGCAATGGCCCTATCTCCAAATAAGCTTACATTCTGAGGATTCAGCAATTAGCAATTAGGGCTTCAATATCCATATTTTTTGAGAAGCATAATTCAACTCATCAAAACACCCAATTTAAAAAATGTTATTTCCAAAGGTGAAATTTTACTACCTATACTTAATGGTATTAAAGTATTCACATATTGAAAACATTTGCACCACAAGATTTTTCATTATAACTCAGTCTACATAAGAATTTTGTTGATGAATAATTAATTGTATATTTTTAAAGGAATACATCTTACTACTTAGATTTATACTTCCAAAGACTATTATAAAAACCACTAAGAAATAAATTATGGAAAGAATTATATGATATAGATTACTAAAATCAGCAAGGTCCAAATTAAAATGATACAGATGAATATGATTATTGATTTTTTACAGATAATTATAAAACTCAGATAACATAAATTGTGCTCTTTTTTTGTTATTTGTTCAATAAAATAAGATGCTAAAATCTTGGGAAGCAAGAAGTACCATAAAAGGTGTGGTATTTCTTTTGCAAATGTTTGTGAATATACTTAAAAATGGGGTTTGGCTTTTGGGGAGAAGGGAATCAGAGCCATGTATTAATATCAGAAATCATCCAGTTAGGGGCTGGGGATTTAGCTCAGTGGCACAGCACCTGCCTGGCAAGCTCAAGGTCATGAGTTTGATTCCCGCCTGGTACCAGAAAAAAAAAAATCATCCAGTTAACTGCATCAGACATTATGATTAAATTGAACACATTAGAAGAGAAAGGTGTATCTTCTAGAAGCTAATCAGTCTGAAAGCTAGCGTGGGAGTGATCTTTTCTTTTACAGAGTGGGGAAAGTGTTACGGTGGAATCAGGAAATAGGGAGGGACAACCTGTGACATGGCTTAAGAATAGACATGTGCTCAGTTCCAGGAGAGTCACATGGAATCCACAGATCTAGAAATCAAATATCTTTGGAAATTCTTTGTATATCTAACTATCAAATGTTTCTTCTTAGAAAAAAATCTGTATCACACATGGAACCTGAGTAGCAAAAGATCCGGAAAATGCAGTTTTTAACTTAAAAGGCTTCTATAAAATTATGAACATAATTGCCCTATACCTTTGTGCTGAACAGAGGTATCGCTAGGGGTGTGTGTGTGTATGTGTGTGTACATGCGCAATGTATCTGGTACTTAACATTTTGGTTTACAAATCTGAAAATTAGACCAGCTGTCTCCCTGTGAAGGTAGTAGGATGACTCTTGAGTCTCCCAGCCAGAGATGATAAAAAGGCCCAGCTGGAGAGCATAGGTCTAGATCTGCAACAAAGAATGATGCCTGAGAGGACACATGAAAGAATTCAGAGAACTCTCTCTGAGGGTTTTCTCAGATTTCATGCAACTTGTCATGTTACTTATTTCTGTTTCCTTATGAAAGTTTATTGTAGAAAACAAAGCCAAAATAAAACCTACATTGAAAGTCTATGAATGTACTGGGAGGAGAGACGGCAAATAGGCAGAATTGAACTGGTGGGATGAATGGATTCTGTAGCTAATCAAGTAAGGAGCCTAAGTGATTGAAGAGGTTTTTGAAGAAGATAGAGAAAGGCTAAATCTACAAAGTCTGCAACAGGACTGTTATGGCTGTGAGTTTGGCCCTCAATCACAAGTGAGCATTGGGTACAATGATTGTTAAGCAGGGATATTTTCAGGTCTGTTTATTGTTAACTGCTCCCAAGCAGACCCTGAGGGTCACTTCCTAGCAAGTCTTCTGATTTCCTAAGTGTGTATCTTGTAACTTTCTTGTCAATGGGACAGAACACTTGGTACTCACTACTTAAAGGAGAGATTTATTTTGGCTTATGGTTTCAGATGTCTCAGTCCAAGCATGGTTGGCCAGCTCCAAGAGAGGCATGGTGGGAGAGAATGGTGGAGGACAGCTGTGTACTGCGTGATGGTCAGGAAGCAGAGAGAGAAGGGCGGAGCCTAGAGCACGAATACCCTTTTCAGTGGTCCTTCTCCAACAGGCCCCACTTCTTAATGGCACATCCAGCCCCTGAACTCATCAATGGGTGAATGTACTGATTAGATTCAATTGCCTTTCAACACAAGAGACCTTGGGGGGAGACGTTTTAGATCTAAACTATGACAGTGTGTATTTTGTATGTCATACCGGACCCTTTTTATGGATAACAAAGCCCTTCCTGTACATATAAGGATGGTTTTTGGCAGCTGGGTTCTATTATGGATTTCTTAAATCCCTGACCATGGCTGATTAGATAAATAAATGATCTCCTGACCTAATCTGGACTAGGTTGATTATTCTTCTATTTATAATTTTGAATTTAGTTTTTTAAGATTTATGCTATTTGTTACTGAAAAAGTCTTTACTGAAGACCACTACACAGCTTTCTTTTTACTGTGTTACCCTCCCATTCAGAGACTTATATTGGCAGGTTTTAGGTGAACAGCTGTTTGTTGTAGATTTTCAGAAGTCTTTTCTTCTGTATATAGTTTTTATCTCAGAATCTGGCAAATGTTCTTGGCTCAATCTTAAATATAGAAAATCCCATGTAAATGATCTCATTAGATTTGAAATTTCTCTGTGAGTGTTTCTCAATGCCAAATTTTTTTTTATAACAGCACTTTCATGAAGTAACCTCCTATTCTTTAAAATCATTTAAAAAGAAGAGATTTGACAGAGAAAATATGGTTTAGGGCATACCATTCAAAATTTATGCAAAAATGTAATTGGAGTAATTTCAAAAGCACTAGCTACCTTAATAAAACTATTATCATGAATAAATTAAGATACAACACACCAACTACTGGATTTTACCTTAGAAAAGTACAGGTAGATCTCACCTGATAGAATGGTATATAAAGAAAGATTGAGGGATGGAGACAAAAGGCCAGATGCATAAGGGCTGGGACAGACAGGAAGCAGTTCCCTCCAAGCCAGAGCATGTGACCAGATGGGTGGAGAGGAACAATATTTGGTTCTGCCTTCCTTGTTTGCTGTAATCCCTTTTGTTACTATACTGGTGATAGCTGCTTGTACTTGCTGATGGAAACTCATGAGTGACAGAAGAACAGTAACTCACCTTCAGTATTACACTGATGTACCCCACTTACTAACCACAGCTCAGTTAGTTGATGTTGCAGAATCCAGTGTAGTAACAGAAGAGAGTGTCCTAGTGACCAGTGGCGGGGGTGCTGGAGTTTCTGTTGATTTGAGGTGTATGGTAGTCTGGTTGGAAGGGGTATCTAACACTCTGGTATTGATGCTACATTTTATTTATTTATTTATTTTAGCTAAACTGAGGCATCGTTCTCCAAAGTAGGTTCTGGCTTTGTTAATTACATAAGACAAGGATGTTGCAGAAGGAATTGCTGCTCGAAGGTCACTGGAACATTCAGAAGCTGATGAAGTCATTTCTCAAGGATGTATTTGGGTGGGTGAGTGAAGCTTCAAAAGGATAACAGCAGCTTCAGTTCAGAAATCTGATTAGGCAGATGACTAAGATGGAAATATTGTGAGGCCTGAGAGAGACCTTTTCCAAGTGTGTTGCACTGGCCTGAACAGATGACTAATGTAGCAGCTTCTGGACCCAGGACCAGACATACTAAGAGTCTTGGGTGTATGTATGTCAGAAACATACTCAAAGGGGTGGATGTGAATCATGCATGTTTGATAATGTAGAAAGAAGAACGATACATTGAAAAAGATATGGAGACGGAGATGAGCAGGGACAGTGCTAAAGATTTCTGAACCATTCAAGAAGGTAGCAGTGTCTTTCCTGCTGCTTGGATGTTGGAAGTGAACTCCTTTCTCAGCCAGGGTAAACTGATCAGTGCATTTAATCCCTCAAGAGATTAAGTTAATCTGCTGACATATTTCTCCAGAACCAGTTTATAGGTTATAGACTCAGCACCATTGACATCAATTCACTGGCACCTTGAGAAGGCCAAACTAAGTTTTTTGTCAGCTCTTCTCAATCTCTCAGATACTGTGGTATTTCTAATTTTGCCTTTGGCAATCTTGAATCCTGGGTCTGGAGGAAATAATGTCTATAATATATGATTTATCAGTTTTATATCAGCTTGTTTTCTACGTAAAAATGTAGTAATGTGGGCAGTCAATAGTGTGATGATTTTGTGTTTCCTATAAAACTCTTTTAACTCTTTAAAGTAAGGACTATTGAATTCATGGGGTTTGAAAGCGCCACACTCCACTTAGCAAGGAAGTCCAAGTTGTAGGTGATGAATGGATCTGCCTTTGCTTAGGTAACGTGGACCTCTGGTTGAAACAAGCAAAATTAAACATTGAGAGGGATGAATTTGGAGTCTAATTTCTTTGGATTTTTAATTTAAAAGGGCAAAACAATTTGATATTAGCCTTTAATTCATTTGGATTTTACTTACAAGGGAAATTTCATTTCTGGACTTTAATCCTTCTTTGGAAATTTAATAATGAAGAGATTTTTGTATTTAGATTTGAGGCATCTATATGTTGTTGACATTAATTACTGAAATAGCTTAATATTGTCATTTAATTTCAATTCAGAGTCTGAAGAACTAGATTGGAGAGTCTAAAGATAATTTGGATTGGCAATGGATTAGGGAGTGAATTTTGGACTTGCTTATAGCATGGCCTTAGCATTAATTTAATTAATCTATTGTTTTGGCCTATTTAACATCTACTGGGTCAAAATCTACTTTGACTCCCGACAGTCAGAGAGGCTTTATGAAGGCACACTAGGGTAGTCACATTGTCAGTTAATCACAGGTTTATTGATTGAGCCAGACAGATAAAAAAAAACCAAAAAGTAAAGAATATTTTTGGATGAAATATTTATACCCCACTTCTCCATGGAAGCAGCCTTAGAAGGGTTCTTAGCCTCATTCTCATAAGTCATTCTTCCTTCCAGGGGATGGGTCAGTTGTGCCTGCACACCTCTTCTCAGCTCTGCCTATCCCGGCATCCCTCCCATTGTTCTCTTGAAATTCACCCTCGTGGGAGCAATTACACCATGGAAATCACAAAACGCTACATACACATCAGGGCTCTTTGTATTGGAGAACTATTGACCAGCAGGCCACTGCAAAGGGTGATTTATCCTATTGATGACTTTGGGATATTAAACCGAGTGTGTGGATCAGTCCTTTCCTCCTTCCATCTCTGTGTGTGTTCTCAGGTCTGCCCACCTGCAGATAGCACATGTTTGGATCTGTCCCTGGCCGCACAGTGACCTTGGCCTAAATACCGTGTACAGTGTGAGGAAGTCTGTCTGCTAGCAGCGCCAGGGCTTGGGTTGAACACATCTGTCTATTTCTAGGGATCAGTGTAAAGCATTTTCGTCAACATAGTCTCTTTCAAGTTTTCAGATCAGCATTTTGACCTCTACTTCTCTGACTTTTCTCTTGGTTCAAAACCCAGATGGGAAGAGCAGTCCATTGATAAGTTTCCCAACTTCCACATTCAAATTCCTTCCCTTGAGTAGTTTGGACGTTGTATATGCTTGTACTGCTCTTATAGTTACTTTAAAAATAGGCCTGTTTTTTTAAAAAAATTGTATTTTCATTTTGAAAAATGATCCTACTAAGAATTGGAAATTTGTGTCATATTTACAACACTCAAGATAATTTAAAGAAAACTTTACTGTCTGTCCCAGATGTAAGCATGGTAATAAAATTATGTTGTTGTTCTTACATATTTTTTTGAGTAGAATACTTTTCTTTAACAAAATTTTTATTTTGGAATAATTTTCAACTTATAGATGTTTTGCAAACATAATACTGTGAATTCCCTTATGCTGTTCACCTAATATTAACATCTTACATTGCCACAGTGCATTTGTTAAAACTGAAAAAAGGCATTGGTACATTACCGTTAACTAAACTCCATCCCCTTTTTTTCGTTTCCCTAGTTTTTATGTTCATGTTCATTTCCTGTTTAAGGATTCAGTCTGGGATACTGCATTGCATTTTGCCAGCATGTCTTTTGTCTTTCTGGTCTCTGAGAGCTTCTCAGTCTTTCCTTGTTTTTCATGACCTTGATGATTTTGAGGAGTTCTGGTTGGGTATTTGTAGAAAGTCTCTGTTTGCATTTGTCTGATATTTCTTCTTTCCATAGTTGACTGAAGTTGTGAGATTTTGGGGTGAATTATTTATTGTTGTTAGTACCTATAAACGCAGTAGATATATAGATATTTATGTGTGCTATGGAATATCGTTTTGAATTTTAAAAGCCAAGTATGAGGTACCATGTAAGTAGCTTTTTATAACTTGCTTTTTCAAATTCAATATTGTTTTGAGATCTATCCTTTTGAAATAATTTTGTTTTGCTATAATGTGATATATGCATTCCTGAAAATCTTCATGTTCTGCATAATTGTGCACTAAAAATAACAGGCTTGTGGGATAATTAGACCCATGGATAATTAGGGGCAGGCCACTCCAAACCTATGTGCTTTCACATCACAGCATTAACATGAACAGTCTCAATCCAGTGGAATTATTAGCTCAGTGACAGCTTCTCACACGCTTTCACCAGCTTCTCAATTATAGCCCTGGTTTTGGAGCCTTATGTCCGAGGCTCCCATGACCTACTTGGAGATGTATTTATTTAAGGGCTATCATTTTCAATAGAGGTTAGCTTCATCAGAATTTAAAATCTGATCATGAGTTTAGCTGTACTCATCAACAGCAAAAAATTTTTTTTAATCCAGGGAGAAATGTCTTGGCAGCATCTCCGTCAGTGTTTGCAGCCTAATACTGTGGAATGCATAGCAATTTTTGAAGTCTCTAAACCATCTACTGCGCGTACTAACAGCACTTAGGTGGAATGTTTGAGCTTTCCATTAAGATTGTCACATTATTCCTAAGGATTCTTTTTAACTGTGAGAAAGGGTGGTCTTTACTGCTTCACTGTCACTTTGCTAGAGAAGATGGCATATGCATAAATATAACCTCTATGTTATATTGGCACTATTCTTTAATTTATGTAGATTTTTATTTGCATATTGTAATGAGGCATGGTCTACTTTGTATCTGGACACCTGAATTGTTGCAAAGCAGGATATACATAGTCATATCTTTTAACTGAGATAAATGATTTCCTCATATGAATAAGCATTTCTCAAATGATGGACATTTCAATTCCATGTTTTACCCTCAGTAACAAGCAATACTGCAAATCTGCAAATGTTTCCTTTTTTTTTTGTCTCTGAGGGGGTTTTTATAGATTACATCCTAGAGATAGAATTGCTAGAATATAAAGTATTAATGAGACATATAAATTAATTTGGGGAGCATTAACACTATGGTATCAGATATGGGGTCTACTTCTCCATTTACTCAATTTATTCATTTTATGTCTCTGATATATATATACCCTAATCTTCAGATTTTCAATCAATTCTGTGCCT